>NC_139220.1:340358892-340455331 GCF_055691185.1 Crinia signifera | reverse complement strand
GCCACCCGTGGTCCATAGTGTGGGCTGCGGCAGAGAGTGCCACCCGTGGTCCATATTGTGGGCTGCGCTGCGGCAGTGCAAGCCACCCGTGGTCCATATTGTGGGCTGCGCTGCGGCAGTGAGAGCCACCCGTGGTCCATAGTGTGGGCTGCGCTGCGGCAGTGAGAGCCAACCGTGGTCCATAGTGTGGGCTGCTGCAGTAAGTGCCACCCGTGGTTCATAGTGTGGGCTGCGCTGCGGCAGTGAGAGCCACCCGTGGTCCAAAGTGTGGGCTGCGATCCGGCAGAGAGTGCCACCCGTGGTCCATAGTATGGGCTGCGCTGCGGCAGTGAGAGCCACCTGTGGTTCATATTGTGGGCTGCGCTGTGGCAGTACGAGCCACCCGTGGTCCATAGTGTGGGCTGCGCTGCGACAGTGAGAGCCACCCGTGGTTCATATTGTGGGCTGCGCTGCGGCAGTGCGAGCCACCAGTGGTCCATAGTGTGTTCTGCGCTGCTGCAGTGCGCGCCACCCGTGGTCCAAAGTGTGGGCTGCGATCCGGCAGAGAGTGCCACCCGTGGGTCCATAGTGTGGGCTGCGCTGCGGCAGTGAGAGCCACCCGTGGTTCATATTGTGGGCTGCGCTGCGGCAGTGCGAGCCACCAGTGGTCCATAGTGTGGGCTGCGCTGCGGCACTGCGCGCCACCCGTGGTACAAAGTGTGGGCTGCGATCCGGCAGAGAGTGACACCCGTGGTACATAGTGTGGGCTGCGCTGCGCCAGTGAGAGCCACCCGTGGTTCATATTGTGGGCTGCACTGCGGCAGTGAGAGACACCCGTGGTCCATAGTGTGGGCTGCGCTGCGGCAGTGAGAGCCACCCGTGGTCCATTGTGTGGGCTGCGATCCGGCAGAGAGTGCCACCCGTGGTCCATAGTATGGGCTGCACTGCGGCAGTGAGAGCCACCCGTGGTCCATAGTGTGGGCTGCGCTGCGGCAGTGTGAGCCACCTGTGGTTCATAGTGTGGGCTGCGCTGCGGCAGAGAATGCCACCCGTGGACCAAAGTGTGGGCTGCGATCTGGCAGAGAGTGCCACCCGTAAACCATAGTGTGGGCTGCGGCAGTGAATGCCACCCGTGGTCCATATTGTGGGCTGCGCTGCGGCAGTGTGAGGCACCCGTGGTCCATAGTGTGGGCTGCACTGCGGCAGTGAGAGCCACCCATGGTCCATAGTGTGGGCTGCTGCAGTGAGAGCCACCCGTGGTCCAATGTGTGGGCTGCGATCCGGCAGAGAGTGCCACCCGTGGTTCATAGTGTGGGCTGCGCTGAGGCAGTAAGAGCCACCCGTGGTTCATAGTGTGGGCTGCTGCAGTGAGAGCCACCCGTGGTCCAATGTGTGGGCTGCGATCCGGCAGAGAGTGCCACCCGTGGTCCATAGAGTGGGCTGCGCTGCGGCAGTGAGAGACACCCATGGTCCATAGTGTGGGCTGCGCTGCGGCAGTGCGATCCACCCGTGGTCCAAAGTGTGGGCTGCGATCCGGCAGTGAGAGCCACCCGTGGTTCATATTGTGTGCTGCGCTGCGGCAGTGCGAGCCACCCGTGGTCCATAGTGTGGGCTGCGCTGCGGCAGTGAGAGCCACCCGTGGTCCAAAGTGTGGGCTGCGATCCGGCAGAGAGTGCCACCCGTGGTCCATAGTGTGGGCTGCGCTGCGGCAGTGAGAGCCACCCATGGTCCATAGTGTGGGCTGCGCTGTGGCAGTGTGAGCCACCGTGGTTCATAGTGTGGTCTACGCTGCGGCAGTGAGAGCCACCCATGGTCCATAGTGTGGGCTGCGCTGCGGCAGTGCAAGCCACCCGTGGTCCATAGTGTGGGCTGCGCTGCTGCAGTGAGAGCCACCCGTGGTCCAAAGTGTGGGCTGCGATCCGGCAGAGAGTGCCACCCGTGGTCCATAGTGTGGGCTGCGCTGCGGCAGTGAGAGCCACCCATGGTCCATAGTGTGGGCTGCGCTGTGGCAGTGTGAGCCACCCGTGGTTCATAGTGTGGTCTACGCTGCGGCAGTGAGAGCCACCCATGGTCCATAGTGTGGGCTGCGCTGCGGCAGTGCAAGCCACCCGTGGTCCATAGTGTGGGCTGCGCTGCTGCAGTGCGAGCCACCCGTGGTCCATAGTGTGGGCTGCGATCTGGCAGAGAGTGCCACCCGTGATCCATAGTATGTGCTGCGCTGCGGCAGTGCGAGCCACCCGTGGTCCAAAGTGTGGGCTGCGATCCAGCAGAGAGTGCCACCCGTGGTCCATAGTGTGGGCTGCGCTGCGGCAGTGAGAGCCACCCGTGGTTCATATTGTGGGCTGTGGTGCGGCAGTGAGAGCCACCCGGGGTCCATAGTGTGGGCTGCGCTGCGGCAGTGAGAGCCACCCGTGGTCCAGAGTGTGGGCTTCGATCCGGCAGAGGGTGTCACCCGTGGTCCATAGTGTGGGCTGCGCTGCGGCAGTAAGAGCCACCCGTGGTCCATAGTGTGGGCTGCGCTGCGGCAGTGTGAGCCACCCGTGGTCCATAGTGTGGGCTGCGATCCGGCAGAGAGTGCCACCCGTGGTCCATAGTGTGGTCTGCGCTGCGGCAGTGAGAGCCACCCATGGTCCATAGTGTGGGCTGCGCTGCGGCAGTGAGAGTCACCCGTGGTCCATAGTGTGGGCTGCGCTGCGGCAGAGAGTGCCACCAGGGGTTCATAGTGTGGGCTGCGCTGCGGCAGTGAGAGCCACCCGTGGTCCATAGTATGGGCTGCGCTGCGGCAGTGAGAGCCACCCGTGGTCCAAAATCACAAAATGTGTGCTCAAATTACAAGCCTTTATCAGAACCAAAACAGCAATGGCTCTGATGAGGGCATAAGAGAATGATGGGGTTGTAGTTGCGGTGAAGGAGAGGTGAGATGAGTGAGAGCATAAGAGAATGTTGGGGTTGGAGATGCGGTTGGAAAGAGGGGAGATGGGCGAGAGCATAGGAGAATGATAGGAATGGAGATGCGGTTGGAAAGAGGGGAGATGGGTGAGGGCATAGGAGAATGATGGGGTTGGAGATGTGGTTGGAAAGAGGTGAGATGAGCAAGAGCATAGGAGAATGATAGGAATGGAGAATCGGTTGGAAAAAAGGTGAGATGGGCGAGAGCATAGGAGAATGATAGGAATGGAGATACGGTTGGAAAGAGGTGAGATGGACGAGAGCATAGGAGAATGATAGGAATGGATATGCGGTTGGAAAGAGATGAGATGGGCGAGAGCATAGGAGAATGATAGGAATGGATATGCGGTTGGAAAGAGGTGAGATGGGTGAGGGCATAGGAGAATGTTGGGGTTGGAGATGCGGTTGGAAAGAGGGGAGATGGGCGAGAGCATAGGAGAATGATAGGAATGGAGAATCGGTTGGAAAAAAGGTGAGATGGGCGAGAGCATAGGAGAATGATAGGAATGGAGATACGGTTGGAAAGAGGTGAGATGGACGAGAGCATAGGAGAATGATAGGAATGGATATGCGGTTGGAAAGAGATGAGATGGGCGAGAGCATAGGAGAATGATAGGAATGGAGATGCGGTTGGAAAGAGGTGAAATGGGCGAGGGCATAGGAGAATGATGGGTTTGAAAATGCGGTTGGAAAGAGGGGAGATGGGCAGAGTATAGGAGAATGATAGGAATGGAGATGCGGTTGGAAAGAGGGGAGATGGGCCAGAGCATAGGAGAATGATAGGAATGGAGATGTGGGTGGAAAGAGGTGAGATGAGCGAGAGCATAGGAGAATGATAGGAATGGAGATGCGGTTGGAAAGAGGTGAGATGGACGAGGGCATAGGAGAATGATAGGAATGGATATGCGGTTGGAAAGAGGTGAGATGGGTGAGGGCATAGGAGAATGATGGGGTTGGAGATGCGGTTGGAAAGAGGGGAGATGGGCGAGAGCATAGGAGAATGATAGGAATGGAGATGTGGTTGGAAAGAGGTGAGATGGGCGAGAGCATAGGAGAAAGATGGGGTTGGAGATGCGGTTGGAAAGAGATGAGATGGGCGAGAGCATAGGAGAATGATAGGAATGGAGATGCGGTTGGAAAGAGGTGAGATGAGCGATAGCATAGGAGAATGATGGGGTTGGAGATGCGGTTGGAATGAGCTGAGATGGTCGAGAGCATAGGAGAATGATGGGGTTGGAGATGCGGTTGGAAAGAGGTGAGATGGGCGAGGGCATAGGAGAATGATAGGAATGGATATGCGGTTGGAAAGAGGTGAGATGGGCGAGGTCATAGGAGAATGATAGGAATGGAGATGCGGTTGGAAAGAGGTGAGATGGGCGAGGGCATAGGAGAATGATAGGAATGGAGATGCGATTGGAAAGAGGTGAGATGGGCGAGAGCATAGGAGAATGATAGGAATGGAGATGCGGTTGGAGAGAGGTATGATGGCCGAGGGCATAGGAGAATGATGGGGTTGGAGATGCGGTTGGAAAAAGATGAGATGGGCGAGGGCATAGGAGAATGATAGGAATGTAGATGCGGTTGGAAAGAGCTGAGATGTGCGAGAGCATAGGAGAATAATGGGGTTGGAGATGCGGTTGGAAAGAGGTGAGATGGGCGAGGGCATAGGAGAATGATAGGAATGGAGATGTGGTTGGAAAGAGATGAGATGGGCGAGAGCATAGGAGAATCATAGGAATGGAGATGCGGTTGGAAAGAGATGAGATGGGCGAGAGCATAGGAGAATGATAGGGTTGGAGATGCGGTTGGAAAGAGGGGAGATGGGCGAGGGCATAGGAGAATGATAGGAATGGAGATGTGGTTGGAAAGAGGTGAGATGGGCGAGAGCATAGGAGAATGATAGGAATGGATGTGGTTGGAAAGAGATGAGATGGGCGAGAGCATAGCAGAATGATAGAAATGGAGATGTGGTTGGAAAGAGGTGAGATGGGCGAGAGCGTAGGAGAAAGATGGGGTTGGAGATGCGGTTGGAAAGAGCTGAGATTGGCGAGAGCATAGGAGAATGATGGGGTTGGAGATACGGTTGGAAAGAGGTGAGATGAGCGATAGCATAGGAGAATGATGGGGTTGGAGATGCAGTTGGAAAGAGGTGAGATAGGCGAGGGCATTGGAGAATGATAGGAATGGAGATGCGTTTGGAAAGAGGTTAGATGAGCGAAAGCATAGGAGAATAATGGGGTTTGAGATGCGGTTGGAAAGAGGTGAGATGGGCGAGGGCATAGGAGAATGATAGGAATGGAGATGCGGTTGGAAAGAGGTGAGATGGGCGAGAGCATAGGAGAATGATAGGAATGGAGATGCGGTTGGAAAGAGCTGAGATGGGCGAGAGCATAGGAGAATGATAGGGTTGGAGATATGGTTGGAAAGAGGTGAGATGGGCGAGAGCATAGGAAAATGATAGGAATGGAGATGTGGTTGGAAAGAGGTGAGATGAGCAAGAGCATAGGAGAATGATGGGGTTGGAGATGCGGTTGGAAAGAGGTGAGATGGGCGAGGGCATAGGAGAGTGATAGGAATGGAGATGAGGTTGGAAAGAGATGAGATGGGCGAGAGCATAGGAGATTGATAGGAATGGAGATGCGGTTGGAAAGAGGTGAGATGGGCAGGGGCATAGGAGAATGATAGGAATGGATATGCGGTTGGAAAGAGGTGAGATGGACGAGAGCATAGGAGATTGATAGGAATGGAAATGCGGTTGAAAAGAGGTGAGATGGGTGAGAGCATAGGAGAATGATAGGAATGGAGATGCGGTTGGAAAGAGGTGAGATGAGTGAGAGCATAGGAGAATGATAGGAATGGAGATGCGGTTGGAAAGAGGTGAGATGAGTGAGAGCATAGGAGAATGATGGGGTTGGAGATGCATTTGGAAAGCGGTGAGATGGGCAAGAGCATAGGAGAATGATAGGAATGGAGATGCGGTTGGAAAGAGGTGAGATGAGCGATAGCATAGGAGAATGATGGGGTTGGAGATGCGGTTGGAAAGAGGTGAGATGGGCGAGGGCATAGGAGAATGATAGGAATGGAGAAGCGGTTGGAAAGAGGTGAGATGAGCGAGAGCATAGGAGAATAATGGGGTTGGAGATGCGGGTGGAAAGAGGTGAGATGGGCGAGGGTATAGGAGAATGATAGGAATGGAGATGCGGTTGGAAAGAGGTGAGATGGGTGAGGGCATAGGAGAACGATAGCAATGGATATGCGGTTGGAAAGAGGTGAGATGGGCGAGAGCATAGGAGAATGATAGGAATGGAGATGCGGTTGGAAAGAGATGAGATGGGCGAGGGCATAGGAGAATGATAGCAATGGATATGCAGTTGGAAAGAGGTGAGATGGGAAAGGGCATAGAAGAATGATAGGAATGGATATGCGGTTGGAAAGAGGTGAGATGAGCGAGAGCATAGGAGAATAATGGGGTTGGAGATGCGGTTGGAAAGAGGTGAGATGGGCGAGAGCATAGGAGAATGATGGGGTTGGAGATGCAGTTGGAAAGAGGTGAGATGGGCAAGAGCATAGGAGAATGATAGGAATGGAAATGCGGTTGGAAAGAGCTGAGATGGACGAGAGCATAGGAGAATAATGGGGTTGGAGATATGGTTGGAAAGAGGTGAGATGGGCGTGAGCATAGGAGAATGATAGGAATGGAGATGTGGTTGGAAAGAGGTGAGATGAGCGAAAGCATAGGAGAATGATGGGGTTAGAGATGCGGTTGGAAAGAGGTGAGATGGGCGAGGGCATAGGAGAGTGATAGGAATGGAGATGCGGTTGAAAAGAGATGACATGGGCGAGAGCATAGTAGAATGATGTGGTTGGAGATGCGGTTGGAAAGAGGGGAGATGGGCGAGGGCATAGGAGAATGATAGGAATGGAGATGCAGTTGGAAAGAGATGAGATGGGCGAGAGCATAGGAGAATGATGTGGTTGGAGATGCGATTGGAAAGAGGGGAGATGGGTGAGGGCATAGGAGAACGATAGCAATGGATATGCGGTTGGAAAGAGGTGAGATGGGCGAGAGCATAGAAGAATGATAGGAATGGAGATGCGGTTGGAAAGAGATGAGATGGGCGAGGGCATAGGAGAATGATAGCAATGGATATGCGGTTGGAAAGAGGTGAGATGGGCGAGAGCATAGAAGAATGATAGCAATGGAGATGCGGTTGGAAAGAGGTGAGATGGTCGAGGGCATAGGAGATTGATAGGAATGGAGATGCGGTTGGAAAGAGATGAGATGGGCAAGAGCATAGGAGAATGCTGGTGTTGGAGATGCGGTTGGAAAGAGGGGAGATGGGTGAGGGCATAGGAGAATGATAGGGTTGGAGATATGGTTGGAAAGAGGTGAGATGGGCGAGAGCATAGGAGATTGATAGGAATGGAGATGCGGTTGGAAAGAGATGAGATGGGCGAGAGCATAGGAGAATGATAGGGTTGGAGATATGGTTGGAAAGAGGTGAGATGGGCGAGAGCATAGGAGAATGATAGGAATGGAGATGTGGTTGGAAAGAGGTGAGATGAGCGAGAGCATAGGAGAATGATGGGGTTGGAGATGCGGTTGGAAGGAGGTGAGATGGGCAAGGGCATAGGAGAATGATAGGAATGGATATGCGGTTGGAAAGAGGTGAGATGGGCGAGGGCATAGGAGAATGATAGGAATGGAGATGCGGTTGGAAACAGATGAGATGGGCGAGAGCATAGGAGAATGATAGGAATGGAGATGCGGTTGGAAAGAGGTGAGATGGGCGAGACCATAGGAGAATGATGGGGTTGGAGATGCGGTTGGAAAGAGGTGAGATGGGCAAGGGCATAGGAGAATGATAGTAATGGATATGCGGTTGGAAAGAGGTGAGATGGGCGAGAGCATAGGAGAATGATACGAATGGATATGCGGTTGGAAAGAGGTGAGATGGGCGAGGGCATAGGAGAATGATACGAATGGATATGCGGTTGGAAAGAGGTGAGATGGGCGAGGGCATAGGAGAATGATAGGAATGGAGATGCGGTTGGAAAGAGATGAGATGTGCGAGAGCATATGAGAATGATGGGGTTGGAGATGCGATTGGAAAGAGGGGAGATGGGTGAGGGCATAGGAGAACGATAGCAATGGATATGCGGTTGGAAAGAGGTGAGATGGGCGAGAGCATAGAAGAATGATAGGAATGGAGATGCGGTTGGAAAGAGATGAGATGGGTGAGGGCATAGGAGAATGATAGCAATGGATATGCGGTTGGAAAGAGGTGAGATGGGCGAGAGCATAGAAGAATGATAGCAATGGAGATGCGGTTGGAAAGAGGTGAGATGGTCGAGGGCATAGGAGATTGATAGGAATGGAGATGCGGTTGGAAAGAGATGAGATGGGCAAGAGCATAGGAGAATGCTGGTGTTGGAGATGCGGTTGGAAAGAGGGGAGATGGGTGAGGGCATAGGAGAATGATAGGGTTGGAGATATGGTTGGAAAGAGGTGAGATGGGCGAGAGCATAGGAGATTGATAGGAATGGAGATGCGGTTGGAAAGAGATGAGATGGGCGAGAGCATAGGAGAATGATAGGGTTGGAGATATGGTTGGAAAGAGGTGAGATGGGCGAGAGCATAGGAGAATGATAGGAATGGAGATGTGGTTGGAAAGAGGTGAGATGAGCGAGAGCATAGGAGAATGATGGGGTTGGAGATGCGGTTGGAAGGAGGTGAGATGGGCAAGGGCATAGGAGAATGATAGGAATGGATATGCGGTTGGAAAGAGGTGAGATGGGCGAGGGCATAGGAGAATGATAGGAATGGAGATGCGGTTGGAAACAGATGAGATGGGCGAGAGCATAGGAGAATGATAGGAATGGAGATGCGGTTGGAAAGAGGTGAGATGGGCGAGACCATAGGAGAATGATGGGGTTGGAGATGCGGTTGGAAAGAGGTGAGATGGGCAAGGGCATAGGAGAATGATAGGAATGGAGATGTGGTGGGAAAGAGGTGAGATGAGCGAGAGCATAGGAGAATGATGGGGTTGGAGATGCGGTTGGAAGGAGGTGAGATGGGCAAGGGCATAGGAGAATGATAGGAATGGATATGCGGTTGGAAAGAGGTGAGATGGGCGAGGGCATAGGAGAATGATAGGAATGGAGATGCGGTTGGAAACAGATGAGATGGGCGAGAGCATAGGAGAATGATAGGAATGGAGATGCGGTTGGAAAGAGGTGAGATGGGCGAGACCATAGGAGAATGATGGGGTTGGAGATGCGGTTGGAAAGAGGTGAGATGGGCAAGGGCATAGGAGAATGATAGTAATGGATATGCGGTTGGAAAGAGGTGAGATGGGCGAGAGCATAGGAGAATGATACGAATGGATATGCGGTTGGAAAGAGGTGAGATGGGCGAGGGCATAGGAGAATGATACGAATGGATATGCGGTTGGAAAGAGGTGAGATGGGCGAGGGCATAGGAGAATGATAGGAATGGAGATGCGGTTGGAAAGAGATGAGATGTGCGAGAGCATATGAGAATGATGGGGTTGGAGATGCGGTTGGAAAGAGGGGAGATGGGCGAGAACATAGGAGAATGATAGGAATGGAGATGTGATTGGAAAGAGATGAGATGGGCGAGGGCATAGGAGAATCATAGGAATGGAGATGCGGTTGGAAAGAGATGAGATGGGCGAGAGCATATGAGAATGATGGGGTTGGAGATGCGGTTGGAAAGAGGGGAGATGGGCGAGAGCATAGGAGAATGATAGGAATGGAGATGCGGTTGGAAACAGGTGAGATGGGCGAGGGCATAGGAGAATGATAGGAATGGAGAATCGGTTGGAAAGAGGTGAGATGAGCCGGAGCATAGGAGAATGATAGGGTTGGAGATGCGGTCGGAAAGAGATGAGATGGGCGAGAGCATAGGAGAATGATAGGAATGGAGATGCGGTTGGAAAGAGATGAGATGGGCGAGAGCATAGGAGAATGATGGGGTTGGAGATGCGGTTGGAAAGAGGGGAGATGGGCGAGAGCATAGGAGAATGATAGGAATGGAGATGTGGTTGGAAAGAGATGAGATCGGCGAGAGCATAGGAGAATGATGGGGTTGGAGATGCGGTTGGAAAGAGGGGAGATGGGCCAGAGCATAGGAGAATGATTGGAATGGAGAATCGTTTGGAAAGAGGTGAGATGGGTGAGGGCATAGGAGAATGATAGCAATGGATATGCGGTTGGAAAGAGGTGAGATGGGCGTGGGCATAGGAGAATGATAGGAATGGAGAATCGGTTGGAAAGAGGTGAGATGGGTGAGGGCATAGGAGAATGATAGGAATGGATATGCAGTTGGGAAGAGGTGAGATGGTTGAGAGCATAGGAGAATGATAGGAATGGAGATGCGGTTGGAAAGAGGTGAGATGGGCGAGGGCATAGGAGATTGATAGGAATGGAGATGCGGTTGGAAAGAGGTGAGATGGACGAGAGCATAGGAGAATGATAGGAATGGAAATGTGGTTGGAAACAGGTGAGATGGGCGAGAGCATAGGAGAATGATAGGAATGGAGATGCGGTTGGAAAGAGGTGAGATGGGTGAGGGCATAGGAGAATGATAGGAATGGAGATGCGGTTTGAAAGAGGTGAGATGAGCGAGAGCATAGGAGAATGATGGGGATGGAGATGCGTTTGGAAAGCGGTGAGATGGGCAAGAGCATAGGAGAATGATAGGAATGGAGATGCGGTTGGAAAGAGGTGAGATGAGCGATAGCATAGGAGAATGATGGGGTTGGAGATGCGGTTGGAAAGAGGTGAGATGGGCGAGAGCATAGGAGATGGATAGGAATGGAGATGCGGTTGGAAAGAGGTGAGATGGACGAGAGCATAGGAGAATGATAGGAATGGAAATGCGGTTGGAAACAGGTGAGATGGGCGAGAGCATAGGAGAATGATAGGAATGGAGATGCGGTTGGAAAGAGGTGAGATGGGTGAGGGCATAGGAGAATGATAGGAATGGAGATGCGGTTTGAAAGAGGTGAGATGAGCGAGAGCATAGGAGAATGATGGGGATGGAGATGCGTTTGGAAAGCGGTGAGATGGGCAAGAGCATAGGAGAATGATAGGAATGGAGATGCGGTTGGAAAGAGGTGAGATGAGCGATAGCATAGGAGAATGATGGGGTTGGAGATGCGGTTGGAAAGAGGTGAGATGGGCGGGGGCATAGGAGATGGATAGGAATGGAGATGCGGTTGGAAAGAGGTGAGATGGACGAGAGCATAGGAGAATGATAGGAATGGAAATGCGGTTGGAAACAGGTGAGATGGGCGAGAGCATAGGAGAATGATAGGAATGGAGATGCGGTTGAAAAGAGGTGAGATGGGTGAGGGCATAGGAGAATGATAGGAATGGAGATGCGGTTTGAAAGAGGTGAGATGAGCGAGAGCATAGGAGAATGATGGGGATGGAGATGCGTTTGGAAAGCGGTTAGATGGGCAAGAGCATAGGAGAATGATAGGAATGGAGATGCGGTTGGAAAGAGGTGAGATGAGCGATAGCATAGGAGAATAATGGGGTTGGAGATGCGGTTGGAAAGAGGTGAGATGGGCGAGAGCATAGGAGAATAATGGGGTTGGAGATGCGGTTGGAAAGAGGTGAGATGGGCGAGGGCATAGGAGAATGATAGGAATGGAGATGCGGTTGGAAAGAGGTGAGATGTGCGAGAGCATAGGAGAATAATGGGGTTGGAGATGCGGTTGTAGAGGTGAGATGGGCGAGGGCATAGGAGAATGATAGGAATGGAGATGCGGTGTGAAAGAGGTGAGATGGGTAAGGGCATAGGAGAATGATAGGAATGGAGATGCGGTTGGAAAGAGGTGAGATGTGCGAGAGCATAGGAGAATAATGAGGTTGGAGATGCGGTTGGAAAGAGGTGAGATGGGCGAGGGCATAGGAGAATGATGGGGATGGAGATGCGTTTGGAAAGAGGTGAGATGGGTGAGGGTATAGGAGAATGATAGGAATGGAGATGCGGTTGGAAAGAGGTGAGATGGGCGAGGGCATAGGAGAATGATAGGAATGGAGATGCGGTGTGAAAGAGGTGAGATGGGTAAGGGCATAGGAGAATGATAGGAATGGAGATGCAGTTGGAAAGAGATGAGATGGTTGAGAGCATAGGAGAATGATAGGAATGGAGATGCGGTTGGAAAGAGGTGAGATGGGCGAGAGCATAGGAGAATGATAGGAATGGAGATGTGGTTGGAAAGAGATGAGATGGGCGAGTGCATAGGAGAATCATAGGAATGGAGATGCGGTTGGAAAGAGATGAGATGGGCGAGGGCATAGGAGAATGATAGGAATGTATATGCGGTTGTAAAGAAGTGAGATGGGTGAGATCATAGGAGAATGATAGGAATGTATATGCGGTTGTAAAGAAGTGAGATGGGTGAGATCATAGGAGAATGATAGGAATGGAGATGCGGTTGGAAAGAGGTATGATGGGCGAGTGCATAGGAATATGATGGGGTTGGAGATGCGGTTGGAAAGAGGGGAGATGGGCGAGAGCATAGGAGAATGATAGGAATGTAGATGTGGTTGGAAAGAGATGATATGGGCGAGAGCATAGGAGAATGATAGGAATGGAGATGCGGTTGGAAAGAGATGAGATGGGCGAGAGCATAGGAGAATGATGGGGTTGGCAATGCGGTTGGAAAGAGGGGAGATGGGCGAGAGCATAGGAGAATGATAGGAATGGAGAATCGGTTGGAAAGAGGTGAGATGAGCCGGAGCATAGGAGAATGAAAGGGTTGGAGATGCGGTTGGAAAGAGATGAGATGGGCGAGAGCATAGGAAAATGATAGGAATGGAGATGCGGTTGGAAAGAGATGAGATGGGCGAGAGCATAGGAGAATGATGGGGTTGGCGATGCGGTTGGAAAGAGGGGAGATGGGCGAGAGCATAGGAGAATGATAGGAATGGATATGCGGTTGGAAAGAGATGAGATCGGCGAGTCCATAGGAGAATGATGGGGTTGGAGATGCGGTTGGAAAAAGGGGAGATGGGCCAGAGCATAGGAGAATGATAGGAATGGAGAATCGGTTGGAAAGAGGTGAGATGGGTGAAGGCATAGGAGAATGATAGCAATGGATATGCGGTTGGAAAGAGGTGAGATGGGTGAGGGCATAGGAGAATGATAGGAATGGATATGCAGTTGGGAAGAGGTGAGATGGTTGAGAGCATAGGAGAATGATAGGAATAGAGATGCGGTTGGAAAGAGGTGAGATGGGCGAGTGCATAGGAGATTGATAGGAATGGTGATGCGGTTGGAAAGAGGTGAGATGGGCGAGGGCATAGGAGAATGATAGGAATGGAGATGTGGGTGGAAAGAGGAGATGGGCGACAGCATAGGAGAATGATAGGAATGGAGATGCGGTTGGAAAGAGGTGAGATGGGTTAGGGCATAGGAGAATGATAGGAATGGAGATGCGGTTGGAAAGAGGTAAGATGGACGAGAGCATAGGAGAATGATAGGAATGGAAATGCGGTTGGAAAGAGGTGAGATGGGTGAGAGCATAGGAGAATGATAGGAATGGAGATGCGGTTGGAAAGAGGTGAGATGGGTTAGTGCATAGGAGAATGATAGGAATGGAGATGCGGTTGGAAAGAGGTGAGATGAGCGATAGCATAGGTGAATGATAGGAATGGAGAAGCGGTTGGAAAGAGGTGAGATGAGCGAGAGCATAGGAGAATAATGGGGTTGGAGATGCGGTTGAAAAGAGGTGAGATGGGCGAGGGCATAGGAGAATGATGGGGTTGGATATGCGGTTGGAAAGAGGTGAGATGGACGAGGGCATAGGAGAATGATAGGAATGGAGAAGCGGTTGGAAAGAGGTGAGATGAGCGAGGGCATAGGAGAATGATAGGAATGGAGATGCGGTTGGAAAGAGGTGAGATGGGCGAGAGCATAGGAGAATGATAGGAATGGAAATGCGGTTGGAAAGAGCTGAGATGGGCGAGAGCATAGGAGAATGATAGGAATGGAGATGTGGTTGGAAAGAGGTGAGATGGGCGAGGGCATAGGAGAAAGATGGGGTTGGAGATGCGGTTGGAAAGAGGTGAGATGGGCGAGGGCATAGGAGAATGATAGGAATGGAGATGTGGTTGGAAAGAGGTGAGATGGGCGAGAGCATAGAAGAATGATATCAATGGATATGCAGTTGGAAAGAGGCTAGATGGGAAAGGGCATAGGAGAATGATAGGAATGGATATGCGGTTGGAAAGAGCTGAGATGGGCGAGAGCATAGGAAAATGATAGGGTTGGAGATATGGTTGGAAAGAGGTGAGATGGGCGAGAGCATAGGAACATGATAGGGTTGGAGATGTGGTTGGAAAGAGGTGAGATGAGCGAGAGCATAGGAGAATGATAGGAATGGATATGCGGTTGGAAAGAGGTGAGATGGGCGAGGGCATAGGAGAATGATAGGAATGGAGATGCGGTTGGAAAGAGGTGAGATGTGCGAGGGCATAGGAGATTGATAGGAATGGAAGTGCCGTTGGAAAGAGGTGAGATGGGCGAGAGCATAGGAGAATGATGGGGTTTGAGATGCGGTTGGAAAGAGATGAGATGGGCAAGAGCATAGGAGAATGCTGGTGTTGGAGATGCGGTTGGAAAGAGGGGAGTTGGGCGAGGGCTTAGGAGATTGATAGGAATGGAGATGCGGTTTGAAAGAGATGAGATGGGCGAGAGCATAGGAGAATGATGGGGTTGGAGATGCGGTTGGAAAGAGGGGAGATGGGCGAGGGCATAGGAGAATGATAGGAATGGATATGCGGTTGGAAAGAGGTGAGATGGGCGAGGGCATAGGAGAATGATAGGAATGGAGATGCGGTTGGAAAGAGATGAGATGGGCGAGGGCATAGGAGAATGATAGGAATGGAAATGCGGTTGGAAAGAGCTGAGATGGGCGAGAGCATAGGAGAATGATAGGAATGGAGATGTGGTTGGAAAGAGGTGAGATGGGCGAGGGCATAGGAGAAAGATGGGGTTGGAGATGCGGTTGGAAAGAGGTGAGATGGGCGAGGGCATAGGAGAATGATAGGAATGGAGATGCGGTTGGAAAGAGGTGAGATGGGCGAGAGCATAGGAGAATGATAGGAATGGAAATGCGGTTGGAAAGAGCTGAGATGGGCGAGAGCATAGGAGAATGATAGGAATGGAGATGTGGTTGGAAAGAGGTGAGATGGGCGAGGGCATAGGAGAAAGATGGGGTTGGAGATGCGGTTGGAAAGAGGTGAGATGGGCGAGGGCATAGGAGAATGATAGGAATGGAGATGTGGTTGGAAAGAGGTGAGATGGGCGAGAGCATAGAAGAATGATATCAATGGATATGCTGTTGGAAAGAGGCTAGATGGGAAAGGGCATAGGAGAATGATAGGAATGGATATGCGGTTGGAAAGAGCTGAGATGGGCGAGAGCATAGGAAAATGATAGGGTTGGAGATATGGTTGGAAAGAGGTGAGATGGGCGAGAGCATAGGAACATGATAGGGTTGGAGATGTGGTTGGAAAGAGGTGAGATGAGCGAGAGCATAGGAGAATGATAGGAATGGATATGCGGTTGGAAAGAGGTGAGATGGGCGAGGGCATAGGAGAATGATAGGAATGGAGATGCGGTTGGAAAGAGGTGAGATGTGCGAGGGCATAGGAGATTGATAGGAATGGAAGTGCCGTTGGAAAGAGGTGAGATGGGCGAGAGCATAGGAGAATGATGGGGTTTGAGATGCGGTTGGAAAGAGATGAGATGGGCAAGAGCATAGGAGAATGCTGGTGTTGGAGATGCGGTTGGAAAGAGGGGAGATGGGCGAGGGCATAGGAGATTGATAGGAATGGAGATGCGGTTTGAAAGAGATGAGATGGGCGAGAGCATAGGAGAATGATGGGGTTGGAGATGCGGTTGGAAAGAGGGGAGATGGGCGAGGGCATAGGAGAATGATAGGAATGGATATGCGGTTGGAAAGAGGTGAGATGGGCGAGGGCATAGGAGAATGATAGGAATGGAGATGCGGTTGGAAAGAGATGAGATGGGCGAGGGCATAGGAGAATGATAGGAATGGAGATGCGGTTGGAAAGAGATGAGATGGGCGAGGGCATAGGAGAATGATAGTAATGGATATGCGGTTGGAAAGAGGTGAGATGGGCGAGGGCATAGGAGAATGATAGGAATGGAGATGCGGTTGGAAAGAGGTGAGATGGGCGAGGGCATAGGAGAATGATGGGGTTGGCGATGCGGTTGGAAAGAGGGGAGATGGGCGAGAGCATAGGAGAATGATAGGAATGGAGAATCGGTTGGAAAGAGGTGAGATGAGCCGGAGCATAGGAGAATGAAATGGTTGGAGATGCGGTTGGAAAGAGATGAGATGGGCGAGAGCATAGGAAAATGATAGGAATGGAGATGCGGTTGGAAAGAGATGAGATGGGCGAGAGCATAGGAGAATGATGGGGTTGGCGATGCGATTGGAAAGAGGGGAGATGGGCGAGAGCATAGGAGAATGATAGGAATGGATATGCGGTTGGAAAGAGATGAGATCGGCGAGTCCATAGGAGAATGATGGGGTTGGAGATGCGGTTGGAAAGAGGGGAGATGGGCCAGAGCATAGGAGAATGATAGGAATGGAGAATCGGTTGGAAAGAGGTGAGATGGGTGAAGGCATAGGAGAATGATAGCAATGGATATGCGGTTGGAAAGAGGTGAGATGGGTGAGGGCATAGGAGAATGATAGGAATGGATATGCAGTTGGGAAGAGGTGAGATGGTTGAGAGCATAGGAGAATGATAGGAATAGAGATGCGGTTGGAAAGAGGTGAGATGGGCGAGTGCATAGGAGATTGATAGGAATGGAGATGCGGTTGGAAAGAGGTGAGATGGGCGAGGGCATAGGAGAATGATAGGAATGGAGATGCGGTTGGAAAGAGGTGAGATGGGCGAGAGCATAAGAGAATGATAGGAATGGAGATGTGGGTGGAAAGAGGAGATGGGCGACAGCATAGGAGAATGATAGGAATGGAGATGCGGTTGGAAAGAGGTGAGATGGGTTAGGGCATAGGAGAATGATAGGAATGGAGATGCGGTTGGAAAGAGGTGAGATGGACGAGAGCATAGGAGAATGATAGGAATGGAAATGCGGTTGGAAAGAGGTGAGATGGGTGAGAGCATAGGAGAATGATAGGAATGGAGATGCGGTTGGAAAGAGGTGAGATGGGTTAGTGCATAGGAGAATGATAGGAATGGAGATGCGGTTGGAAAGAGGTGAGATGAGCGATAGCATAGGTGAATGATAGGAATGGAGAAGCGGTTGGAAAGAGGTGAGATGAGCGAGAGCATAGGAGAATAATGGGGTTGGAGATGCGGTTGAAAAGAGGTGAGATGGGCGAGGGCATAGGAGAATGATGGGGTTGGATATGCGGTTGGAAAGAGGTGAGATGGACGAGGGCATAGGAGAATGATAGGAATGGAGAAGCGGTTGGAAAGAGGTGAGATGAGCGAGAGCATAGGAGAATAATGGGGTTGGAGATGCGGTTGAAAAGAGGTGAGATGGGCGAGGGCATAGGAGAATGATAGGAATGGAGATGCGGTTGGAAAGAGGTGAGATGGGCGAGAGCATAGGAGAATGATAGGAATGGAAATGCGGTTGGAAAGAGCTGAGATGGGCGAGAGCATAGGAGAATGATAGGAATGGAGATGTGGTTGGAAAGAGGTGAGATGGGCGAGGGCATAGGAGAAAGATGGGGTTGGAGATGCGGTTGGAAAGAGGTGAGATGGGCGAGGGCATAGGAGAATGATAGGAATGGAGATGTGGTTGGAAAGAGGTGAGATGGGCGAGAGCATAGAAGAATGATATCAATGGATATGCAGTTGGAAAGAGGCTAGATGGGAAAGGGCATAGGAGAATGATAGGAATGGATATGCGGTTGGAAAGAGCTGAGATGGGCGAGAGCATAGGAAAATGATAGGGTTGGAGATATGGTTGGAAAGAGGTGAGATGGGCGAGAGCATAGGAACATGATAGGGTTGGAGATGTGGTTGGAAAGAGGTGAGATGAGCGAGAGCATAGGAGAATGATAGGAATGGATATGCGGTTGGAAAGAGGTGAGATGGGCGAGGGCATAGGAGAATGATAGGAATGGAGATGCGGTTGGAAAGAGGTGAGATGGGCGAGGGCATAGGAGATTGATAGGAATGGAGATGCCGTTGGAAAGAGGTGAGATGGGCGAGAGCATAGGAGAATGATGGGGTTTGAGATGCGGTTGGAAAGAGATGAGATGGGCAAGAGCATAGGAGAATGCTGGTGTTGGAGATGCGGTTGGAAAGAGGGGAGATGGGCGAGGGCATAGGAGATTGATAGGAATGGAGATGCGGTTTGAAAGAGATGAGATGGGCGAGAGCATAGGAGAATGATGGGGTTGGAGATGCGGTTGGAAAGAGGGGAGATGGGCGAGGGCATAGGAGAATGATAGGAATGGATATGCGGTTGGAAAGAGGTGAGATGGGCGAGGGCATAGGAGAATGATAGGAATGGAGATGCGGTTGGAAAGAGATGAGATGGGCGAGGGCATAGGAGAATGATAGGAATGGAGATGCGGTTGGAAAGAGATGAGATGGGCGAGGGCATAGGAGAATGATAGGAATGGATATGCGGTTGGAAAGAGGTGAGATGGGCGAGGGCATAGGAGAATGATAGGAATGGAGATGCGGTTGGAAAGAGGTGAGATGGGCGAGGGCATAGGAGAATGATAGAAATGGAGATGTGGTTGGAAAGAGGTGAGATGAGCGAGAGCATAGGAGAATGATGGGGTTGGAGATGCGGTTGGAAAGAGGTGAGATGGGCGAGGGCATAGGAGAATGATAGGAATGGAGATGCGGTTGGAAAGAGGTGAGATGGGCGAGAGCATAGGAGAATGATAGGAATGGAGATGTGGTTGGAAAGAGATGAGATGGGCGAGAGCATAGGAGAATGATGGGGTTGGAGATGCGGTTGGAAAGGAGGGAGATGGGCGAGGGCATAGGAAAATGATAGGAATGGAGATGTGATTGGAAAGAGGTGAGATGGGTTAGAGCATAGGAAAATGATAGCAATGGAAATGCGGTTGGAAATAGGTGAGATGGGCGAGAGCATAGGAGATTGATAGGAATGGATATGCGGTTGGAAAGAGGAGATGGGCGAGAGCATAGGAGAATGATAGGAATGGATATGCGGTTGGAAAGAGGAGATGGGCGAGAGCATAGGAGAATGAGAGGGTTGGAGATGCAGTTGGAAAGAGGTGAGATGGGCGAGAGCATAGGAGAATGATAGGAATGGAGATGCGGTTGGAAAGAGGTGAGATGGGCGAGGGCATAGGAGAATGATAGGAATGGAAATGCGGTTGGAAAGAGGTGAGATGGGCGAGAGCATAAGAGAATGCTGGTGTTGGAGATGCGGTTGGAAAGAGATGAGATGGGCGAGGGCATAGGAGAATGATAGGAATGGAGATGCGGTTGGAAAGAGATGAGATGGGCGAGAGCATAGGAGAATGATGGGGTTGGAGATGCGGTTGGAAAGAGGTGAGATGGGCAAGAGCATAGGAGAATGCTGGTGTTGGAGATGCGGTTGGAAAGAGGGGAGATGGGCGAGGGCATAGGAGATTGATAGGAATGGAGATGCGGTTTGAAAGAGATGAGATGGGCGAGAGCATAGGAGAATGATGGGGTTGGAGATGCGGTTGGAAAGAGGGGAGATGGGCGAGGGCATAGGAGAATGATAGGAATGGATATGCGGTTGGAAAGAGGTGAGATGGGCGAGGGCATAGGAGAATGATAGGAATGGAGATGCGGTTGGAAAGAGATGAGATGGGCGAGGGCATAGGAGAATGATAGGAATGGAGATGCGGTTGGAAAGAGATGAGATGGGCGAGGGCATAGGAGAATGATAGGAATGGATATGCGGTTGGAAAGAGGTGAGATGGGCGAGGGCATAGGAGAATGATAGGAATGGAGATGCGGTTGGAAAGAGGTGAGATGGGCGAGGGCATAGGAGAATGATAGGAATGGAGATGTGGTTGGAAAGAGGTGAGATGAGCGAGAGCATAGGAGAATGATGGGGTTGGAGATGCGGTTGGAAAGAGGTGAGATGGGCGAGGGCATAGGAGAATGATAGGAATGGAGATGCGGTTGGAAAGAGGTGAGATGGGCGAGAGCATAGGAGAATGATAGGAATGGAGATGTGGTTGGAAAGAGATGAGATGGGCGAGAGCATAGGAGAATGATGGGGTTGGAGATGCGGTTGGAAAGGAGGGAGATGGGCGAGGGCATAGGAAAATGATAGCAATGGAAATGCGGTTGGAAATAGGTGAGATGGGCGAGAGCATAGGAGAATGATAGGAATGGAGATGTGATTGTAAAGAGGTGAGATGGGTGAGAGCATAGGAGAATGATAGGAATGGAGATGTGGTTGGAAAGAGGGGAGATGGGCGAGGGCATAGGAGAATGATAGGAATGGATATGCGGTTGGAAAGAGGTGAGATGGGCGAGGGCATATGAGAATGATAGGAATGGAGATGCGGTTGGAAAGAGATGAGATGGGCGAGGGCATAGGACAGGGGTGGGGAACCTCAGGCCCTGGGGCCGTATGCGGCCCCCGTAGCCGTCTGAGTGGCCCTCCCACCCACCAGACGGCTTTGCCGGGAGTCAAGTAAAGGGGAATTCTCGAGAGAGGTCGGTAGTTCTCGCAAGATTCCTCTTAATCAACAGCAACTGGACACTGTCAGTCCTATTCAGCGGCAGCCGCCGAAGCGTGGGACGGCTGCAGCAGGACAATTTGTAAGAGACATTTTTATATATGGCCCCCGAAGGATTTTTTTCCCCATACAAACGGCCCTTGGCACAAAAAAGGTTCCCCACCCCTGGCATAGGAGAATGATAGGAATGGAGATGCGGTTGGAAAGAGATGAGATGGGCGAGGGCATAGGAGAATGATAGGAATGGATATGCGGTTGGAAAGAGGTGAGATGGGCGAGGGCATAGGAGAATGATAGGAATGGAGATGCGGTTGGAAAGAGGTGAGATGGGCGAGGGCATAGGAGAATGATAGGAATGGAGATGTGGTTGGAAAGAGGTGAGATGAGCGAGAGCATAGGAGAATGATGGGGTTGGAGATGCGGTTGGAAAGAGGTGAGATGGGCGAGAGCATAGGAGAATGATGGGGTTGGAGATGCGGTTGGAAAGAGGTGAGATGGGCGAGGGCATAGGAGAATGATAGGAATGGAGATGC
Organism: Crinia signifera; assembly: GCF_055691185.1. NCBI lineage: Eukaryota > Metazoa > Chordata > Amphibia > Anura > Myobatrachidae > Crinia > Crinia signifera. The sequence continues at coordinate 340,434,111 of NC_139220.1, read as the reverse complement.
GGTTGGAAAGAGATGAGATGGGCGAGAGCATAGGAGAATGATGGGGTTGGAGATGCGGTTGGAAAGAGGTGAGATGGGCGAGAGCATAGGAGAATGATGGGGTTGGAGATGCGGTTGGAAAGAGGTGAGATGGGCGAGGGCATAGGAGAATGATAGGAATGGAGATGCGGTTGGAAAGAGATGAGATGGGCGAGAGCATAGGAGAATGAGAGGGTTGGAGATGCAGTTGGAAAGAGGTGAGATGGGCGAGAGCATAGGAGAATGATAGGAATGGAGATGCGGTTGGAAAGAGGTGAGATGGGCGAGGGCATAGGAGAATGATAGGAATGGAAATGCGGTTGGAAAGAGGTGAGATGGGCGAGAGCATAAGAGAATGCTGGTGTTGGAGATGCGGTTGGAAAGAGATGAGATGGGCGAGGGCATAGGAGAATGATAGGAATGGAGATGCGGTTGGAAAGAGATGAGATGGGCGAGAGCATAGGAGAATGATGGGGTTGGAGATGCGGTTGGAAAGAGGTGAGATGAGCGAGAGCATAGGAGAATGATAGGAATGGAGATGTGGTTGGAAAGAGGTGAGATGGGCGAAAGCATAGGAGAATGATAGGAATGGAAATGTGGTTGGAAAGAGGTGAGATGAGCGAGAGCATAGGAGAATGATAGGAATGGAGATGTGGTTGGAAAGAGGTGAGATGGGCGAGGGCATAGGAGAATGATAGGAATGGAAATGCGGTTGGAAAGAGGTGAGATGGGCGAGGGCATAGGAGAATGATAGGAATGGAGATGTGGTTGGAAAGCGGTGAGATGGGCGAGAGCATAGGAGAATGATAGGAATGGATATGCGGTTGGAAAGAGGTGAGATGGGCGAAGGCATAGGAGAATGATAGGAATGGAGATGCGGTTGGAAAGCGGTGAGATGGGTGAGGGCATAGGAGAATGATAGGAATGGAGATGCGGTTGGAAAGAGGTGAGATGGGCGAGGGCATAGGAGAATGATAGGAATGGAGATGCGGTTGGAAAGCGGTGAGATGGGTGAGGGCATAGGAGAATGATAGGAATGGAGATGCCGTGGAAATAGGTGAGATGGGTGAGGGCATAGGAGAATGATAGGAATGGAGATGCCGTGGAAAGAGGTGAGATGGGCGAGGGCATAGGAGAATGATGGGGTTGGAGATGCGGTTGGAAAGAGGTGAGATGGGCGAGGGCATAGGAGAATGATAGGAATGGAGATGCGGTTGGAAAGAGGTGAGATGGGCGAGGGCATAGGAGAATGATAGGAATGGAGATGCCGTGGAAAGAGATAAGATAGATGAGTGCATAGGGGAATAATTGGTTTGGAGGTTCTCATGGAGGCGAGATAGATTCAGTGAAAAGAAGGTAAAGGTGTAGTGGAATACGAGACTAACCATATAGAACATGCTTAACATGGATCTCATGTCATGAGGAAGGAAATACACCCGAATGAGTTGGCAAAAAGAGAATTGGTACCTAGTGGACTGGAACCCTTATATCGCTACATAAAACATTTATAGTCAGCAAGTTGTTGAGGGATACAGAGAATTATTGATGCTTTCCATAAGGTGTTGGAGAAGAAGCACTAAATAAATGAATATTATCATATATTTCAGATACACAGACTCTGTTGAATATCATGGAACACACATTAGCACTCGATGATGCACTACGTGTAAAAGCTGAGAATCTAATTCGTATCTTTCAGAGCAACTTATTCCAAGCCCTGTTAGGTAAGAAAACGTGATGTTTATGCGAGATACGCAGAGGTGCCTGGAAGCAGCTTAAGGTAGATGAGTTGGGAGAAAGGTATAGAGGAATCATAGGAGGGAATGGGGTTATTTAGAGACCTAAGATGGGTGACAGCATAGGAGGTCCAGAGGTGGAGAGCTGAGATGGGTGAGAGAATGATGAGGGTGACTGAGGGCATAAGAGAATGATGGGGTTGGGTGAGGGCATAGGAGAATGATGGGGGTGAGTGAGGGCATAAGAGAATGATGGGGTTGGGTGAGGGCATAGGAGAATGATGGGGGTGGGTGAGGGCATAGGAGAATGATGGGGGTGACTGAGGGCATAAGAGAAGGATGTGGTTGGGTGAGGGCATAGGAGAATGATGGGGTTGGGTGAGGGCATAGGAGAATGATGAGGGTGACTGAGGGCATAAGAGAATGATGGGGTTGGGTGAGGGCATAGGAGAATGATGGGGGTGGGTGAGGGCATAGGAGAATGATGGGGGTGACTGAGGGCATAAGAGAAGGATGTGGTTGGGTGAGGGCATAGGAGAATGATGGGGTTGGGTGAGGGCATAGGAGAATGATGAGGGTGACTGAGGGGATAAGAGAATGATGGGGTTGGGTGATGGCATAGGAGAATGATGGGGGTGGGTGAGGGCATAAGAGAAGGATGTGGTTGGGTGAGGGCATAGGAGAATGATGGGGGTGGGTAAAGGCATAGGAAAATGATGGGGTTGGGTGAGGGCATAGGAGAATGATGGGGGTGAGTGAGGGCATAAGGGAATGATGGGGTTGGGTGAGGGCATAGGAGAATGATGGGGGTGAGTGAGGGCATAAGAGAAGGATGGGGTTGGGTGAGGGCATAGGAGAATGATGGGGTTGGGTGAGGGCATAGGAGAATGATGGGGGTGACTGAGGGCATAAGGGAATGATGGGGTTGGGTGAGGGCATAGGAGAATGATGGGGGTGAGTGAGGGCATAAGAGAAGGATGGGGTTGGGTGAGGGCATAGGAGAATGATGGGGTTGGGTGAGGGCATAGGAGAATGATGGGGGTGACTGAGGGCATAAGAGAATGATGGGGTTGGGTGAGGGCATAGGAGAATGATGGGGGTGGGTGAGGGCATAGGAGAATGATGGGGGTGACTGAGGGCATAAGAGAAGGATGTGGTTGGGTGAGGGCATAGGAGAATGAATGGGTTGGGTGAGGGCATAGGAGAATGATGAGGGTGACTGAGGGCATAAGAGAATGATGGGGTTGGGTGAGGGCATAGGAGAATGATGGGGGTGGGTGAGGGCATAGGAGAATGATGGGGGTGACTGAGGGCATAAGAGAAGGATGTGGTTGGGTGAGGGCATAGGAGAATGATGGGGTTGGGTGAGGGCATAGGAGAATGATGAGGGTGACTGAGGGCATAAGAGAATGATGGGGTTGGGTGATGGCATAGGAGAATGATGGGGGTGGGTGAGGGCATAAGAGAAGGATGTGGTTGGGTGAGGGCATAGGAGAATGATGGGGGTGGGTAAAGGCATAGGAAAATGATGGGGTTGGGTGAGGGCATAGGAGAATGATGGGGGTGAGTGAGGGCATAAGGGAATGATGGGGTTGGGTGAGGGCATAGGAGAATGATGGGGGTGAGTGAGGGCATAAGAGAAGGATGGGGTTGGGTGAGGGCATAGGAGAATGATGGGGTTGGGTGAGGGCATAGGAGAATGATGGGGGTGACTGAGGGCATAAGGGAATGATGGGGTTGGGTGAGGGCATAGGAGAATGATGGGGGTGAGTGAGGGCATAAGAGAAGGATGGGGTTGGGTGAGGGCATAGGAGAATGATGGGGTTGGGTGAGGGCATAGGAGAATGATGGGGGTGACTGAGGGCATAAGAGAATGATGGGGTTAGGTGAGGGCATAGGAGAATGATGGGGGTGGGTGAGGGCATAGGAGAATGATGGGGTTGGGTGAGGGCATAGGAGAATGATGAGGGTGACTGAGGGCATAAGAGAATGATGGGGTTGGGTGAGGGCATAGGAGAATGATGAGGGTGACTGAGGGCATAAGAGAATGATGGGGTTGGGTGATGGCATAGGAGAATGATGGGGGTGGGTGAGGGCATAAGAGAAGGATGTGGTTGGGTGAGGGCATAGGAGAATGATGGGGGTGGGTGAGGGCATAGGAAAATGATGGGGTTGGGTGAGGGCATAGGAGAATGATGGGGGTGAGTGAGGGCATAAGAGAATGATGGGGTTGGGTGAGGGCATAGGAGAATGATGGGGGTGGGTGAGGGCATAGAAGAATGATGGGGGTGACTGAGGGCATAAGAGAATGATGGGGTTGGGTGAGGGCATAGGAGAATGATGGGGGTGGGTGAGGGCATAGGAGAATGATGGCGTTGGGTGAAGGCATAGGAGAATGATGGGGTTGGGTGAGGGCATAGTAGAATGATGGGGTTGGGTGAGGGCATAGGAGAATGATGGGGGTGGGTGAGGGCATAAGAGAATGATGGGGTTGGGTGAGGGCATAGGAGAATGATGGGGGTGGGTGAGGGCATAGGAGAATGATGGGGGTGAGTGAGGGCATAAGAGAATGATTTGGTTGGGTGAGGGCATAGGAGAATGATGGGGGTGGGTGAGGGCATAGGAGAATGATGGGGGTGAGTGAGGGCATAAGAGAAGGATGTGGTTGGGTGAGGGCATAGGAGAATGATGGGGTTGGGTGAGGGCATAGGAGAATGATAAGGGTGAGTGAGGGCATAGGAGAATGATGGGGGTGGGTGAGGGCATAGGAGAATGATGGGGTTGGCTGAGGGCATAGGAGAATGATGGGGGTGAGTGAGGGCATAAGAGAATGATGGGGGTGGGTGAGGGCATAGGAGAATGATGAGGGTGACTGAGGGCATAAGAGAATGATGGGGTTGGGTGAGGGCATAGGAGAATGATGGGGTTGGGTGAGGGCATAGGAGAATGATGGGGTTGGGTGAGGGCATAGTAGAATGATGGGGGTGGGTGAGGGCATAGGAGAATGATGGGGTTGGGTGAGGGCATAGGAGAATGATGGGGTTGGGTGAGGGCATAGGAGAATGATGGGGTTGGGTGAGGGCATAGGAGAATGATGGGGTTGGGTAAGGGCATAGGAGAATGATGGGGTTGGGTGAGGGCATAGGAGAATGATGGCATTGGGTGAAGGCATAAGAGAATGATGGGGTTGGGTGAGGGCATAAGAGAATGATGGAGGTGGGTGAGGGCATAGGAGAATGATGGCGTTGGGTGAAGGCATAGGAGAATGATGGGGTTGGGTGAGGGCATAAGAGAATAATGGGGTTGGGTGAGGGCATAGGAGAATGATGGGGGTGGGTGATGGCATAGGAGAATGATGGGGGTGGGTGAGGGCATAGGAAAATGATGGGGTTGGGTGAGGGCATAAGAGAATGATGGGGTTGGGTGAGGGCATAGGAGAATTATGGCGTTGGGTGAAGGCATAGGAGAATGATGGGGTTGGGTGAGGGCATAAGAGAATAATGGGGTTGGGTGAGGGCATAGGAGAATGATGGGGGTGGGTGATGGCATAGGAGAATGATGGGGGTGGGTGAGGGCATAGGAGAATGATGGGGGTGGGTGATGGCATAGGAGAATGATGGGGGTGAGTGAGGGCATAAGAGAATGATGGGGTTGGGTGAGGGCATAGGAGAATGATGGGGGTGGGTGAGGGCATAGGAGAATGATGGGGGTGGGTGAGGGCATAGGAGAATGATGGGGGTGGGTGAGGGCATAGGAGAATGATGGGGGTGAGTGAGGGCATAAGAGAATTATGGGGTTGGGTGAGGGCATAGGAGAATGACTGGGTGTGGTGAGGGCATAGGAAAATGATGTGGTTGGGTGAGGGCATAGGGGAATGATGGGGTTGGGTGAGGGCATAGGAGAATGATGGGGTGGGGTGAGGGCATAGGAGAATGATGGGGGTGGGTGAGGGCATAGGAGAATGATGGGGTGGGGTGAGGGCATAGGAGAAAGATGGTGTTACCGGACACCTGCCCTTACGCTCTGGCTATGCCCTTCGGGTCCACAGATAGCGGTTCCTGGTCTCATGGGACCTGGCCAATAGGGGATTCCCCGTTATCATCAGTAACCGCCTGTTACTGACTCCACCCACTACGCAGTGGGCGGGGATATCGCTGCCAGCACCAGATTCCTACTACGTGGCACCTGGGACAATGGTTACTTCCTCAGGCACCTGAGTGGGATATATATGCGTCGACACGCTGCTGACACCCCCCCCCCCCCGACTGGCATCGGTTGGTTCCCCACTGGTCACGGACCAGACCTCTGTTTCCCTAGCTGGCAGAGCGGAGACTCGGAGATACTGGATGCTATGCCCAGAACAGCCGGAGAACTAATTATTGCAGTAATTCTGTTAGTTGCAAGATGAAAGCGTCGTCTTGAGGCAGAAGATGTTTTATTTGCTCAAATATAAGCCCTTAAAAGGACCCTCTCCTAGATCCCTAGGAGGCACAGCACACAGATGATGTTACAGCATTCAGATACAAGCAGCCCTCCTTTTATGCTGCTCCAACACACATTACCACAGGGGGTAAGCCCAGCCTGTGGTCTCCAACCAATCAGCTTAAGTGCCAGAGACGTGTATGCATTGGGCACGGTCAGCATTGTCCCTATGGACAGAGGGGAGTGGTTACTCCTCTGAGACACAGCCCACCTGGGGGGCCAGGTACATAGAAACATAGGATGTGACGGCAGATCAGAACCATTTGGCCCATCTAGTCTGCCCCTTTTTTTACCCTTCAGGTAATCTCAGCCCTTTTTAATCCTTATTTCTTTGTAAGGATATCAATATGCCTATCCCAAGCATGTTTACATTGTACTACTGTCTTAGCCTCTACCACCTCTGATGGGAGGCTATTCCACTTATTCACTACCCTTTCTGTGAAGTAATTCTTTCTAACATTTCCCCTGAACCTACCTCCCACTAGTTTCAGTGCATGTCCTCGTGTACCACCCAGGTGCCGGTCTGTCTGGCTAGGAGGAAGGTTTCCCTCTAAAACATACTTCCAGGAGCCTGCCAGGGGACCAGCTGAACACCTCTAGCCCAGATGTGAGCTCCAGATATGAGTAACCCTGATCCCCTGCCCGCTGACGGAGAGCCCCATGGAGCTCCAGGGAACCACTCAGCTTGTTAGAAAGCTGCTGCCCCCTGCTACCATCCCTACAGATCCCAGCCTGGAGGCTGTCTGGGAAAGCATTCCGTTTTTGGGATAAAGTTTCGGGAAAACCCAGCAGTTACAGTAAGTGCACTTTTCCTTTAAAATACATTTAAAGAACACATGTGTTACTCTGTACACACTGAGCCTGTGCACTGCACAGGCTCCACAAGCCACACAACACATTTTAAATACATGGTACACTTTATACATTGTCTCAAGGCTGTGCCCAGCTTCATCCCCCTGCAGGTACTGCAGCATGGGACATGTAGTCCCAGCTCAGTGCCTGCACATACTGTATAATTTACAATATTTGTTTTTACTTTGTTATTGTGCCCCAGTGCTGGGCTGCTTGAGCCCTGCAGCCCAGGAAAGCCATCCTTGCTGAAGGGGCTCCTTACACAGGAGCCTTTGCACAGGATTACACCTTTGCACAGGAAATACAGACACAAAGCCGGCTACCTGCTTTGCAGGGGCCACTCATAGACATTGTTAACACAAGGACTGTTTAGCATCTCAATTCCTCATCTCAGAGACTGCTAAATTCCTTCCTCCATAAATGTACAAAGTGCATTGTAAGTCCAGAATGCATTCCTCAATACAATATACAAATATATGGTTCAGTCCCAGCTCAATGCTGAACATACATTTCATAGATACGTATGCTGTGTGCCTTGTGCCCTTGTCCAAAATGGCTTAACCCCTTCAGTGCCATGGCAGCTATTACACATGTGTGCCATGGCCTCCGGCCACAGATGGGATTGGCAGGATGGTGAGAGCGAGATGAAATGGGTGAGGGCATAGGAGAATGATAGGGTTGGAGATGCGGTGGAAGAGAGATGAGATGGGTGATGGCATAGGAGAATAATGGGGCTGGAGGTACGGTGTAGAAGAGCAGAGATGGGTGAGAGCATATTAGAATGATGGGGTTGGACGTGCGGTGGGAGATAGGAGAGATGGGTGAGAGCATAGGAGAATGATTGGTTGGAGGGGTGGTGGGAGAGAGGTGAGGTGGGTAAGAGAATAGAAGAATAATGGGGCTGGAGGTACAGTGGTAAAGAATGGAGATGGGTGAGAGCATAAGAGAATGATTGGGTTGGAGGTGCAGTGGGAGAGAGGTGAGATGGGTGAGGGCATAGGAGATTAATAGGGCTGGAGGTGCAGTGGAAAAGAGCGGAGATGGGTGAGAGCATAAGAGAATTATTGGGTTGGACGTGCGGTAGGAGAGAGGTGAGATGGGTGAGGGCATAGGAGAATGATGGGGTTGGAGGTGCTGTGGGAGAGAGGTGAGATGGGTGAGGGCATAGGAGAATGATGGGGTTTGATGTGCGGTTGGAATAGGTGACATGGGTGAGGGCATAGGAGAATGATGGGGTTGGAGGTGTGGTAGAAAAGAGCGGAGATGGGTGAGAGCATATTAGAATGATGGTGTTGCATGTGCGATGGGAGAGAGGTGATATGGGTGAGAGCATAAGAGAATGTTTGGGTTGGACGTGCGGTGGGAGAGAGCTGAGATGGTTGAGAGCATAGGAGAATTATGGGGTTGGAGGTGCCGTAGGAGAGAGGTGAGATGGTTGAGAGCTTAGGAGAATGATGGGGTTGGAGGGGCAGTGGGAGAGAGGTGAGATGGGTGAGAGCATAGGAGAATGATGGGGTTGGAGGTGCCATGGGAGAGAGGTGAGATGGTGAGGACAGCAGGGTAAGATGGGATTTGAGGTGCAGTGGGGAGAGCTGAGATGGTTGAGGACAGAGGGGACTGATGGGGTTGGAGGTACGGGGGGAGAGAGGTGAGATGGGTGAGGGCATAGGAGAATGATGGGGTTGGAGGTACAGTGGGAGAGAGCTGAGATGGTTGAGAGCATAGGAGCATTATGGGGTTGCAGGTGCAGTGGGAGAGATGGATGAGGGCATAGGAGAATGATGGGGATGGAGGTGCGGTGGGAGAGAGCTGAGATGGTTGAGGACATAGCACAATGATGACGTTGGAGGTGCCGTGGGAGAGAGTAAATATTGGTGAGGGCATAGGAGAATTATGGGTTTGGAGGTGCAGTGGTAGAGATGTGAGATGGGTGAGGGCATAGGAGAATGATGGGGTTTGATGTGTGGTGGGAGAGAACTGTGATGGGTGAATGCAAAAGACAATGATGGGGATGGAGGTGCACTGGAGTTGAGCTGAGGTGGGTGAGTGCACAGAAGAATAATGGGGTTGGAGGTGCGGTGGGGTAGAGCTGAGGAGGGGGGTGAGAGCAAAGGAGAATGATGGGGTTGGAGGTGTGTGGGTAGAGCTGAGATGGGTTGGAGAAGCAGTGGGTAAGAGCATAGGAGAATGATGGGGTTGGAGAAGCAGTAGAGGAGAGCTGAGGTAAGAGAGCATAGGAGAATGATGGGGTTAGAGGAACAGTAGGTGATAGCAAAGGAGAATGATGGGATTAGAGGAGCGGTGTGGAAGAGCTGAGATGGGTGAGATCATAGGATAATGATTGGGTTGGGGGGGCTGAGAGCAAAGGAAAATAATGGGGTTGGCGGAGCAGTGGGGGAGAGCTGAGATGGGTAAAAGCATTGGAGAATGATGGGGTTGGAGGAGCAGTGGGACAGAGCTGAGAGGAGTTGGAGAAGTAGTGGGTGAGAACATATGATGATTGGTTTGGAGGAGCAGTAAGGGAGAGGTGAGGTTGGTGAGAGTATAGGAGAATGATGGAGTTGGTGGAACAGTGGTGGAGTGCATAGGAGAGTGATGGGGTTGGGGGAGCAGTGGGGGAGAACATAGGAGATTGATGGGGTTGAAGGAGCAGTGGGGGAGAGCTGAGGGTGGGTGAGAGTATAGGAGAATGATGGAGTTGGTGGAGCAGTAGGGGAGAGCTGAGATGGGTGAGAGCATAGAAGAATTATGGGGTTGGAGGAGCAGTGGGTGAGAGTATATGATAATGATTGGGTTGGAGGAGCATAGGCGAATGATGGGTATGGATGATCAGTGGGGCAGAGCTGAGGGGGGTGAGAGCTTAGAAGAATGATTGGGTTGGAGGAGCAGTGGGGGAAGCTGAGGGGGGTGAGAGCATAGGAGAATGATGGGGTTGGGGGAGCAGTGCGGGAGAGCTGAGGGGGGTGAGAGCATAGAAGAATGATGGGGTTGGAGAAGCAGTGGAGGAGAGCATAGGAGAATTATTGGGTTAGAGGAGCAATGCTGGAGAGCTGAGATGGGTGAGAGTATAGGAGAATGATGGAGTTGGTGGAGCAGTGGGGGAAAGCTGAGATGGGTGAGAGTATAGGAGAGTGATGGAGTTGGAGGAGCAATGGAGGAGAGCATAGGAAAATGATGGGGTTGGAGGAGCAGTGGGGGAGAGCTGAGATGGGTGAGAGCATAGGAGAATAACAGAGTTGGAGGAGCAGTGGGTGAGAGCATATGATAATGATGGGGTTGGAGGAGCAGTGGGGGAGAGCTGAGATGGGTGAGAGCATATGATAATGATGGGGTTGGAGGAGCAGTGGGGGAGAGCTGAGATGGGTGAGAGCATAGGAGAATAACAGAGTTGGAGGAGCAGTGGGTGAGAGCATATGATAATGATTGGGTTGGAGGTGCAGTGGGGGTGAGCTGAGATGTGTGAATATAGGAGAATGATAGGGATGGAGGTGCAGTGGTGGAGAGCTGATATGGGTGAGAGCATAGAAGAATGGGGTTGGATTTGTAGTTTGGTAGAGAGGAGGTGGGTGAGGCATATGAGAATGATGGGGTGGGGGTGCGGTGAGGTAGAGCTGATATGGGTGAGAGCATAGGAAAATGATGGGGTTGGAGGTGCAGTGAAAGTGAGATTAGTGGGGCAGTGCAGTGTGATAGGGCTGATAAGTAAAGGCTGATTTGGGGTGGGGGTAGTTTGATAGGAGAGCACAGTGGGAGCTGATTTAGGGGCCGATCGTGGGGGCAATGTGCAGAGTAAGGGCTGATTTGGGTTGGGGGAAGTTTGGTATAGGGAGGGGAAGGATGGGTGCAGTTTTGTATATATGTTATATGTGTCTGTCTTCCAGATATTCAGGAATACTATGAGCTTACGCTGACCCAGCAATCGCCGGCACCTATCATCAGATCCATGGAGAAGGTAAGGTCAATGTAGGCCTATCAGTAAGTCCATGTAAGGTTATGGGACAAATGTAAGGTTAGGAGTCTCGGGAGACATCACCAATTTGCCACGTATAATTTAAATGGTGTAGAATTGGGGAAATCAGATTTGAAAAGGACCTATGAGTCCTAATGGACAATAACTGGGGTGGAATGCTCAGTGTAAGATACTAGCCTGTATAAAAAGGTGTGTCACGATCCAATCACGTGATTGATGGAATAAAGCACGCCTCCTGTTATTATATGTGTGAGATCAATGTATTCCTTGTATTATGCATGTGATGTGACCTGCAGAGTGTAAGCACTGTGGACATTCCCTCAGAGTGACCATCTGTAGAGGTCTCTGAAGTTAGGAAGGATGTCAGATAAAATCTGAGACCCCCTATAAACCAGATTGGGGGTGAGATCAACATGGTCCAGAGCGAGGCCCCCCTCCACTATAGATCTCTTATCAGACTTGGCCTCCTGTCTGTTGCATCCCACTGGGTAAGGAATGTATACAAATCACTTAAAGCAGTGGACCTATCCTTCATGTAGGAAGATCAATTATTTAGGGACATTCATTAATGTCCAGCAGGGAAATGATCACAATCCTAAAAGTGAGAGGGATGAGGAATCTGCAGGTATAATTAAACGCTTCTCCCTATAGCTGTTGGTACTTCTTAGGGATCTGCACGCTGGCTGGAAGCGACCCAATGTCTCACGTGATGTTTCCACTTCAGAATCAGTACTTGTGTGTAAAGATACAGTTCTGCGATTTTTAATTCCCTTTTATTTTGTTTGAGTTGTATTTCTTCTGTGTGTACTTTTAAAATCTTTGTAACCATTTTTATCACTAAGCTCTGAAGTATTTCTTGGAAAAAATAATACATAATTCCAGTTCTCAATTTTGTGTTCATAGGACTTATACAAACAAGGGCGGTTTATGCTACAACATTTTTATATATTGTATTGGGTATGCGGAAGTATGCAAGCGTCCTTCAACTTGCATTGGTGGCGGCATACCTTATATAGGGGACCCAAGTGTCCAAAGTGAACCCCAGTCACGGCTGGAGCTGCTCAGATTGACGTATCTAGAGGAGTGAGCGGTGGGTCCATGACAAGGCGCATGAAGTCTAGGGACATCAATGTAATCTTAGCATTGTACAGGGCACTTGTTAGACCAGACTGCGATTCTGGGTTCCACATTAAAAAGAAAACATCCTAGAACGGGAAAAGGTCCAGAGAAGGGAAACCACACTGATAAATAGGATGGGGCCTTAGGCTATGAGGAATGTTCCCGCTAGAGGAGAGAAGGGGTGACATGCTGAACATGTACTGTACACATATATTAAGGGCCAATAAAATGATCTGTCAGGCAGCCTATTTACTCCAGAATCAGAGACTAGGACATGTGCTGGAGGAGAGAAGCGGGCATGCACGTAGATGGGAGGAGAGAAGCGGGCATGCACGTAGATGGGAGGAGAGACGCAGACATGCACTTAGGCGGGGGACGAGAATCGGGCATGCACTTAGGCGGGAGGCGAGGAGCATGCAGGATGAGAGAGCAGGCATGCACTTAAGCGAGGGGAGAGCAGTGGGCATGCACTAAGATGGGAGGAGAGAAACGGGCGTACTTAGACCGGAGGAGAGAAGCGGACATGCACTTAGACGGGAGGAGAGAAACAGGCATGCACTTAGGCGGGAGGAGAGAAGCGGCATGATGGAGGAGAGAGCAGGCATGCACTTAGGCGGGAGGAGAGAAGCAGGCATGCACTTAGACGGGAAGAGAGGAGCAGACATGCACTCAGGTGGGAGGAGAGCAGCGGGCATGCACTTAGATGGGAGGAAAGCAGCGGGCAAGCACCCGTGCTGGACATGAGAAGCGGGCATGCACTTAGATGGGAGATGAGAATCGGGCATGCACTTAGACAGGAGACGAGCAGTGGGCATGCACATAGATGGGAGATGAGAAGCGGGCATGCACATAGACGGGAGGAGAGAAGGGTAAGAACACTTAGAAGGAAAGGCTTTTTTACGGTCAGGGTAGTAAAATGATGGAACCCTTCCATGTGAGGTGATGCCAGCAAATACAGTAACGTCATTTACATTAAGGCTAGACAATCATTTATTAGATAGAGGGATATAACCGGTAATCTAAGCTTATACTTGTTGGACGTAAACACTACTATGTAACACCCCTTTCAGACATACAGCATAGGCGACTAAAATCCCGGGTCCTGCGCACCTGCAATGAACCCGGGATTTTTAAAAACCCTGGAATGAACCGGATCTAAAATCCCAGGTAAAATGTCTATGTCTAAATGGGGTATCACTAACATGCGTTCCTAGTTTAAAAAAGGAAAAGCGGAAGCAGCGCTGGTTCTACAATGAAAAAAGACACCGTCTCACATTGTATTTATATTATTTCAGTTTCTTTATATATGAAAAAAGTTACAACAGTAACATATGCATATACATGTAAAATGAAGATAAATGGGGAAGGGGGGGGGGGGGGGATATCTCACTCTCAGGATGGACGTTGGACACTCGGTCCAATTGTGGGTAAGTGCACTTGGCCCAAAAGCTGGTACTTGAAGAATCACTGCACCAAATGGAAAATGAAGTCACAGGTCCTCGCTATGACACGGAAACTGGATCTTTTGCCGCTGGAGGATTCTGTGGATGAAGACTTTTGGTGCCCGAAGATCTTCTCTAGTTGGAGCGGGGCCCCCAAGAGCCGCTGGAGGATGGAAGTGGGCTGTGATGAATCCAATCGGGATAATCCCCAGAAGGTGTTGAGGGATTAATCCACTTATTAAGATGGGGAGAAAAGGGGAGGTTGAGCCTCAGTGGGTGCTCTGTGTCCCTTGGTGGTATTGGGGTAACAATATCCAGGTACAGGTGATTACACCATGTTTGCTGGGGGGTTCCTTCTCTTACAGAAGAGGGACCACATGTTACTGTAACCCATTGACACCTGTGTTCCATGCCAATCAGTAAATATAGTATGAGACCCAGGGCCAGCACCACCGCTAGGCAGGTCTAGGCATTTGCCTAGGGCGCCGGCCACTGGAGGGCAGCAGTTCGCCCTTCGCCCCCCGTGCAAAGGGGGTACCTGCTGCGCCGTCTGGGGAGTGGGCAGGGGGGTCGCTAGTTATTTCTTATTCACTGCAGGGACCCCCCCCCCCCCCCGCCGCCGCCAGCTTTATACACAGCGCCGCAGGTACCCGCAAGGACACCACTGCAGGCTCCTGTCAGACGCCAGCATGGACCCCCTGCCCGCTCCCCAGACGGCGCAACAGTACCCCCCGCCCCACCCCCCGGCATCAGGGCGCCCCACCCTGACTCGCCTGGGGCGCTCCGGTGCCTTGCACCAGCCCTGATGAGACCCAGAATAATGTTACAATATGGAAATACAATTATTGGTGCATATAGATGACTTTAACAAATCCAATGTTCAATTCAAGTATGATAGTCAGACAAGAATCAATACTCATCCTGTGTATGATAGAGGATGTTCAGTTATCTGAGGAGGCTCCATCAGCGTAACCTCTGTTTCTGTCTCCTCTATCTCACCTTCCTCCTCTGTCTCTCTTACCTACCTGTCTGTGCAGTATGAGTTGGGAAAGACACTGATAGAGCAGAGCACCAAACAGGTGCTGACACTAATTATTATGACTGTTACCTATCTGTATCCAAGCTCAGAGGTGCGGTATTATCTGGGATGGACACTGATAGAGCAGGGCACCAAACAGGTGCTGACACTAATTAGTAAGACTCTTACCTATCAGTGTCTCAGCACAAAGGTGAAGTATAAGCTGGGAAGGACATTTATAGAGCAGAGCACCAAAAACAGGTGCTGACACTAATTATTATGACTGTTACCTATCTGTATCTCAGCACAGAGGTGCGGTATACGCTGGGAAGGACACTAATAGAGCAGAGCACTAAACAGGTGCTGACACTAATTAGTAAGACTCTTACCTATCAGTGTCCCAGCACAGAGGTGCAGTATGATTGGGAAGGACCCAAACAGGTGCTGACACTAATTAGTAAGACTATTACCTATCAGTGTCTCAGCACAAAGGTGAAGTATAATCTGGGAAGGACATTTATAGAGCAGAGCACCAAACAGGTGCTGACACTAATTATTATGACTGTTACCTATCTGTATCTCAGCACAGAGGTGCGGTATACGCTGGGAAGGACACTAATAGAGCAGAGCACTAAACAGGTGCTGACACTAATTAGTAAGACTCTTACCTATCAGTGTCCCAGCACAGAGGTGCAGTATGATTGGGAAGGACCCAAACAGGTGCTGGCGCTAATTATTTATTTTTTTCAATTCACTTTCTTTATTGGTGTTTTTTCCATATAATAACAATACATTAATAACATTTATAACATACAAATACGATACGATACATTACTAACATTTAACAAATACAGACAACCCCTACACATTAATCCCCGCCCCCCACCCTGTCATCTAAATGTATACACTGGAGATATGTATTTGAGTCGATTGCTCGCTTCAGTGTTGATTAAGCACTTTTTACGCATTTGTTTTATTTTCTTTTTCTTTCCCTTTCTTTTTTTCTTTCCCCGCCCCATGCTCTTCCTATACTCAACTTGTATGATAATAATATTTTAAGTAATAACCTGTCAATCAATTATATATTAATTACCGTGCCTTTAAGGGCTTATAGCCGTGCATTTATTTACGTTTGGTGTATCTATCTTTAATGTGTACAACGTGTTTTGCTTATGTTAATCATAGTACAATACACCATACAAGACTATTTAATAGTTAATATGTTAGTGTTGTTTTTTTTTTTTATTATTATTATTATTATTATTATTTTTTCCTTCTTTCTCTTTCCCCCTTTATATGGGTATACATCTTGTGGCATTTGTGTTTACAGTGATCTGTGATATACATACTTTACTTTATCTGTCTCCCAGCACAGAGGTGCAGTATGAGCTGGGAAGGACCCAAACAGGTGCTGACACTAATTAGTAAGACTATCAGTGTCTCAGCACAAAGGTGAAGTATAAGCTGGGAAGGACATTTATAGAGCAGAGCACCAAACAGGTGCTGATACTACTTAGTATGACTGTTACCTATCAGTTTCCCAGCACAGAGGTGCGGTATAGGCTGTGAAGGACCCAAACAGGTGCTGGCGCTAATTAGTATGACTGTTACCTATCTGTATCTCAGCACAGAGGTGCGGTATAGGCTGGGAAGGACACTGATAGCGCAGAGCACCAAACAGGTGCTGACACTAATTAGTAAGACTCTTACCTATCTGTCTCCCAGCACAGAGGTGCAGTATGAGCTGGGAAGGACCCAAACAGGTGCTGACACTAATTAGTAAGACTATTACCTATCAGTGTCTCAGCACAAAGGTGAAGTATAAGCTGGGAAGTACATTGATAGAGCAGAGCACCAAACAGGTGCTGACACTAATTAGTATGACTGTTATCTATCTGTATCTCAGCACAGAGGTGCAGTATACGCTGGGAAGGACACTGATAGAGCAGAGCACCAAACAGGTGCTGACACTAATTAGTATGACTGTTATCTATCTGTATCTCAGCACAGAGGTGCGGTATACGCTGGGAAGGACACTGATAGAGCAGAGCACCAAACAGGTGCTGACACTAATTAGTATGACTGTTACCTATCAGTGTCCCAGCACAGAGGTGCGGTATACGCTGGGAAGGACACTGATAGAGCAGAGCACCAAACAGGTGCTGACACTAATTAGTATGACTGTTACCTATCAGTGTCCCAGCACAGAGGTGCAGTATGTGCTGGGAAGGACACAGATAGAGCAGAAAGTGTAATAGTTATTGGGGTGACATTTAATGGGATGAGATTTTTTGTCACTTTCCGAAATCGCACTTTTAAAAATATTTTTTTTTGCCATGAATTCGCATATTTAATGAGATGTGAATTCCAGCTAAAAAAGTGCGATAAAGTGCGATAATAATAGTCATGAAAATGTGCGATTTTGAGGAAATGTGTGATTTTGTGTTAAATTAATAAACCAGACCTGGTTCCAAAAGTATGGGGGACAAAAAGCATAGGGGTCCCCCGTATTTCTGAAAACAGCCCCGGACTCTTGGACCGGTCCTTGTTCCAAAAATACAGGGGACAAAAAAAACTGGGTGCCAGGTAAGTCCTGGAGGGGGAGGGGGGTCCCCACTTGACCAGGACCCATGGCCAGGCTGACTGGTCGGTAGGGATGAATGCTTTGGCCGGGGGGACTATTAAAAGTCTCCCCCCGGCTTTGGCATTACCCTGCTGGCTGGTTGGGCCTGGGGCTGGTTCTTAAAATACAGGGGACCCCTATTAATTTTGTTCCCCGTATTTTGGGAACCAGCCCTGGCCTTGGAGCCTGGGGCTGGTTTTAAAAAATCAGCGAAGCCCTGTCTGGTTGGTTTCAGGATTTATTTAATACCAGCCCCGGCTCTTTCAGCCTGGTGCTGGTTACGGCCGTGGGGGGGGACCCCACGCCATTTCTTTTATTATTTTTTTTACTATTTTATTTTACACACTGCAGTCTGCACGGATGTGACTAATCCCTGCAGGCTAAAGCCAAATACGCCAGGAAAATGAAGTGTATTTTCCTGGCGTATTTGGCCGGCAATTAGTATCCCGCTAATTACCGGCTGTGTTGAAATACGGCCAGTTAGTAAATTAGGAATCACCATTCTTTTTAATGGTGATTCTTGTCGTATTCATTCGATGGTATATTCATTCGTATTTGTACATACAAATACAATTTGTACATACAAATACAAATGTCCCATCAATACGAATACGAATAATCATATTTTTACTGTAGTAAATTCCAAAAATACGAATACGCCCAAAAAATATTTTACTATGAAAATATGTTGTTTTTTTACGAATTTTGCTTAGTAAATTTCCCCCCTTGTTTCTTAATATAAACTCTGTGAAAACATTTGTTGAACTTTTCATAACTGTTCAGATTGGACTGTACACTTTTCCGATTGAATGCTTACAAACTTGCATTTCTAGTGTACCAATTTTTGTAACACATTCGCTCAACAGGTGTGATCATTGGTCATAATATTCGTGTACCTATTTTTTACGTGTTTGTCTAGTACTTATTTTAAGTGTATTATTAAAAGTTAAATTTTAGCACTAATTCATTTTAACATTGGCACATTCCCTTCCCTCTGGATTGTTATACTAGTGCTAAAACACCCCCCCCCCCTCCTACAAACTGTCCCCTAACCACAAATATCCTATACTAAAATACAGAGATTCTTTTTCACAATCTCCATATAAGATTGTCCCAGTAAAAGAGTCTTTTTTCTACTTTTCTCCAAATACGTTTGTTACTCTCAAGGGCGCACCTCCACACCTACAGTATAAGCTTCAGAGAAGGTTTTCTTGCCTCATAACAAATGTTACTGTGGAAATAACTACTACCTCCAGTCTAAATTCTAACTTTTTTTTAAACCCATTTTTAAATGTTTTCCCTTTCCCCCACCCCCTAAGAAGCGATTCTTCTTCCTCTCTATCTGTCTCCTTCCCCCTCTCTGTGTGTCTCCTTCCTCATCTCTCTCTGTCTCTCTCCTCTCTGTCTCCTTCCTCCTCTCTCTCTCTCCTCTGTGTGTCTCCCTCCTCCTCTCTCTGGGCAGTATTCAATGAGGATAATTCGCCCTCTTTCACGGCAAATTTGTGCTATTATCGCGTTGGAAGGTGATTTTTTGGGTCAGAAAGCGAATCACCCTATTCAACGCGCACTTCTCGCCGTCTTTCTAAGTGATTTTCGCCGTGTGTCACCATGTAGCAAATCGCCATCTTTTCATAGTGAAGTGGAAAGTGAACTTTTAAAATAAAGTTGTTGTTGTTTTACATTTGGTGTAAAAAAAATCAGGAATTTTATTCTGCGGAGGGGCGTGCTATTTTTATTCATGTGCGTATAGCACATGAATATATATTTAATTATTATTTTTTTTTTTTTACACATAGCAGCCAGCAGGGGGCCGGAGCCGAGAGCCGCTCATTAGATATTCATTTATTCACTGCACCCGATCATTACATATGCACGATCGGGTTCAGTGAATACCCGGTCCCCTGCTGGCTCTCCCGGGGAGCCCACCTCCCCCCCACATACGTTCTGGGGCAGGCAGGGAGACTTACATCTCCCTGCCTGCCGCCGTCCTCAGGCGTCCGCGCATCGGTTCACATTCACAGTCAGGGGCAGCGAGCCTCATTGAATACTGTGTCAGCGAGGGTTCCAGCCCTCCGGAACACGGTGAATGTGCAGCGAATCCTAAACAGGATTCGCTGCACATCGCGATTAGGGACATTGAATACTGCCCTCTGTCTCTCTCTCCGCTCTATATCCTTCCTCCTCTCTCTCGCTGTCTCTCTTCTATCTGTGTGTCTCCTTCCTCCTCTTGCTCTGTCTGTTTCTCTCTCCTCTCTCTGTGTCTCCTTCATTCTCTCTGTCTCTGTCTTTCTTCTCTGTGTCTCCATCCTCCTCTCTTTCTCTCTCTCTCTCCTGTCTGTGTGTCTCCTTCCTGTTCTCTCTCTATGTCACTCACCTCTCTGTGTCTTACATCCTCCTCTCTCTCTGTCTCTCTCTCTCCTATCTGTATGTCTCCGTCCTGCCCTCTATCTGTCTCTATCCTCTTTGTGTCTCCTTTCTTCTCTCTCTCTGTTTCTCTCTCCTCTCTGTGTGTCTCCTTCCTCCTCTCTGTCTCTCTCCTCTCTGTGTATCTCCTTCCTCCTCTCTTTCTCCTCTCTGCGTGTCTCCTTCCTCCTCTCTGTCTCTCTCCTCTCTGTGTCTCCATCCTCTATCTATGTCTGTTTCTCACATCTCTCTGTGTGTCTCCTTCCTTTTCTCTCTCTCCTCTGAGTGACTCATTACTCCTCTCTCTCTCCTCTCTGTGTGTCTTCCTCCTCCTCTCTGTCTCTCTCCTCTCTCTGTGTCTCCTTCCTCCTCTCTGTCTCTATCCTGTGTGTCTCCTTCCTTCTTTCTGTCTGTGTCTCTTCTCTCTGTGTCTCCTTCCTCCTCTCTGTGTCTCTCCTCTCTGTGTCTTCTTCTTCCTCTCTGTCTGTGTCTCTCCTCTCTGTGTCTCCTTCCTCCTCTCTGTGTCTCTCCTTTGTCTCCTTCCTCCTCTCTGTCAGTGTCTCTTCTCTCTGTGTCTCCTTCCTCCTATCTGTCAGTTTCTCTCTCCTCTCTGTGTGTCTCCTTCCTCCTCTCTGTCATTCTCCTGTGTGTCTCCTTCCTCCTATCTGTGTCTCTCCTCTCTTTGTCTCCTTCTTCCTCTCTGTCTGTGTCTCTCCTCTCTGTGTCTCCTTCCTCCTCTCTGTGTCTCTCCTTTGTCTCCTTCCTCCTCTCTGTCAGTGTCTCTCCTCTCTGTGTCTCCTTCCTCCTATCTGTCAGTTTCTCTCTCCTCTCTGTGTGTCTCCTTCCTCCTCTCTGTCATTCTCCTGTGTGTCTCCTTCCTCCTCTCTGTGTCTCTCCTCTCTGTGTCTTCTTCTTCCTCTCTGTCTGTGTCTCTCCTCTCTGTGTCTCCTTCCTCCTCTCTGTGTCTCTCCTTTGTCTCCTTCCTCCTCTCTGTCAGTGTCTCTCCTCTCTGTGTCTCCTTCCTCCTATCTGTCAGTTTCTCTCTCCTCTCTGTGTGTCTCCTTCCTCCTCTCTGTCATTCTCCTGTGTGTCTCCTTCCTCCACTCTGTCTCTTTCCTCTCTGTGTGTCTCCTTCCTCCTCTCTGTCTGTGTCTCTCCTCTCCGTTTCTCCTTCCTCCTCTCTGTGTCTCTCCTCTCTTTGGGGCCCATTTATCAAACCATATTTGGGGCTAAATCCCCGAAAACACCTGTTTTCGGGGTTTAGCCGCAAATATTAAGTATCTCCTAAATGTATCAAAGGGGGACCGCAGCAGGAATCTCTGATCCCTGCTGCGATCCCCCCTGCAGCGCTGCCGGCCGCATCCTCCATAGGTTTCTATGGGGGATGCGAAGCTGCCCGATGTATTAACATCGGGCAGCCCGGCTTCGCATCCCTGGGCTATCGCCATTCTGGTATGGCGATAGCCCATTGTAGCCCATGGCTACACATCGCACTGCCCGAGTCGGGCAGTGCGGTCACAGGGGTCGGCGGGGGTCAGCGCATAACCGCGCATGCGCTGACCCCCCGGCTTCTGGGTCAGAGCTTCGCAGGAACGGGCTCCTTTCGGAGCCCTGTCCCTGCACCCTTTTAATCATACAATCAGGCGGTGCGATGTCGCAATATGTTGATAAATGCACCCCTCTGTCTCCTTCCTCCTCTCTGTCTCCTTCCTCCTCTCTGTCTGTGTCTCTCCTCTCTGTGTCTACTTCCTCCGCTCTGTGTCTCTCCTCTCTTTGTCTCCTTCCTCCTCTCTGTCTGTGTCTCTTCTCTCTTTGTCTCCCTCCTCCTCTCTGTGTCTCTCTTCTCTGTGTCTCCTTCCTCCTCTCTGTCTCTCTCCTCTCTCTGTGTTTCCTTCCTCCTCTCTGTGTCTCTCCTCTCCGTTTCTCCTTCCTCCTCTCTGTGTCTCTCCTCTCCGTTTCTCCTTCCTCCTCTCTGTGTCTCTCCTCTCTTTGGCCCTTATTCTGATCGGTTCGGTAACGGCCGCATGCGGCCGTTCCGCCGATGTTTTCGCTCTGCGCATGTGCAGAGGGCACTCTGCGCATGTGCAGGCGAAATCGCCGCACACTTTTTTTGACCGCCGCAAAGGGGGCGGATAGGGGCGTGAGGGGCTACTTAGCCTCATTTCCCTATGCATACGCCCCGCGTTTCATGGGCGTTCCCATGCAAACGCGGGGCGTATGCATGGTAATGAGGCCATGACGCGCGTGTAGGGGGCGGGCAGCTGACATCGCCGGATGTCAGCTGCCCGCCCCAATACAAGATTTCACACGGACAAGTGTCCGTGTGGTCTTGTGTTGCGGGACCTGGTGGAGCGTGCGGCCCTGCATTCGATGGTCTGCGACCATCGAATGCAGGGGCTGCTCCCAAGGTGGAGGAGGCGTATCCCCGTCCACTTTCATACGGATCGCCACATATCCGCGTACGGACGGAGGTGGCGATCCGTACGCAAGGCGGGGATTCGTCTGTGCGGTCGGAGCCGCATATGCGGCTCCGGCCGCACCGATCAGAATAAGGGCCTTTGTCTCCTTTCTCCTCTCTGTCTGTTTCTCTCTCTCCTCTCCGTTTCTCCTTCCTCCTCTCCGTGTCTCTCATCTCTTTGTCTCCTTCCTCCTCTCTGTCTGTGTCTCTCCTCTCTTTGTCTCCTTCCTCTGCTCTATGTCTCTCCTCTCTTTGTCTCCTTCCTCCTCTCTGTCTGTGTCTCTCCTCTCTTTCTCTCCCTCCTCCTCTCTGTGTCTCTCTTCTCTGTGTCTCCTTTCTCCTCTCTGTCTCTCTCCTCTCTCTGTGTCTCCTTCCTCCTCTCTGTGTCTCTCCTCTCTGTGTTTCTTCTTCCTCCTCTCTGTCTCTCTCCTGTGTGTGTCTCCTTCCTCCTTTCTGTCTGTGTCTCTCCTCTCTGTTTCTCCTTCCTCCTATCTGTGTCTCTCCTCTATTTGTCTTCTTCCTCCTCTCTGTCTGTGTCTCTCCTCTCTGTGTCTCCTTCCTCCTCTCTGTCTGTGTCTCTCCTCTCTGTGTCTCCTTCCTCCTCTCTGTCTGTGTCTCTCCTCTCTGTGTCTCCTTCCTCCTCTCTGTCTGTGTCTCTCCTCTCTGTGTCTCCTTCCTCCTCTCTGTCTGTGTCTCTCCTCTCTGTGTCTCCTTCCTCCTCTCTGTCTGTGTCTCTCATCTCTGTGTATCCTTCCTCCTCTCTGTTTGTCTCTCCTCTCTGTGTGTCTCCTTCCTCCTCTCTGTTTCTCTCCTCTCTTTGGGGCGCATTTATCATGTTCGCATTTACAATGCGATCTGGGTGGAATATTACCGCCCAGGATCGCATTGTAAAATGCGATCATATTGGGGCAATGTATCATTTTTAAGGGCGCAGGGACAGGGCTCTGATAGGAGCCCGTCCCTGCGAAGCCCTGACCCGGAAGCCGGGAGGTCAGCGCATGTGCGGTTATGAGCTGACCCCCGCCAACCCCTCTTACCGCACTGCCCTGCTCGGGCAGTGCGATGTGTAGCCATAGGCTACAATGGGCTATCAGAATGGCGATAGCCCAGGGGTGCGATGCCGGGCTGCGCGATGTTGATACATCGGGCAGCGTTGCATCCCCCATAGAAACCTATGGGGGATGCGGCCGGCGGCGCTGCAAGGAGGATCCCTCTATGATACATTTAGGAGATACTTAATATTTGTGGCTAAACCCCGAAAACGTGTGTTTTGGGGATTTGCCGCAAATATGGTTTGGTAAACCTCTCTCTGTGTCTCTCCTCTCTCTGTGTCTCTTTCTGTCTCTCTCCTCTCTGTCTCTCTTGTGTGTGTGTGTGTGTGTATATCCTTCCTCCTAGCTCTCTCTGTTTCTCTCCTCTCTGTGTTTCTCCTTCTTCCACTTTCTCTGTCTCTCTCCTCTCTGTGTCTCTTTCCTCCTCTCTGTCTCTCTCCTTTGTGTATCCTTTCTCCTTGCTCTCTCTCTGTTTCTCTCCTCTCTGTCTGTCTCCTCTCTGTGTGTCTCCTTCCTCCTCTCTGTCTCTTCTCTGTGTGTCTCCTTCCTCCTCTCTTTCTGTCTCTCTCTCTCCTCTGTGTGTCTCCTTCCACTCTATCTTTCTCCTCTCTTTTATCACCTTCCTGCTCTCTCTCTGTCTCTCTACACTCTTTGTTTCTCCTTCCTCCTTCCTGTCTCTCTCCTCTATGTGTGTCTCCTTTCTCCTCTCTGTCTGTCTCTTTCCTCTCTGTCTTCTTCCTCCTCTCTCTGTCAGTTTATCTCTCCTTCCTTCTCTCTGTCTCTCTACTCTCTGTTTGTCTATTTCCTCCTCTCCCTCTGTCAGTTTCTCCATCCTCTCTCTGTGTCTCTCCTCTTTGTGTTTCTCTTTCCTCCTCTCTGTCTGTCTCTCTCATCTCTGTGTCTCCTTCCTCCTCTCTGTCTCTCTCCTGTGTGTGTCTCCTTCCTCCTATCTCTCTCTCTGTTTCTCTCCTCTCTGTCTGTCTCCTCTATGTGTGTCTCCTTCCTTCTCTCGGTCTCTTCTCTGTGTGTCTTCTTCCTCCTCTCTGTCTCTGTCCTGTGTGTGTCTCCTTCCTCCTATCTCTCTCTCGGTTTCTCTCCTCTCTGTCTGTCTCCTCTATGTGTGTCTCCTTCCTTCTCTCGGTCTCTTCTCTGTGTGTCTCCTTCCTCCTCTCTGTCTCTGTCCTGTGTGTGTCTCCTTCCTCCTATCTCTCTCTGTTTCTCTCCTCTCTGTCTGTCTCCTCTATGTGTGTCTCCTTCCTTCTCTAGGTCTCTTCTCTGTGTGTCTCCATCCTCCTCTCTCTCTCTCCTCTATGTGTGTCTCCTTTCTCCTCTATCTCTGTCTCTCTTCTGTGTTTCTCCTTCCTCCTCTCTGTGTGTCTCCTCTCTTTGTCTCCTTCCTCCTCTCTGTATGTGTCTCTCCTCTCTGTGTCTCCTTCCTCTGCTCTGTGTCTCTCCTCTCTTTGTCTCCCTCCTCCTCTTTGTGTCTCTCTTCTCTGTGTCTCCTTCCTCCTCTCTCTCTCTATTCTCTCTGGGCCTTATTCTGATCGTTGCGGCCGGATCCGAATATGCGGCCAGGACCGTGCCTTCCATACGGATCGCCAGCTCCGTCCGTACGCGGTAAGAAGCTGGCCGAACGGACCGCACGTGTATTTTTCATGGAATACGCCTCCTCCATCTCAGGGAACCTCCCCCATCATTCGATGGTCGCAGACCGAGTGCAGGACCGAGTGCTCCACCAGCTCCCGCAACCTCAGACCACACGGACATTTTTCCATGCAAAAGCAGAGATCTGGGCGGGCAGCTGACATCCGGCGATGTCATATGTCCGCCCCCTACACGTGCGTCACGGCCGCATTACCATACGTACGCCCAGCGTTTGCATGGGAACGCCCATGAAATGCGGGGCGTATGCATATGGTAATGAGCCCAAATAGCCCTTCACGCCCCTCTCCACCCCCTGTTCGGAGTGTTCACATTTCATGCGGGATTTGGCCGTACGCCCCGCTCGCACATGCGCAGAGACGCCTCTGCACATGCGCAGACACAAAACATCAGCGGCACGAACGCACACGGATATTACCGCACCAACCAGAATAAGGGCCACTGTGTCTTCTTCCTCCTCTCTGTCTCTCTCCTCTCTCTGTGTCTCCTTCCTCCTCTCTCTGTGTCTCTCCTCTCCGTTCTCCTTCCTCCGCTCTGTGTCTCTCCTCTCTTTGTCTCCTTCCTCCTCTCTGTCTGTGTCTCTCCTCTCTGTGTCTCCTTCCTCCTCTCTGTGTCTCTCCTCTCTTTGTCTTCTTCCTCCTCTCTGTCTGTGTCTCTCCTCTCTGTGTCTCCTTCCTCCGCTCTGTGTCTCTCCTCACTTTGTCTCCTTCCTCCTCTCTGTCTGTGTCTCTCCTCTCTGTGTCTCCCTCCTCCTCTTTGTGTCTCTCTTCTCTGTGTCTCCTTCCTCCTCTCTCTCTCTCCTCTCTCTGTGTCTTCTTCCTCCTCTCTGTCTCTCTCCTCTCTCTGTGTCTCCTTCCTCCTCTCTCTGTGTCTCTCCTCTCTGTGTGTCTCCTTCCTCCTCTCTGTCTCTCTCCTGTGTGTCTCTCCTTCCTCCTTTCTGTCTGTGTTTCTCCTCTCTGTGTCTTTCTCCTCTCTGTCTGTGTCTCTCCTCTCTGTGTCTTTCTCCTCTCTGTCTGTGTCTCTCCTCTCCGTTCTCCTTCCTCCGCTCTGTGTCTCTCCTCTCTCTCCTTCCTCCTCTCTGTCTGTGTCTCTCCTCTCTGTGTCTCCTTCCTCCTCTCTGTGTCTCTCCTCTCTTTGTCTTCTTCCTCCTCTCTGTCTGTGTCTCTCCTCTCTGTGTCTCCTTCCTCCGCTCTGTGTCTCTCCTCACTTTGGGGTTTATTCTAGTTCATTCTTTCTGACAAAATCCTTCGTAGATGGGCAAAACCATGTGCACTGCAGGTGGGGCAGATGTAACATGTGCAGAGAGAATTAGATTTGGGTGGGGTTTTACTTCAAAGTGAGATCTATATTGCAGTGTAAAAATAAAGCAGTCAGTATTTTCCATGCACAGAAACAAAATTACTCACCCAAATCTAATTCTCTCTGCACATGTTACATCTGCCCCCCTGCAGTGCACATGGTTTTGTCCATCTAAGAAGGATTTTGTCAGAAAGAATGAACCAAAATAAGGCCCTTTGTCTCCTTCCTCCTCTCTGTCTGTGTTTCTCCTCTCTGTGTCTCCCTCCTCCTCTTTGTGTCTCTCTTCTCTGTGTCTCCTTCCTCCTCTCTCTCTCTCCTCTCTCTGTGTCTTCTTCCTCCTCTCTGTCTCTCTCCTCTCTCTGTGTCTCCTTCCTCCTCTCTCTGGGCCTTATTCTGGTTGGTGCGGCCGGGCCGTACGCGTACGTTCCGGGGTTTTTCATGATCTGCGCATGCGTACAATCGCCAATGCGCAGACGCGAACACTCCACAACGCTTACGGACGGGTCTCTCCGTGCGAAAAAACCTGTATGCGAGAGTACGGGCATTAGGGGCGGCATAGGGGCGTGATGAGGGGAGCGGCCGAAATAATGAGGGAAAATGGGTGTAAATATGGGCGTACACGGGGGTGTGCACCAAAAATGAACGGTGCTACTACCGCACGATCGGCTAAAGCACCGTTCATTTCGGACACAAAACAGGCGGCCGCCAACCGCCACCTCAGACCACCCCTACAGATACCGCATGCCAGCGTGCGCCTGGGTTTGCTAATTTACGCTGATTACTACTCAAACACATACACCTGAATGTAATAAGCAATGCTGCAGTCTATTAAGTCAAAACCATGATTTCACTACCTGCAAGCCACACACAGCACTCAAACACATTGGAAGCTTATCTTTCTATACTTCTCTACATTTAAAGGTTTGTTTAATTTAAGGTAAGAATCTTTTTAAGACCTGCTTATATATGCTAAGGTAGGTATTTGTTAAACAGTTATACACATTCACTACGTGCTTTCATAGACTTTACACAGTAGCACACTCAATCTACACAAGTCGACATGTGTCAACGTGTTCACTCTAATACAAACATAGGTTTTGTATTTATGATACAATAACATAAACCACATCTAACACCTACAAAGGATGTTTCAGCAATGTTTTAAGCCCATGCCCACTATTTTGCACACAATCTTCAATTGAGTTAATAGAAAACAATAATTGAATAACAATTAGAATAATTAATTAATTGTCAGAATTGTAGTTGAAAGGCAGGATTTGCAGGTCCATATATGTGAAGGGTATGCCAGCGTCCACGGACGTACGCTCACTCTCACGAGCGGTGACATAAGCTGAGTTTTCTATTGAAAACAATAGGGACCCGTCCGTGCAAGCTGGCGTACGCTCAGATAGCCGCAAGACGTCGGTGGGAAGACGGACGAGAGACGTCCGTAAACGGTGGCGTACGCTCTGTTGTACGCTAGTTGTCGGAGTGCAAGGGCTGGTCCGTCCGTGTACGTTGGTGTACGCTCAATTGTACGCCACTCCCCTTCGACGTTGTTTCTGGCCGTACGTATGCGGCTGATTTGTGGGTGGACTTAACCCCAACGGCCGCGTACGGAGAGCGTACGTTATTAGCGAACGTACGCACGTTTGGCCGCTCCGATCAGAATAACCTCCAATGTGTCTCTCCTCTCTGTGTGTCTCCTTCCTCCTCTCTGTCTCTCTCCTGTGTGTCTCTCCTTCCTCCTTTCTGTCTGTGTCTCTCCTCTCTGTGTCTTTCTCCTCTCTGTCTGTGTCTCTCCTCTCCGTTCTCCTTCCTCCGCTCTGTGTCTCTCCTCTCTTTGTCTCCTTCCTCCGCTCTGTGTCTCTCCTCTCTGTGTCTCCTTCCTCCTCTCTGTGTCTCTCCTCTATTTGTCTTCTTCCTCCTCTCTGTCTGTGTCTTTCCTCTCTGTGTCTCCCTCCGCCTCTCTGTGTCTCTCTTCTCTGTGTCTCCTTCCTCCTCTTTCTCTCCTCTCTCTGTGTCTCCTTTCTCCTCTCTGTGTCTCTACTCTTTTTGTCTTCTTCCTCCTCTCTGTCTGTGTCTCTCCTCTCTGTGTCTCCTTCCTCCTCTCTGTCTGTGTCTCTCCTTTCTGTGTCTCCTTCCTCCTCTCTGTCTGTGTCTCTCATCTCTGTGTCTCCTTCCTCCTCTCTGTCTCTCTCCTGTGTTTGTCTCCTTCCTCCTTTCTTTCTGTTTTTCTCTCTCCTCTCTGTGTCTCCTTCCT
The DNA here is from genome assembly GCF_055691185.1 of Crinia signifera. Taxonomy (NCBI): domain Eukaryota; kingdom Metazoa; phylum Chordata; class Amphibia; order Anura; family Myobatrachidae; genus Crinia; species Crinia signifera. The sequence goes on along the minus strand of NC_139220.1, from coordinate 340,405,714 downwards.
CCTCTCTGTTTCTCTCCTCTCTTTGGGGCGCATTTATCAAGATCGCATTTACAATGCGATCTGGGTGGAATATTACCGCCCAGGATCGCATTGTAAAATGCGATCATATCGGGGCAATGTATCATTTTTAAGGGCTCAGGGACAGGGCTCCGATAAGAGCCCGTCCCTGCGAAGCCCTGACCCGGAAGCCGGGAGGTCAGCGCATGTGCGGTTATGAGCTGACCCCCGCCAACCCCTCTTACCGCACTGCCCTGCTCGGGCAGTGCGATGTGTAGCCATAGGCTACAATGGGCTATCAGAATGGCGATTAGCCATTCTGATAGATATATCATATCAGAATGGCGATAGCCCAGGGGTGCGATGCCGGGCTGCCCGATGTTGATACAGTGGGCAGCTTTGCATCCCCCATAGAAACCTTTGGGGGATGCGGCCGGCGGCGCTGCAAGGAGGATCGGAGATTCCTGCTGCGGTCCCTCTATGATACATTTAGGAGATACTTAATATTTGTGGCTAAACCCCGAAAAACGTGCGTTTTGGGGATTTAGCCGCAAATATGGTTTGGTAAATGGGCCCTCCTCTCTGTCTCTGTCTCTCCTCTCTGTGTCTCCTTCCTCCTCTCTGTCTGTGTCTCTCCTCTCTGTGTCTTTCTCCTCTCTGTCTGTGTCTCTCCTCTCCGTTCTCCTTCCTCCGCTGTGTCTCTCCTCTCTTTGTCTTCTTCCTCCTCTCTGTCTGTCTCTCCTCTCTGTGTCTCCCTCCTCCTCTCTGTGTCTCTCTTCTCTGTGTCTCCTTCCTCCTCTTTCTCTCCTCTCTCTGTGTCTCCTTTCTCCTCTCTGTGTCTCTACTCTTTTTGTCTTCTTCCTCCTCTCTGTCTGTGTCTCTCCTCTCTGTGTCTCCTTCCTCCTCTCTGTCTGTGTCTCTCATCTCTGTGTCTCCTGCCTCCTCTCTGTCTGTGTCTCTCCTCTCTGTGTCTCCTTCCTCCGCTCTGTGTCTCTCCTCACTTTGTCTCCTTCCTCCTCTCTGTCTGTGTCTCTCCTCTCTGTGTCTCCATCCTCCTCTTTGTGTCTCTCTTCTCTGTGTCTCCTTCCTCCTCTCTCTCCTCTCTCTGTGTCTTCTTCCTCCTCTCTGTCTCTCTCCTCTCTCTGTGTCTGCTTCCTCCTCTCTCTGTGTCTCTCCTCTCTGTGTGTCTCCTTCCTCCTCTCTGTCTCTCTCCTGTGTGTCTCTCCTTCCTCCTTTCTGTCTGTGTCTCTCCTCTCTGTGTCTTTCTCCTCTCTGTCTGTGTCTCTCCTCTCCGTTCTCCTTCCTCCGCTCTGTGTCTCTCCTCTCTTTGTCTCCTTCCTCCTCTCTGTCTGTGTCTCTCCTCTCTGTGTCTCCTTCCTCCTCTCTGTGTCTCTCCTCTCTTTGTCTTCTTCCTCCTCTCTGTCTGTGTCTCTCCTCTCTGTGTCTCCCTCCTCCTCTCTGTGTCTCTCTTCTCTGTGTCTCCTTCCTCCTCTTTCTCTCCTCTCTCTGTGTCTCCTTCCTCCTCTCTCTGTGTCACTCCACTCTGTGTCTCCTTCCTCCTCTCTGTGTCTCTCCTCTCTTTGGGGCCCATTTAACAAACCATGTTTGCGGCTAAATGCCAGAAAACGCACGTTTTCGGGGTTTAGCCGCAAATACTAAGTATCCCCCTAATGTATCATATAGGGACCGCAGCAGGAATCTCCGATCCCTGCTGCGATCCTCCCTGCAGCGCCGCCGGCCGCATCCCCCATAGGTTTCTATGGGGGATGCGAAGCTGCCCGATGTATCAACATCGGGCAGCCCGGCTCCGCACCCCTGGGCTATCGCCATTCTGGGATGGCGATAGCCCATTGTAGCCTATGGCTACCCATCGCTCTGCCCGAACAGGGCAGTGTGGTAAGAGGGGTCGGCGGGGGTCAGCGCATAACTGCGCATGCGCTGAACCCCCGGATTCTGGCTTAGCACTTCGCAGGGTTTCTCTCCTCTATGTCTCTCTCCTCTGTGTGTCTCATTTCTCCTCTATCTCTGTCTCTGTCGTTCTTCTGTGTGTCTTGTTCCTCCTCTCTCTCTCCTCTCTGTGTTTCCCCTACCTCCTCTCTCTCTCTCCCTCTCTCTCTTTCTCTCTCTCTCTCTCCTCTCTGTCTCTTTCCTCTGTCTTCCTCATCTCTCTCTCTCTCTCTGTCTCTCTCCACTCTGTTTGTCTCCTTCCTCCTCCCTCTCTGTCTCTCTCCTCTCTGTGTCTCATTCCTCCTCTCTTTCTGTCTCACCCCACTCCTCTCTGTTTGTCTCCTTTTTCCTCTATGTCTGTCTCTCTTCTCTCTTGTCTGTCTCCTTCTTCTTCTCTGTCTGTCAGTTTCTATCTCCTCTCTGTGTCTCCTTCCTTCTCTCTGTCTCTCTCCTCTCTCTGTGTCTGCTTCCTCCTCTCTCTCTGTGTCTCTCCTCTCTCTGTTTCTCTTTCTGTCTCTCTCCTCTCTGTGTCTCCTTCCTCCTCTCTGTCTCTCTTGTGTGTGTGTGTGTGTGTGTGTATCCTTCCTCCTAGCTCTCTCTGTTTCTCTCCTCTCTGTCTGTCTCCTCTCTGTGTTTCTCCTTCCTCCATTTTCTCTGTCTCTCTCCTCTCTGTGTCTCCTTACTCCTCTTTGTCTCTCTCCTGTGTGTATCCTTCCTCCTAGCTCTCTCTCTCTCTGTTTCTCTCCTCTCTGTCTGTGTCCTCTCTGTGTGTCTCCTTCCTCCTCTCTGTCTCTTCTCTGTGTGTCTCCTTCCTCCTCTCTTTCTGTCTCTCTCTCCTCTGTGTGTCTCCTTCCACTCTATCTTTCTCCTCTCTTTTATCACCTTCCTGCTCTCTCTCTGTCTCTCTACACTCTTTGTTTCTCCTTCCTCCTTCCTGTCTCTCTCCTCTATGTTTGTCTCCTTTCTCCTCTCTGTCTGTCTCTCTCCTCTCTGTTTGTCTTCTTCCTCCTTTCTCTGTCAGTTTATCTCTCCTTCCTTCTCTCTGTCTCTCTACTCTCTGTTTGTCTACTTCCTCCTCTCCCTCTGTCAGTTTCTCCCTCCTCTATCTGTGTCTCTCCTCTTTGTGTTTCTCTTTCCTCCTCTCTGTCTCTCTCCTGTGTGTGTCTCCTTCCTCCTATCTCTCTCTCTGTTTCTCTCCTCTCTGTCTGTCTCCTATATGTGTGTCTCCTTCCTTCCCTGGTCTCTTCTCTGTGTGTCTCCATCCTCCTCTATCTTTGTCTCTCTTCTGTGTTTCTCTTTCTTCCTATCTCTCTTCTCTCTGTGTTTCCCCTACCTCCTCTCTCTCTCTCCATCTCTCTTTTTCTTTCTCCTCTCTGTCTGTCTCTCTCTCTCTCTCTCTCTCCACTCTGTCTCCTTCCTCCTCTCTGTCTCTTTTCTCTGTGTCTCCTTCCTCTTCTCTCTCTGTCTCTCTACTTTGTCTCCTTTCTCCTCTCTGTATGTCTCTCTCTCTCTCTTCTGTGTGTCCTTCCTTCTCTCTCTGTCTCCCTCCTCTCTCGGTGTCTCCTTCCTCCTCTCTCTGTCTCCCTCCTCTCTGTGTCTCCTTCCTCCTCTCTGTCTGTCTCTCTCCTCTATCTGTCTCTCTCTCTTCTGTGTGTCTTTCCTCCTCCCTCTGCTCTCTATCTCCTCTCTGTGTGTCTCCTTCCTCCTCTCCTCTCTGTGTGTCTCCTTTCTCCTCTCTCTGTCTCTCTCTCTTCTGTGTGTCTCTTTCCTCCTCTCTCTGCTCTCTATCTCCTTTCTGTGTGTCTCCTTCCTCCTCTCTCTCTCTCTCTCTCTCTCTCCAATTGTCTCTCTCCTCTCTGATTGTCTCCTTCCTACTCTCTCTCTCTCTCTCTCTGTCTCTCTCCTCTCTGTGTGTCTCCTTCCTCCTCTCTCTCTCTCTGTCTCTCTCCTCTCTGATTGTCTCCTTCCTCCTCTCTCTGTTTCTTTCCTCTCTGTTTCTCCTTTCTCCTTTATCTCTCTCTTCTGTGTGTCTCCTTCCTTCTTTCTCTCTGTCTCCTCTCTGTGTCTCCTTCCTCCTCTCTCTCCTCTCTATGTGTCTCCTTCCTCCTCTTTCTCTGTCTCTCTTCTCTGTGTGTGTCTCCTTTCTCCTCTATCTCTGTCTGTCTCTCTCTTCTGTGTGTCTCATTCCTCCTCTCTCTCTCTCTCCTCTCTGTGTATCTCCTTGCTCCTCTCTGTCTCTTTCCTCCCTGTGTCTCCTTCCTCCTTTCTCTCTGTCTCCCTCCTGTCTGTGTGTCTCTGTCCTCCTCTCTCTCGGACTTCTCTCTGTGTGTCTCATTCCTTCTCTCTCTCCTCTCTTTGTTTTGTCTCCTTCCTCCTCTCTCTCTGTATTCTCTCTGAGTGTCTCCTTCCTCCTCTCTCTGTCTCCATCCTCTCTGTGTGTCTCCTTCCTCTTCTCTCTCTGTCTCCTCTCTGTGTGTCTCCTTCCTCCTCTCTCTGTCTCCTCTCTGTGTGTCTCCTTCCTCCTCTCTCTGTCTCTCTCGTCTCTGTGTGTCTCCTTCCTCTTCTCTCTCTGTCTCCTCTCTGTGTGTCTCCTTCCTCCTCTCTCTGTCTCCATCCTCTCTGTGTGTCTCCTTCCTCTTCTCTCTCTGTCTCCTCTCTGTGTGTCTCCTTCCTCCTCTCTCTTTCTCCTCTCTGTGTGTCTCCTTCCTCCTCTCTCTGTCTCTCTCATCTCTATGTGTCTCCTTCCTCTTCTCTCTCTGTCTCCTCTCTGTGTGTCTCCTTCCTCTTCTCTTTGTCTCCTCTCTGTGTGTCTCCTTCCTCCTCTCTCTGTCTCTCTCGTCTCTATGTGTCTCCTTCCTCTTCTCTCTCTGTCTCCTCTCTGTGTGTCTCCTTCCTCCTCTCTCTGTCTCTCTCGTCTCTATGTGTCTCCTTCCTCTTCTCTCTCTGTATCCTCTCTGTGTGTCTCCTTCCTCTTCTCTCTGTCTCTCTCGTCTCTATGTGTCTCCTTCCTCTTCTCTCTCTGTATCCTCTCTGTGTGTCTCCTTCCTCTTCTCTCTCTGTCTCCTCTCTGTGTGTCTCCTTCCTCTTCTCTCTCTGTCTCCTCTCTGTGTGTCTCCTTCCTCTTCTCTCTCTGTCTCCTCTCTGTGTGTCTCCTTCCTCCTCTCTCTGTCTCTCTTGTCTCTGTGTGTCTCCTTCCTCTTCTCTCTCTGTCTCCTCTCTGTGTGTCTCCTTCCTCTTCTCTCTCTCTGTCTCCTCTCTGTGTGTCTCCTTCCTCTTCTCTCTCTGTCTCCTCTCTGTGTGTCTCCTTCCTCTTCTCTCTCTGTCTCCTCTCTGTGTGTCTCCTTCCTCCTCTCTGTATCCTCTCCGTGTGTCTCCTTCCTCCTCTCTCTGTCTCTCTCGTCTCTGTGTGTCTCCTTCCTCTTCTCTCTCTGTCTCCTCTCTGTGTGTATCCTTCCTCCTCTCTCTGTCTCCTCTCTGTGTGTCTCCTTCCTCCTCTCTCTCTGTCTCCTCTCTGTGTGTCTCCTTCCTCTTCTCTCTCTGTCTCCTCTCTGTGTGTCTCCTTCCTCCTCTCTCTGTCTCTCGCATCTCTGTGTGTCTCCTTCCTCTTCTCTCTCTGTCTCCTCTCTGTGTGTCTCCTTCCTCCTCTCTCTGTCTCTCTCGTCTCTATGTGTCTCCTTCCTCTTCTCTCTCTGTCTCCTCTCTGTGTGTCTCCTTCCTCCTCTCTCTGTCTCTCTCGTCTCTATGTGTCTCCTTCCTCTTCTCTCTCTGTATCCTCTCTCTGTCTCCTCTCTGTGTGTCCTTCCTCTTCTCTCTCTGTCTCCTCTCTGTGTGTCTCCTTCCTCCTCTCTCTGTCTCTCTCATCTCTGTGTGTCTCCTTCCTCTTCTCTCTCTGTCTCCTCTCTGTGTGTCTCCTTCCTCCTCTCTCTGTCTCTCTCGTCTCTATGTGTCTCCTTCCTCTTCTCTCTCTGTCTCCTCTCTGTGTGTCTCCTTCCTCCTCTCTCTGTCTCTCTCGTCTCTGTGTGTCTCCTTCCTCCTCTCTGTATCCTCTCCGTGTGTCTCCTTCCTCCTCTCTCTGTCTCTCTCGTCTCTGTGTGTCTCCTTCCTCTTCTCTCTCTGTCTCCTCTCTGTGTGTATCCTTCCTCCTCTCTCTGTCTCCTCTCTGTGTGTCTCCTTCCTCCTCTCTCTCTGTCTCCTCTCTGTGTGTCTCCTTCCTCTTCTCTCTCTGTCTCCTCTCTGTGTGTCTCCTTCCTCCTCTCTCTGTCTCTCTCGTCTCTGTGTGTCTCCTTCCTCTTCTCTCTCTGTCTCCTCTCTGTGTGTCCTTCCTCTTCTCTCTCTGTCTCCTCTCTGTGTGTCTCCTTCCTCCTCTCTCTGTCTCTCTCATCTCTGTGTGTCTCCTTCCTCTTCTCTCTCTGTCTCCTCTCTGTGTGTCTCCTTCCTCCTCTCTCTGTCTCTCTCGTCTCTATGTGTCTCCTTCCTCCTCTCTCTGTCTCTCTCGTCTCTATGTGTCTCCTTCCTCTTCTCTCTCTGTATCCTCTCTCTGTCTCCTCTCTGTGTGTCCTTCCTCTTCTCTCTCTGTCTCCTCTCTGTGTGTATCCTTCCTCCTCTCTCTGTCTCCTCTCTGTGTGTCTCCTTCCTCCTCTCTCTCTGTCTCCTCTCTGTGTGTCTCCTTCCTCTTCTCTCTCTGTCTCCTCTCTGTGTGTCTCCTTCCTCCTCTCTCTGTCTCTCTCGTCTCTATGTGTCTCCTTCCTCTTCTCTCTCTGTCTCCTCTCTGTGTGTCTCCTTCCTCCTCTCTCTGTCTCCTCTCTGTGTGTCTCCTTCCTCCTCTCTCTGTCTCTCTCGTCTCTATGTGTCTCCTTCCTCTTCTCTCTCTGTCTCCTCTCTGTGTGTCTCCTTCCTCCTCTCTCTGTCTCTCTCGTCTCTATGTGTCTCCTTCCTCTTCTCTCTCTGTCTCCTCTCTGTGTGTCTCCTTCCTCCTCTCTCTGTCTCCTCTCTGTGTGTCTCCTTCCTCCTCTCTCTGTGTCTCTCGTCTCTGTGTGTCTCATTCCTCTTCTCTCTCTGTCTCCTCTCTGTGTGTCTCATTCCTCTTCTCTCTCTGTCTCCTCTCTGTGTGTCTCCTTCCTCTTCTCTCTCTGTCTCCTCTCTGTGTGTCTCCTTCCTCTTCTCTCTCTGTCTCCTCTCTGTGTGTCTCCTTCCTCCTCTCTCTGTCTCCTCTCTGTGTGTCTCCTTCCTCCTCTCTCTGTCTCCTCTCTGTGTGTCCCCTTCCTCTTCTCTCTCTGTCTCCTCTCTGTGTGTCTCCTTCCTCCTCTCTCTCTGTCTCCTCTCTGTGTGTCTCCTTCCTCTTCTCTCTCTGTCTCCTCTCTGTGTGTCCTTCCTCTTCTCTCTCTGTCTCCTCTCTGTGTGTCTCCTTCCTCTTCTCTCTCTGTCTCCTCTCTGTGTGTCTCCTTCCTCTTTTCTCTCTGTATCCTCTCCGTGTGTCTCCTTCCTCCTCTCTCTGTCTCTCTCGTCTCTGTGGGTCTCCTTCCTCTTCTCTCTCTGTCTCCTCTCTGTGTGTCTCCTTCCTCCTCTCGGTCTCTTAGTCACTGTGTCTTCGTGAGTAACCAGCATCGCGTGGGTTCCTTCTCTCTCTCTCTCCCCCCCTCCCCACTCTCTCTTTCTCTACCGGTCTCTATGTCTCTTTCTTCTTCCCGTTCTCTCTCTCTGTCTTTCTCCTCCCCCTGATCTCCCTCCCTCCTTTCCCGCATAACACCCAGAAGGCTGCAGGCTGCTCTCTCCCACAGAGCTTCCTCTCTCTCCCTGTCCTCACCCTGCTCTCCCCTTCCCCTCTCTCTCTCCTCCCGGGGTGCACACAGGACAGACAGACAGGAGGGGAGGGAGGGGTGATCCTGCAGAGATTTTGGATGTGGTTAAGCAGCAGAGGTGACAGCTAGTACCATGGATTGTCTGTGTATTGTCACCACCAAGGTAAGACCCTCTGCCACCCACTGCCACCTGTCACCATGTGCCTCTGGGGTTGTGTCTCTGTATATATATATTTATGTGTGTGTGAATATATATATGTGTGTACAGTATGTGTGTGTTTGTGTATATATATATATATATATATATATATATATATGTGTGTGTGTGAATATATATATATGTGTGTGTGTGTGTATATATATATATGTGTGTGTGTGTGTGTGTGTGAATACATATATGTGTGTGTGTACAGTATGTGTGTGTGTATATATATATATATACACACACACACACACAAAAGGCACACACATACTGTATATGTGCACACATGCCTATGTACACTGCAGAGGCATACACAGCCATATGTACAGTATACGCATATATGTATGGTACAGACATATACAATTACACACAGATTCATATTTGCACAGATACTGTGTACAATCATGTACATACATATCATTCTATGCACACACATACAGTGGGATATATCATTTGCACACCCACAGTGGTTTATATGACTTGCACATGCACAGGTGCACACACACGTGGTATGTATGACTTACAGAAACACACAGGTGAACACACACGCAGGTGCAAACACACATGGTGGTATGTATGACTTACACACACCGGTGCAAACACACACAGTGGTATATAAGACTTACAGAAACACACAGGTGAACACACACGCAGGTGCAAACACACATGGTGGTATGTAAGAATTGCACACATGCACAGGTACACACACATGGGATATATGACGTGCGCACACACAAACAGGTACACATACACACACATGGGGATATATGAAGTGCGCACACACACACAGGTACACATACACACACATGGGATATATGAAGTGCGCACACCCACACACAGGTACACATACACACACATGGGATATATGACTTGCACACACACACACAGGTACACATACACACACATGGGATATATGAAGTGCGCACACACATACACACACATGGGGATATATAACGTGCGCACACACACACACAGGTACACATACACACATGGGGATAGATGACTTGCGCACACACACACACACACACAGGTACACATACACACACAGGTACACACACACACATGGGATATATGACTTGCGCACACACACACACAGGTACACATACACACACATGGGGATAGATGACTTGCGCACACACACACACAGGTACACATACACACACATGGGGATAGATGACTTGCGCACACACACACACACACAGGTACACATACACACACATGGGATATATGACTTGCGCACACACACACACACACACACGTACACATACACACACATGGGATATATGACTTGCACACACACACACACACAGGTACACATACACACACATGGGATATATGATTTGCACACACACACACACAGGTACACATACACACACATGGGTATATATGACTTGCGCGCACACACACACAGGTACACATACACACACATGGGTATATATGACTTGCGCGCACACACACACACACAGGTACACATACACACACATGGGTATATATGACTTGCGCACACACACACAGGTACACATACACACACATGGGTATATATGACTTGCGCACACACACACAGGTACACATACACACACACATGGGTATATATGACTTGCGCGCACACACACACACACAGGTACACATACACACACATGGGTATATATGACTTGCGCACACACACACACAGGTACACATACAAACACATGGGTATATATGACTTGCGCACACACACAGGTACACATGCACACACATGGGATATATGACTTGCGCACACACACACAGGTACACATACACACACAGGTACACACACACACATGGGATATATGACGTGCACACACACACACAGGTACACATACACACACATGGGTATATATGACTTGCGCGCACACACACACACACAGGTACACATACACACACATGGGTATATATGACTTGCGCACACACACACACAGGTACACATACACACACATGGGTATATATGACTTGCGCACACACACAGGTACACATGCACACACATGGGATATATGACTTGCGCACACACACACAGGTACACATACACACACAGGTACACACACACACATGGGATATATGACGTGCACACACACACACAGGTACACATACACACACATGGGTATATATGACTTGCGCACACACACACACAGGTACACATACACACATATATAATGTAAAGCTTCTAGGAGGATGAGGCCTCTGTGCTGGGCTGTACCAAACTCTCTCCATCTCTACATGAGCCTTATTCAGATCTGAGCTCAGTACAAATTTGTTCGTAAAATGGGCAAAACCATGTGCATTGCAGGTGGGGCAGATGTAACATGTATAGACAGAGTTAGATGTGTGTGAGTTATTTTGTTTCTGTGCAGGGTAAATACTGGCTGCATTATTTTTACACTGTAATTTAGATTTGTTTCACCACACCCCACCCAAATCTAACTCTCTCTATACATGTTACATCTGCCCCACCTGCAGTGCACATGGTTTTGCCCATTTGCCAAACAAATTTGTACTGAGCTCAGATCTGAATAAGGCCCCATCTCTCCTGGCTTCTAGTCTCAGGCTGCTGTCCCTGGTGCTGACACTGTACTGGTACTGCTCTGCCAGTGATTACTGTATACTGATATACTGATGTACGGGATCTGTACAGTGTATATGTGCAGTACTGCTCTGCCAGTGATTACTGTCTACTGATATACGGGGTGTGTACAGTGTATATGTGCAGTACTGCTCTGCCAGTGATTACTGTCTACTGATATACGGGGTGTGTACAGTGTATATGTGCAGTACTGCTCTGCCAGTGATTACTGTCTACTGATATACGGGGTGTGTACAGTGTATATGTGCAGTACTGCTCTGCCAGTGATTACTGTCTACTGATATACGGGGTGTGTACAGTGTATATGTGCAGTACTGCTCTGCCAGTGATTACTGTCTTCTGATATACGGAGTGTGTACTGTGTAACTAGTAGTGGGGTATACGGGGTGAAACCCCCAGGTGTGTATATAGGTGATCTGTGTATATCAGATATATACATCATACAACATGCTGTATATGTGCAGTACTGCTCTGCCAGTGATTACTGTATACTTATATACGGGTCTGTACAGTGTAACTACTAGTGGGGTATATGGGGTGACACCCCAGGTCTGTATATAGGTGATCTGTATGTATCAGATATATAAATCACACAACATGCTGTATATGTGCAGTACTGCTCTGCCAGTGATTACTGTCTACTGATATACGGGGTGTGTACAGTGTATATGTGCAGTACTGCTCTGCCAGTGATTACTGTCTTCTGATATACGGGGTGTGTACTGTGTAACTAGTAGTGGGGTATACGGGGTGACACCCCCAGGTGTGTATATAGGTGATCTGTATGTATCAGATATATATATCACACAACATGCTGTATATGTGCAGTACTGCTCTGCCAGTGATTACTGTCTACTGATATACGGGGTCTGTACAGTGTAACTAGTAGTGGGGTATATGGGGTGACACCCCCAGGTGTGTATATAGGTTATCTGTATGTATCAGATATATACATCACACAACATGCTGTATATGTGCAGTACTGCTCTGCCAGTGATTACTGTATACTGTACACTGATATACGGGGTCTGTACAGTGTAACTAGTAGTGGGGTATACGGGGTGTCACCCCCAGGTGTGTATATAGGTTATCTGTATGTATCAGATATATACATCACACAACATGCTGTATATGTGCAGTACTGCTCTGCCAGTGATTACTGTATACTGAAATACTGGGTCTGTACAGTGTAACTAGTAGTGGGGTATATGGGGTGACACCCCCAGGTGTGTATATAGGTTATCTGTATGTGTCAGATATATACATCACACAACATGCTGTATATGTGCAGTACTGCTCTGCCAGTGATTACTGTATAGTGATATATGTGGTGTGTACAGTGTAACTAGTAGTGGGGTATACGGGGTGACACCCCCAGGTGTGTATATAGGTGATCTGTGTGTATCAGATATATACATCATACAACATGCTGTATATGTGCAGTACTGCTCTGCCAGTGATTACTGAATACTGTATACTGATATACGTGGTGTGTACAGTGTAACTAGTAGTGGGGTATATGGGGTGACACCCCCAGGTGTGTATATAGGTGATCTGTATGTGTCAGATATATACATCATACAACATGCTGTATATGTGCAGTACTGCTCTGCCAGTGATTACTGTATACTGATATACGGGGTCTGTACAGTGTAACTAGTAGTGGGGTATACGGGGTGACAACCCCAGGTGTGTATATAGGTGATCTGTATGTATCAGATATATACATCACACAACATGCTGTATATGTGCAGTACTGCTCTGCCAGTGATTACTGTATACTGATATACTGGATGTGTACAGTGTAACTAGTAGTGGGGTATATGGGGTGACACCCCCAGGTGTGTATATAGGTGATCTGTATGTGTCAGATATATACATCATACAACATGCTGTATATGTGCAGTACTGCTCTGCCAGTGATTACTGTATACTGTATACTGATATACGGGGTGTGTACAGTGGGATCCGATACGATTTCCCGGCGGTCGGGATCCCGGCGTTCGGAATCCCGACACTGGAATCCCGACCGCCGAAATCCCGACAAGGGGGGGACATGGATCGCCCCCCCTTGCGGGCTCGCTGCGCTCGCCACGCAGCGGGCCCGGTGCCTCGCTACGCTCGGCACGCTATTTTATTCTCCCTCTATGGGTGTCGTGGACACCCACGGAGGGAGAAAGTTTCGGGATTTCGGCGGTCGGGATTCCAGTGTCGGGATTCCGACCGCCGGGATCCCGACCGCCGGCAAATTAACCGCATCCCGTACAGTGTAACTAGTAGTGGGGTATATGGGGTGTCACCCCCAGGTGTGTATATAGGTTATATGTATGTATCAGATATATACATCATACAACATGCTGTATATGTGCAGTACTGCTCTGCCAGTGATTACTGTATACTGTACACTGATATACGGGGTGTGTACAGTGTAACTAGTAGTGGGGTATATGGGGTGACACCCTCAGGTGTGTATATAGGTGATCTGTATGTATCAGATATATACATCATACAACATGCTTTATATGTGCAGTACTGCTCTGCCAGTGATTACTGTATACTGATATACTGGGTCTGTACAGTGTAACTAGTAGTGGGATATACAGGGTGACACCCCCAGGTGTGTATATAGGTGATCTGTGTGTATCAGATATATACATCATACAACATGCTGTATATGTGCAGTACTGCTCTGCCAGTGAATACTGTATACTGATATTTGGAGTGTGTACAGTGTAACTAGTAGTGGGGTATACGGGGTGACACCCCCAGGTGTGTATATAGGTGATCTGTATGTATCAGATATATACATCCCACAACATGCTGTATATGTGTAGTACTGCTCTGCCAGTGATTACTGTATACTGTATACTGATATACGGGGTCTGTACAGTGTAACTAGTAGTGGGGTATACGGGGTGACACCCCCAGGTGTGTATATGGGTTATCTGTATGTATCAGATATATACATCATACAACATGCTGTATATGTGCAGTACTGCTCTGCCAGTGATTACTGTATACTGATATAAGGGGTGTGTACAGTGTAACTAGTAGTGGGGTATACGGGGTGACACCCCCAGGTCTGTATATAGGTGATCTTTATGTATCAGATATATACATCACACAACATGCTGCATATGTGCAGTACTGCTCTGCCAGTGATTACTGTATACTGTATACTGATATACGGGGTGTGTACAGTGTAACTAGTAGTGGGGTATATGGGGTGACACCCCAGGTGTGTATATAGGTGATCTGTATGTATCAGATATATACATCATACAACATGCTGTATATGTGCAGTACTGCTCTGCCAGTGATTGCTGTATACTGATATACAGGGTCTGTACAGTGTAACTAGTAGTGGGGTATATGGGGTGACACCCCCAGGTGTGTATATAGGTTATCTGTATGTATCAGATATATACATCATACAACATGCTGTATATGTGTAGTACTGCTCTGCCAGTGATTACTGTATACTGATATATGGGGTGTGTACAGTGTAACTAGTAGTGGGGCATACGGGGTGACACCCCCAGGTGTGTATATAGGTGATCTGTATGTATCAGATATATACATCATACAACATGCTATATATGTGCAGTACTGCTCTGCCAGTTATAACTGTATACTGATATATGGGGTGTGTACAGTGTAACTAGTAGTGGGGTATACGGGGTTACTCCCCCACATGTGTATATACGTGATCTGTATGTATCAGATATATACATCCCACAACATGCTGTATATGTGCAGTACTGCTCTGCCAGTGATTACTGTATACTGATGTACGAGGTCTGTACAGTGTAACTAGTAGTGGGGTATACGGGGTGACACCCCCAGGTCTGTATATAGGTGATCTGTATGTATCAGATATATACATCATACAACATGCTGTATATGTGCAGTTCTGCTCTGCCAGTGATTACTGTCTACTGATATATGGGGTCTGTACAGTGTAACTATTAGTGGGGTATACGGGGTGACACCCCCAGGTGTGTATATAGGTTATCTGTATGTATCAGATATATACATCATACAACATGCTGTATATGTGTAGTACTGCTCTGCCAGTGATTACTGTATACTGATATATGGGGTGTGTACAGTGTAACTAGTAGTGGGGCATACGGGGTGACACCCCCAGGTGTGTATATAGGTGATCTGTATGTATCAGATATATACATCATACAACATGCTATATATGTGCAGTACTGCTCTGCCAGTGATTACTGTATACTGTATACTGATATACGTGGTGTGTACAGTGTAACTAGTAGTGGGGTATACGGGGTGACACCCCCAGGTGTGTATATAGGTGATCTGCATGCATCAGATATATATATATATCACACAACATGCTGTATATGTGCAGTACTGCTCTGCCAGTGATTACTGTATACTGATATACAAGGTGTGTACAGTGTAACTAGTAGTGGGGTATACAGGGTGACACCCCCAGGTGTGTATATAGGTTATCTGTATGTATCAGATATATACATCACACAACATGCTGTATATGTGCAGTACTGCTCTGCCAGTGATTACTGTATACTGATATACGGGGTCTGTACAGTGTAACTAGTAGTGGGGTATACGGGGTGATACCACCAGGTGTGTATATAGGTGATCTGTGTGTATCAGATATATACATCATACAACATGCTGTATATGTGCAGTACTGCTCTGCCAGTGATTACTGTATACTGTATACTGATATACGGGGTGTGTACAGTGTAACTAGTAGTGGGGTATACGGGGTGACACCCCCAGGTGTGTATATAGGTGATCTGTATGCATCAGATATATACATCACACAACATGCTGTATATGTGTAGTACTGCTCTGCCAGTGATTACTGTATACTGTATACTGATATACTGGGGGACATTTACTAAAGGAAATTTGTAAAAAATTAGGTGTATTTGTATCCAGAAATACACTTATTTTTTACATTTACTATCCCGAAAACACGGCAATTCGTAGTCGTATTGATTTGCTATCAATACGAATACGAATTGCCATATTTTCGGGATAGTAAATGTCAAAAATAAGTGTATTTCTTGATACAAATACACCTATTTTTTTTTACAAATTTCCTTTAGTAAATTTCCCCCACTGGGTCTGTACTGTGTAACTAGTAGTGGGGTATATGGGGTGACACCCCCAGGTGTGTATATAGGTGATCTGTATGTATCAGATATATACATCCCACAACATGCTGTATATGTGCAGTACTGCTCTGCCAGTGATTACTGTATACTGTATACTGATATACGGGGTGTGTACAGTGTAACTAGTAGTGGGGTATACGGGGTGACACCCCCAGGTGTGTATATAGGTGATCTGTATGTATCAGATATATACATCACACAACATGCTGTATATGTGTAGTACTGCTCTGCCAGTGATTACTGTCTACTGATATACGGGGTCTGTACAGTGTAACTAGTAGTGGGGTATACGGGATGACACCCACAGGTGTGTATATAGGTTATCTGTATGTATCAGATATATACATCATACAGTACAACATGCTGTATATGTGCAGTACTGCTCTGCCAGTGATTACTGTCTACTGATATACGGGGTGTGTACAGTGTAACTAGTAGTGGGGTATACGGGGTGACACCCCCAGGTCTGTATATAGGTGATCTGTATGTAGCAGTTATATACATCACACAACATGCTGTATATGTGCAGTACTGCTCTGCCAGTGATGACTGTATACTGATATACAAGGTGTGTACAGTGTAACTAGTAGTGGGGTATACGGGGTGACACCCCCAGGTGTGTATATAGGTTATCTGTATGTATCAGATATATACATCACACAACATGCTGTATATGTGCAGTACTGCTCTGCCAGTGATTACTGTATACTGATATACGGGGTCTGTACAGTGTAACTAGTAGTGGGGTATACGGGGTGATACCACCAGGTGTGTATATAGGTGATCTGTGTGTATCAGATATATACATCACACAACATATTGTATATGTGCAGTACTGCTCTGACAGTGATTACTGTATACTGATATACTGGGTCTGTACAGTGTAACTAGTAGTGGGGTATACGGGGTGACACCCCCAGGTCTGTATATAGGTGATCTGTATGTATCAGATATATACATCCCACAACATGCTGTATATGTGCAGTACTGCTCTGCCAGTGATTACTGTATACTGTATACTGATATACGGGGTGTGTACAGTGTAACTAGTAGTGGGGTATACGGGGTGACACCCCCAGGTCTGTATATAGGTGATCTGTATGTATCAGATATACACATCACACAACATGCTGTATATGTGCAGTACTGCTCTGCCAGTGATTACTGTATACTGTATACTGATATACTGGGTGTGTACAGTGTAACTAGTAGTGGGGTATTACGGGGTGACACCCCCAGGTGTGTATATAG
This sequence comes from Crinia signifera, assembly GCF_055691185.1. Lineage (NCBI taxonomy): Eukaryota > Metazoa > Chordata > Amphibia > Anura > Myobatrachidae > Crinia > Crinia signifera. The sequence continues at coordinate 340,388,746 of NC_139220.1, read as the reverse complement.
GTGATCTGTGTATATCAGATATATACATCATGCAACATGCTGTATATGTGTAGTACTGCTCTGCCAGTGATTACTGTATACCGTATACTGATATACTGGGTCTGTACAATGTAACTAGTAGTGGGGTATATGGGGTGTCACCCCCAGGTCTGTATATAGGTGATCTGTATGTATCAGATAAATGCATCACACAACATGCTGTATATGTGCAGTACTGCTCTGCCAGTGATTACTGTATACTGTATACTGATATACTGGGTGTGTACAGTGTAACTAGTAGTGGGGTATACGGGGTGACACCCCCAGGTGTGTATATAGGTTATCTGTATGTATCAGATATATACATCACACAACATGCTGTATATGTGCAGTACTGCTCTGCCAGTGACTACTGTATACTGTATACTGATATACGGGGTCTGTACAGTGTAACTACTAGTGGGGTATATGGGGTGACACCCCAAGGTGTGTATATAGGTTATCTGTGTGTATCAGATATATACATCATACAACATGCTGTATATGTGCAGTACTGCTCTGCCAGTGATTACTGTATACTGATATACGTGGTGTGTACAGTGTAACTAGTAGTGGGGTATATGGGGTGACACCCCCAGGTGTGTATATAGGTTATCTGTATGTATCAGATATATACATCACACAACATGCTGTATATGTGCAGTACTGCTCTGCCAGTGATTACTGTATAATGATATACGGGGTCTGTACAGTGTAACTAGTAGTGGGGTATATGGGGTGATACCACCAGGTGTGTATATAGGTGATCTGTGTGTATCAGATATATACGTCATACAACATGCTGTATATGTGCAGTACTGCTCTGCCAGTGATTACTGTATACTGTATACTGATAAACGGGGTGTGTACAGTGTAACTAGTAGTGGGGTATAAGGGGTGACACCCCCAGGTCTGTATATAGGTGATCTGTATGTATCAGATATATACATCCCACAACATGCTGTATATGTGCAGTACTGCTCTGCCAGTGATTACTGTATACTGTATACTGATATACAGGGTGTGTACAGTGTAACTAGAAGTGGGGTATACGGGGTGACACCCCCAGGTGTGTATATAGGTTATCTGTATGTATCAGATATATACATCACACAACATGCTGTATATGTGCAGTACTGCTCTGCCAGTGACTACTGTATACTGTATACTGATATACGGGGTCTGTACAGTGTAACTACTAGTGGGGTATATGGGGTGACACCCCAAGGTGTGTATATAGGTTATCTGTGTGTATCAGATATATACATCATACAACATGCTGTATATGTGCAGTACTGCTCTGCCAGTGATTACTGTATACTGATATACGGGGTCTGAACAGTGTAACTAGTAGTGGGGTATACGGGGTGTCACCCCCAGGTGTGTAATAGGTGATCTGTATATATCAGACATATACATCATACAACATGCTGTATACAGTATGTGCAGTGTGTGTAGGACGGAGAACCCCCATATATCACATGTACGCTATAGGACCGGTATAGGGTCTGTGTATCGGTGTGTAGGACGGAGACCCCCATATATTACATGTACACTATAGGACCGGTATAGGGTCTGTGTATCGGTGTGTAGGACGGAGACCCCCATATATCACATGTACGCTATAGGACCGGTATAGGGTCTGTGTATCAGTGTGTAGGACAGAGACCCCTATATATCACATGTACGCTATAGGACCGGTATAGGGTCTGTGTATTGGTGTGTAGGACGGAGACCCCCATATATCACATGTAAGCTGTAGGACCGGTATAGGGTCTGTATATCTGTGTGTAGGACAGAGACCCCCATATATCACATATACACTATAGGACCGGTATAGGGTCTGTGTATCGGTGTGTAGGACGGAGACCCCCATATATCACATGTACACTATAGGACCGGTATAGGGTCTGTGTATCGGTGTGTAGGACAGAGACCCCCATATATCACATGTACGCAATAGAACCGGTATAGGGTCTGTGTATCAGTGTGTAGGACGGAGACCCCCATATATCACATGTACGCTATAGGACCGGTATAGGGTCTGTGTATCGGTGTGTAGGACGGAGAGCCCCATATATCACATGTACACTATAGGACTGGTATAAGGTCTGTGTATCGGTGTGTAGGACGGAGACCCCCATATATCACATGTACGCTATAGGACCGGTATAGGGTCTGTCTATCGGTGTGTAGGACAGAGACCCCCATATATCACATGTACGCAATAGGACCGGTATAGGGTCTGTGTATCGGTGTGTAGGACGGAGACCCCCGTATATCACATGTACGCTATAGGACCGGTATAGGGTCTGTGTATCGGTGTGTAGGACGGAGACCCCCATATATCACATGTACGCTATAGGACCGGTATAGGGTCTGTGTATCAGTGTGTAGGACGGAGACCCCCATATATCACATGTACGCTGTAGGACAGTTATAGGCTCTGTGTATCAGTGTGTCGGACAGAGAGCCCCATATATCACATGTACACTATAGGACTGGTATAAGGTCTGTGTATCGGTGTGTAGGACGGAGACCCCCATATATCACATGTACGCTATAGGACCGGTATAGGGTCTGTCTATCGGTGTGTAGGACAGAGACCCCCATATATCACATGTACGCAATAGGACCGGTATAGGGTCTGTGTATCGGTGTGTAGGACGGAGACCCCCGTATATCACATGTACGCTATAGGACCGGTATAGGGTCTGTGTATCGGTGTGTAGGACGGAGACCCCCATATATCACATGTACGCTATAGGACCGGTAAAAGGTCTGTGTATCAGTGTGTAGGACGGAGACCCCCATATATCACATGTACGCTGTAGGACAGTTATAGGCTCTGTGTATCAGTGTGTCGGACAGAGACCCCCATATGTCAAATGTATGCTATAGGGTCTGTGTATCGGTGTGTAGGACGGAGACCCCCATATATCACATGTACGCTATAGGACCGGTATAGGGTCTGTGTATCGGTGTGTAGGACGGAGACTGTATATATCACATGTACACTATAAGACCGGTATAGGGTCTGTGTATCAGTGTGTAGGACGGAGACCCCCATATATCACATGTACACTATAGGACCGGTATAGGGTCTGTGTATCAGTGTGTAGGACGGAGACCCCCATATATCACATGTACGCTATAGGACCGGTATAGGGTCTGTGTATCAGTGTGTAGGACGGAGACCCCCATATATCACATGTACGCTATAGGACCGGTATAGGGTCTGTGTATCAGTGTGTAGGACAGAGACCCCCATATATCACATGTACGCTATAGGACCGGTATAGGGTCTGTGTATCGGTGTGTAGGACGGAGACCCCCATATATCACATGTACACTATAGGACCGGTAATGGGTCTGTGTATCGGTGTGTAGGACGGAGACCCCCATATATCACATGTACGCTATAGGACCGGTATAGGGTCTGTGTATCAGTGTGTAGGACAGAGACCCCCATATATCACATGTACGCTATAGGACCGGTATAGGGTCTGTGTATCGGTGTGTAGGACGGAGACCCCCATATATCACATGTACGCTATAGGACCGGTATAGGGTCTGTGTATCAGTGTGTAGGATGGAGACCCCCATATATCACATGTACGCTATAGGACCAGTATAGGGTCTGAGTATCAGTGTGTAGGACGGAGACCGTATATATCACATGTACGCTATAGGACCGGTATAGGGTCTCAGTATCGGTGTGTAGGATGGAGACCCCCATAGATCACATGTACACTATAGGGCTGGTATAGGGTCTGTGTATCTGTGTGTAGGACAGAGACCCCCATAGATCACACGTACGCTATAGGACAGGTATAGGGTCTGTGTATCGGTGTGTAGGACGGAGACCCCCATAAATCACATGTACGCTGTAGGACCGGTATAGGGTCTGTGTATCGGTGTGTAGGACGGAGACCCCCCATATATCACATGTACGCTATAGGACCGGTATAGGGTCTGTGTATAGGTGTGTAGGACGGAGACCCCCATATATCACATGTACACTATAGGACCGGTATAGGGTCTGTGTATCTGTGTGTAGTACAGAGACCCCCGTATATCACGTGTACGCTATAGGACCGGTATAGGGTCTGTGTATCGGTGTGTAGGACGGAGACGCTCATATATCACATGTACACTATAGGACCTGTATAGGGTCTGTGTATCGGTGTGTATGACGGAGACCCCTGTGTATCACATGTACGCTATAGGACCGGTATAGGGTCTGTGTATCGTTGTGTAGGACGGAGACCCCCATATATCACATGTACGCTATAGGACCGGTGGAGGGTTTGTGTATCGGTGTGTTGGACGGAGACCCCGATATATCACATGTACACTATAGGACCGGTATAGGGCCTGTGTATCAGTGTGTAGGTAGGAGACCCCCATATATCACATGTACACTATAGGACCGGTATAGGGTCTGTGTATCTGTGTGTAGGATGGAGACCCCATATATCACATGTACGCTACAGGACCGGTAGAGGGTCTGTGTATCGGTGTGTAGGACGGAGACCCCGATATATCACATGTACACTATAGGATCGTATAGGGTCCGTGTATCGGTGTGTAGGACAGAGACCCCCATAGATCACATGTACACTATAGGACTGGTATAGGGGCTGTGTATCAGTGTGTAGGACGGAGACCCCCATATATCACATGTACGCTATAGGACCGGTATAGGGTCTGTGTATCAGTGTGTAGGACGGAGACCCCCATATATCACATGTACGCTATAGGACGGTATAGGGGCTGTGTATCACTGTGTAGGACGAAGACCCCCATATATCACATGTACGCTATAGGACCGGTATAGGGTATGTGTATCGGTGTGTAGGACGGAGACCCCATATATGACATATACACTATAGGACCGGTGTAGGGTCTGTGTATCAGTGTGTAGGACGGAGACCCCCATATATCACATGTACGCTATAGGACCGGTATAGGGTCTGTGTATCGGTGTGTAGGACGGAGACCCCCATATATCACATGTACGCTATAGAACCGGTATAGGTTCTGTGTATCAGTGTGTAGGACGGAGACCCCCATATATCACATGTAAGCTATAGGACCGGTATACGGTCTGTGTATCGGTGTGTAGGAGGGAGACCCCCCATATATCACATGTACACTATAGGACCGGTATAGGGTCTGTGTATCGGTGTGTAGGACGGAAACCCCGATATATCACATGTACACTATAGGATCGGTATAGGGTCTGTTTATCAGTGTGTAGGACGGAGACCCCCATATATCACATGTACACTATAGGACCGGTATAGGGTCTGTGTATCAGTGTGTAGGACGGAGACCCCCATATATCACATGTACGCTATAGGACCGGTATAGGGTATGTGTATCGGTGTGTAGGACGGAGACCCCATATATGACATATACACTATAGGACCGGTGTAGGGTCTGTGTATCGGTGTGTAGGACGGAGACCCCCATATATCACATGTACGCTATAGGACCGGTATAGGGTCTGTATCTCTGTGTGTAGGACGGAGACCCCCCGTATATCACATGTACACTATAGGACTGGTATAGGGTCTGTGTATCTGTGTGTAGGTAGGAGACCCCCATATATCACATGTACACTATAGGACCGGTATAGGGTCTGTGTATCTGTGTGTAGGACGGAGACCCCAATATATCACATGTACGCTATAGGACCGGTATAGGGTCTGTGTATCAGTGTGTAGGTAGGAGACCCCCATATATCACATGTACACTATAGGACCGGTATAGGGTCTGTGTATCTGTGTGTAGGACGGAGACCCCAATATATCACATGTACGCCATAGGACTGGTATAGGGGCTGTGTATCGGTGTGTAGGACGGAGACCCCCATATATCACATGTACACTATAGGACCGGTATAGGGTCTGTGTATCAGTGTGTAGGATGGAGACCCCCCATATATTACATGTACACTATAGGACCGTTATAGGGTCTGTGTATCGGTGTGTAGGATGGAGACCCCCATATATCACATGTACGCTATAGGACCGGTATAGGGTCTGTGTATCAGTGTGTAGGACGGAGACGCTCATATATCACATGTACACTATAGGACCTGTATAGGGTCTGTGTATCAGTGTGTAGGACGGAGACGCTCATATATCACATGTACGCTATAGGACCGGTATAGGGTCTGTGTATCGGTGTGTAGGACGGAGACCCCCATATATCACATGTACACTATAGGACCGGTATATGGTCTGTATATCAGTGTGTAGGACGGAGACCCCCCATATATCACATGTACGCTATAGGACCGGTATAGGGTCTGTGTATCAGTGTGTAGGACGGAGACCCCCATATATCACATGTACACTATAGGACCGGTATAGGGTCTGTGTATCGGTGTGTAGGACGTAGACCCCCATATATCACATGTACACTATAGGACCGGTATAGGGTCTGTGTATCAGTGTGTAGGACGGAGACGCTCATATATCACATGTACACTATAGGACCTGTATAGGGTCTGTGTATCAGTGTGTAGGACGGAGACGCTCATATATCACATGTACGCTATAGGACCGGTATAGGGTCTGTGTATCGGTGTGTAGGACGGAGACCCCCATATATCACATGTACGCTATAGGACCGGTATAGGATCTGTGTATCGGTGTGTAGGACGGAGACCCCCATATATCACATGTACGCTATAGGACCGGTATAGGGTCTGTGTATCGGTGTGTAGGACGGAGACCCCCATATATCACATGTACGCTATAGGACCGGTATAGGGTCTGTGTATCAGTGTGTAGGACGGAGACCCCCATATATCACATGTACGCTGTAGGACCGGTATAGGGCCTGTGTATCGGTGTGTAGGACGGAGACCCCCATATATCACATGTACGCTATAGGACCGGTATAGGGTCTGTATATCGGTGTGTAGGACGGAGACCCCCATATATCACATGTACGCTATAGGACCGGTATAGGGTCTGTGTATCAGTGTGTAGGACGGAGACCCCCATATATCACATGTACGCTGTAGGACCGGTATAGGGCCTGTGTATCGGTGTGTAGGACGGAGACCCCCATATATCACATGTACACTATAGGACCTGTATAGGGTCTGTGTATCGGTGTGTATGACGGAGACCCCTGTGTATCACATGTACGCTATAGGACCGGTATAGGGTCTGTGTATCGGTGTGTAGGACGGAGACCCCCATATATCACATGTACGCTATAGGACCGGTATAGGGTCTGTATATCGGTGTGTAGGACAGAGACCCCCATATATCACATGTACGCTATAGGACCGGTATAGGGTCTGTGTATCGGTGTGTATGACGGAGACCCCCATATATCACATGTACGCTATAGGACCGGTATAGGGTCTGTGTATCAGTGTGTAGGACGGAGACCCTCATATATCACATGTACACTATAGGACCTGTATAGGGTCTGTGTATCGGTGTGTATGACGGAGACCCCCATATATCACATGTACGCTATAGGACCGGTATAGGGTCTGTGTATCGGTGTGTAGGACGGAGACCGCCATATCTCACATGTATGCAATAGGACCGTTATAGGGTCTGTGTATCGGTGTGTAGGACCGAGACCCCCTTATATCACATGTATGCTATAGGACCGGTATAGGGTCTGTGTATCAGTGTGTAGGACGGAGACCCCCATATATCACATGTACACTATAGGACCGGTATAGGGTCTGTGTATCGGTGTGTAGGACGGAGACCCCCATATATCACATGTACACTATAGGACCGGTATACGGTCTGTGTATCAGTGTGTAGGACAGAGACCCCCATATATCACATGTACGCTATAGGACCGGTATACGGTCTGTGTATCAGTGTGTAGGACAGAGACCCCCATATATCACATGTACGCTATAGGACCGGTATAGGGTCTGTGTATCGGTGTGTAGGACAGAGACCCCCATATATCACATGTACGCTATAGGACCGGTATAGGGGCTGTGTATCGGTGTGTAGGACGGAGACCCCCATATATCACATGTACGCTATAGGACCGGTATAGGGGCTGTGTATCGGTGTGTAGGACGGAGACCCCCATATATCACATGTACGCTATAGGACCGGTATAGGGTCTGTGTATCGGTGTGTAGGACGGAGACCCCCATATATCACATGTACACTATAGGACAGGTATAGGGTCTGTGTATCGGTGTGTGGGATGGAGACCCCCATATATCACATGTACGCTATAGGACCGGTATAGGGTCTGTGTATCAGTGTGTAAGATGGAGACCCCCATATATCACATGTACGCTATAGGACCAGTATAGGGTCTGAGTATCAGTGTGTAGGACGGAGACCGTATATATCACATGTACGCTATAGGACCGGTATAGGGTCTGTGTATCGGTGTGTAGGATGGAGACCCCCATAGATCACATGTACACTATAGGGCTGGTATAGGGTCTGGGTTTCGGTGTGTAGGACGGAGACCCCCATATATCACATGTACACTATAGGACCGGTATAGGGTCTGTGTATCGGTGTGTAGGACGGAGACCCCAATATATCACATGTATGCTATAGGACCGGTATAGGGTCTGTGTATCGGTGTGTAGGACGGAGACCCCCATATATCACATGTACACTATAGGACCGGTATAGGGTCTGTGTATCTGTGTGTAGGACGGAGACCCCAATATATCACATGTACGCCATAGGACTGGTATAGGGGCTGTGTATCGGTGTGTAGGACGGAGACCCCCATATATCACATGTACACTATAGGACCGGTATAGGGTCTGTGTATCAGTGTGTAGGATGGAGACCCCCCATATATTACATGTACACTATAGGACCGTTATAGGGTCTGTGTATCGGTGTGTAGGATGGAGACCCCCATATATCACATGTACGCTATAGGACCGGTATAGGGTCTGTGTATCAGTGTGTAGGACGGAGACGCTCATATATCACATGTACACTATAGGACCTGTATAGGGTCTGTGTATCAGTGTGTAGGACGGAGACGCTCATATATCACATGTACGCTATAGGACCGGTATAGGGTCTGTGTATCGGTGTGTAGGACGGAGACCCCCATATATCACATGTACACTATAGGACCGGTATATGGTCTGTATATCAGTGTGTAGGACGGAGACCCCCCATATATCACATGTACGCTATAGGACCGGTATAGGGTCTGTGTATCAGTGTGTAGGACGGAGACCCCCATATATCACATGTACACTATAGGACCGGTATAGGGTCTGTGTATCGGTGTGTAGGACGTAGACCCCCATATATCACATGTACACTATAGGACCGGTATAGGGTCTGTGTATCAGTGTGTAGGACGGAGACGCTCATATATCACATGTACACTATAGGACCTGTATAGGGTCTGTGTATCAGTGTGTAGGACGGAGACGCTCATATATCACATGTACGCTATAGGACCGGTATAGGGTCTGTGTATCGGTGTGTAGGACGGAGACCCCCATATATCACATGTACGCTATAGGACCGGTATAGGGTCTGTGTATCAGTGTGTAGGACGTAGACCCCCATATATCACATGTACGCTATAGGACCGGTATAGGATCTGTGTATCGGTGTGTAGGACGGAGACCCCCATATATCACATGTACGCTATAGGACCGGTATAGGGTCTGTGTATCGGTGTGTAGGACGGAGACCCCCATATATCACATGTACGCTATAGGACCGGTATAGGGTCTGTGTATCAGTGTGTAGGACGGAGACCCCCATATATCACATGTACGCTGTAGGACCGGTATAGGGCCTGTGTATCGGTGTGTAGGACGGAGACCCCCATATATCACATGTACGCTATAGGACCGGTATAGGGTCTGTATATCGGTGTGTAGGACGGAGACCCCCATATATCACATGTACGCTATAGGACCGGTATAGGGTCTGTGTATCAGTGTGTAGGACGGAGACCCCCATATATCACATGTACGCTGTAGGACCGGTATAGGGCCTGTGTATCGGTGTGTAGGACGGAGACCCCCATATATCACATGTACACTATAGGACCTGTATAGGGTCTGTGTATCGGTGTGTATGACGGAGACCCCTGTGTATCACATGTACGCTATAGGACCGGTATAGGGTCTGTGTATCGGTGTGTAGGACGGAGACCCCCATATATCACATGTACGCTATAGGACCGGTATAGGGTCTGTATATCGGTGTGTAGGACAGAGACCCCCATATATCACATGTACGCTATAGGACCGGTATAGGGTCTGTGTATCGGTGTGTAGGACGGAGACCCCCATATATCACATGTACGCTATAGGACCGGTATAGGGTCTGTGTATCGGTGTGTATGACGGAGACCCCCATATATCACATGTACGCTATAGGACCGGTATAGGGTCTGTGTATCAGTGTGTAGGACGGAGACCCTCATATATCACATGTACACTATAGGACCTGTATAGGGTCTGTGTATCGGTGTGTATGACGGAGACCCCCATATATCACATGTACGCTATAGGACCGGTATAGGGTCTGTGTATCGGTGTGTAGGACGGAGACCGCCATATCTCACATGTATGCAATAGGACCGTTATAGGGTCTGTGTATCGGTGTGTAGGACGGAGACCCCCTTATATCACATGTATGCTATAGGACCGGTATAGGGTCTGTGTATCAGTGTGTAGGACGGAGACCCCCATATATCACATGTACACTATAGGACCGGTATAGGGTCTGTGTATCGGTGTGTAGGACGGAGACCCCCATATATCACATGTACACTATAGGACCGGTATACGGTCTGTGTATCAGTGTGTAGGACAGAGACCCCCATATATCACATGTACGCTATAGGACCGGTATACGGTCTGTGTATCAGTGTGTAGGACAGAGACCCCCATATATCACATGTACGCTATAGGACCGGTATAGGGTCTGTGTATCGGTGTGTAGGACAGAGACCCCCATATATCACATGTACGCTATAGGACCGGTATAGGGGCTGTGTATCGGTGTGTAGGACGGAGACCCCCATATATCACATGTACGCTATAGGACCGGTATAGGGGCTGTGTATCGGTGTGTAGGACGGAGACCCCCATATATCACATGTACGCTATAGGACCGATATAGGGTCTGTGTATCGGTGTGTAGGACGGAGACCCCCATATATCACATGTACACTATAGGACAGGTATAGGGTCTGTGTATCGGTGTGTGGGATGGAGACCCCCATATATCACATGTACGCTATAGGACCGGTATAGGGTCTGTGTATCAGTGTGTAAGATGGAGACCCCCATATATCACATGTACGCTATAGGACCAGTATAGGGTCTGAGTATCAGTGTGTAGGACGGAGACCGTATATATCACATGTACGCTATAGGACCGGTATAGGGTCTGTGTATCGGTGTGTAGGATGGAGACCCCCATAGATCACATGTACACTATAGGGCTGGTATAGGGTCTGGGTTTCGGTGTGTAGGACGGAGACCCCCATATATCACATGTACACTATAGGACCGGTATAGGGTCTGTGTATCGGTGTGTAGGACGGAGACCCCAATATATCACATGTATGCTATAGGACCGGTATAGGGTCTGTGTATCGGTGTGTAGGACGGAGACCCCCATATATCACATGTACACTATAGGACCGGTATAGGGTCTGTGTATCTGTGTGTAGGACAGAGACCCCCGTATATCACGTGTACGCTATAGGACCGGTATAGGGTCTGTGTATCGGTGTGTAGGATGGAGACGCCCCTATATCTCATGTACACTATAGGACCGGTATAGGGTCTGTGTATCAGTGTGTAGGACGGAGACCCTCATATATCACATGTACGCTATAGGACCGGTATAGGGTCTGTGTATCGGTGTGTAGGACGGAGACCCCCATATATCACATGTACACTATAGGACCGGTATAGGGTCTGTGTATCAGTGTGTATGACGGAGACCCCCGTATATCACATGTACTCTATAGGACCGGTATAGGGTCTGTGTATCAGTGTGTAGGACGGAGACCCCCATATATCATATGTACGCTATAGGACCGGTATAGGGTCTGTGTATCGGTGTGTAGGAAGGAGACCCCCATATATCACATGTACGCTATAGGACCGGTAGAGGGTCTGTGTATCGGTGTGTAGGACGGAGACCCCGATATATCACATGTACACTATAGGATCGGTATAGGGTCTGTGTATCAGTGTGTAGGACGGAGACCCCCATATATCACATGTACGCTATAATACCGGTATACGGTCTGTGTATCGGTGTGTAGGACAGAGACCCCCATATATCACATGTACGGTATTGGGTCTGTGTATCGTTGTGTAGGACGGAGACCCCCATATATCACATGTACGCTATAGGACCGGTATTGGGTCTGTGTATCGGTGTGTAGGACGGAGACCCCCATATCTCACATGTATGCTATAGGACCGGTATAGGGTCTGTGTATCGGTGTGTAGGACGGAGACCCCCATATATCACATGTATGCAATAGGACCGTTATAGGGTCTGTGTATCGGTGTGTAGGACGGAGACCCCCATATCTCACATGTATGCTATAGGACCGGTATAGGGTCTGTGCATCGGTGTGTAGGACGGAGACCCCCATATATCACATGTATGCAATAGGACCGTTATAGGGTCTGTGTATCGGTGTGTAGGACGGAGACCCCCATATATCACATGTACGCTATAGGACCGGTATAGGGGCTGTGTATCGGTGTGTAGGACGGAGACCCCCATATATCACATGTACGCTATAGGACCAGTATAGGGGCTGTGTATTGGTGTGTAGGACGGAGACCCCCATATATCACATGTACGCTATAGGACCGGTATAGGGGCTGTGTATCGGTGTGTAGGACGGAGACCCCCATATATCACATGTACGCTATAGGACCAGTATAGGGGCTGTGTATTGGTGTGTAGGACGGAGACCCCCATATATCACATGTACGCTATAGGACCGGTATACGGTCTGTGTATCGGTGTGTAGGACAGAGACCCCCATATATCACATGTACGCTATAGGACCGGTATAGGGTCTGTGTATCGGTGTGTAGGACGGAGACCCCCATATATCACATGTACGCTATAGGACCGGTATAGGGTCTGTGTATCAGTGTGTAGGACAGAGACCCCCCATATGTCACATGTACGCTATAAGACCGGTATAGGGTCAGTGTATCGGTGTGTAGGGCGGAGATCCCCATATATCACATATACACTATAGGACCGGTATAGGGTCTGTGTATCGGTGTGTAGGACGGAGACCCCCATATATCACATGTACACTATAGGACAGGTATAGGGTCTGTGTATCGGTGTGTAGGATGGAGACCCCCATATATCACATGTACACTATAGGACCGGTATAGGGTCTGTGTATCGGTGTGAAGGACGGAGACCCCCATATATCACATGTACGCTATAGGACCGGTATAGGGTCTGTGTATCAGTGTGTAGGACGGAGACCCCCATATATCACATGTACACTATAGGACCGGTATAGGGTCTGTGTATCAGTGTGAAGGACGGAGACCCCCATATATCACATGTACGCTATAGGACCGGTATAGGGGCTGAGTATCTGTGTGTAGGACGGAGACCCCCATATATCACATGTACTCTATAGGACCGGTATAGGGTCTGTGTATCGATGTGTAGGACGTAGACCCCCATATATCACATGTACGCTATAGGACCGGTATAGGGTCTGTGTATCGGTGTGTAGGACGGAGACCCCCATATATCACATGTACGCTATAGGACCGGTATAGGGTCTGTGTATCAGTGTGTAGGACGGAGACCCCCATATATCACATGTACGCTATAGGACCGGTAGAGGGTCTGTGTATCGGTGTGTAGGACGGAGACCCCGATATATCACATGTACACTATAGGATCGTATAGGATCCGTGTATCGGTGTGTAGGACGGAGACCCCCATATATTACATGTACGCTATAGGACTGGTATAGGGTCCGTGTATCAGTGTGCAGGACGGAGACCCCCATATATCACATGTACACTATAGGACCGGTATAGGGTCTGTGTATCGGTGTGTAGGACGGAGATCCCCATATATCACATGTACGCTATAGGACCGGTATAGGGTCTGTGTATCGGTGTGCAGGACGGAGACCCTCATATATCACATGTACACTATAGGACCGTTATAGGGTCTGTGTATCGGTATGTAGGACAGAGACCCTCATATATCACATGTACACTATAGGACCGGTATAGGGTCTGTGTATCGGTGTGTAGGACGGAGACCCCCATATACCACATGTACGCTATAGGACCGGTATAGGGTCTGTGTATCGGTGTGTAGAATGGAGACCCCCATATATCACATGTACGCTATAGGACCGGTATAGGGTCTGTGTATCGGTGTGTAGGACGGAGACCCCAATATATCACATGTACGCTATAGGACCGGTATAGGGTCTGTGTATCGGTGTGTAGGACGGAGACCCTGATATATCACATGTACGCTATAGGACCGGTATAGGGTCTGTGTATCGGTGTGTAGGACGGAGACCCCAATATATCACATGTACGCTATAGGACCGGTATAGGGTCTGTGTATCGGTGTGTAGGACGGAGACCCCGATATATCACATGTACGCTATAGGACCGGTATAGGGTCTGTGTATCGGTGTGTAGGATGGAGACCCCCATATATCACATGTACACTATAGGACCGGTATAAGGTCTGTGTATCATTGTGTAGGATGGAGACCCCCATATATCACATGTACGCTATAGGACCGGTATAGGGTCTGTGTATCGGTGTGTAGGACGGAGACCGCGATATATCACATGTACACTATAGGACCGGTATAGGGTCTGAGTATCGGTGTGTAGGACAGAGACCCCCATATATCACATGTACGCTATAGGACCGGTATAGGGTCTGTGTATCGGTGTGTAGGACGGAGACCCCCATATACCACATGTACGCTATAGGACCGGTATAGGGTCTGTGTATCGGTGTGTAGGATGGAGACCCCCATATATCACATGTACGCTATAGGACCGGTATAGGGTCTGTGTATCGGTGTGTAGGACGGAGACCCGATATATCACATGTACGCTATAGGACCGGTATAGGGTCTGTGTATCGGTGTGTAGGACGGAGACCCCCATATATCACATGTACGCTATAGGACCGGTATAGGGTCTGTGAATCAGTGTGTAGGACGGAGACCCTCATATATCACATGTACGCTATAGGACCGGTATATGGTCTGTGTATCTGTGTGTAGGACGGAGACCCCCATATATCACATGTACACTATAGGGCCGGTATAGGGGCTGTGTATCAGTGTGTAGGACGGAGACCCCCATATATCACATGTACGCTATAGGACCGGTATAGGGTCTGTGTATCAGTGTGTAGGACGGAGACCCCCATATATCACATGTACGCTATAGGACCGGTATAGGGTCTGTGTATCAGTGTATAGGATGGAGACCCCCATATATCACATGTACGCTATAGGACCGGTATAGGGTCTGTGTATCGTTGTGTAGGACGGAGACCGTATATATCACATGTACACTATAGGACCGGTGTAGGGTCTGTGTATCGGTGTGTAGGACAGAGACCCCCATATATCACATGTACGCTATAGGACCGGTATAGGGTCTGTGTATCGGTGTGTAGGATGGAGACCCCGATATATCACATGTACGCTATAGGGCCGGTATAGGGTCTGTGTATCGGTGTGTAGGACGGAGACCCCCATATATCACATGTACGCTATAGGACCGGTATAGGGTCTGTGTATCGTTGTGTAGGACGGAGACCCCCCATATATCACATGTACACTATAGGACCGGTATAGGGTCTGTGTATCGGTATGTAGGACAGAGACCCCCATATATCACATGTACACTATAGGACCGGTATAGGGTCTGTGTATCGGTGTGTAGGACGGAGACCCCCATATATCACATGTACGCTATAGGACCGGTATAGGGTCTGTGTATCAGTGTGTAGGACGGAGACCGCCATATATAACATGTACCCTCTAGGACCGGTATAGGGTCTGTGTATCGGTGTGTAGGACAGAGACCCCCATATATCACATGTACACTATAAGACCGGTATAGGTTCTGTGTATCGGTGTGTAGGACGGAGACCCCCATATATCACATGTACGCTATAGGACCGGTATAGGGTCTGTGTATCAGTGTGTAGGACGGAGACCCCCATATATCACATCTACGCTATGGGACCGGTATAGGGTCTGTGTATCAGTGTGTAGGACGGAGACCCCCATATATCAGATGTACGCTATAGGACCGGTATAGGGTCTGTGTATCGGTGTGTAGGACGGAGACCCCCCATATATCACATGTACGCTATAGGACCGGTATAGGGTCTGTGTATCGGTGTGTAGGACGGAGACCCCCATATATCACATGTACACTATAGGACCGGTATAGGGTCTGTGTATCGGTGTGTAGGACGGAGACCCCCCATATATCACATGTACGCTATAGGACCGGTATAGGGTCTGTGTATCGGTGTGTAGGACGCAGACTCCCATATATCACATGTACGCTATAGGACCGGTATAGGGTCTGTGTATCAGTGTGTAGGACGCAGACTCCCATATATCACATGTACGCTATAGGACCGGTATAGGGTCTGTGTATCAGTGTATAGGATGGAGACCCCCATATATCACATGTACACTATAGGACCGGTATAGGGTCTGTGTATCGGTGTGTAGGACGGAGACCCCAATATATCACATGTATGCTATAGGACCGGTATAGGGTCTGTGTATTGGTGTGTAGGACGGAGACCCCAATATATCACATGTACACTATAGGACCGGTATAGGGTCTGTGTATCGGTGTGTAGGACGGAGACCCCCATATATCACATGTACGCTATAGGACTGGTAGAGGGTCTGTGTATCGGTGTGTAGGACGGAGACCCCCATATATCACATGTACACTATAGGACCGGTATAGGGTCTGTGTATCAGTGTGTAGGACGGAGACCCCCATATATCACATGTACGCTATAGGACCGGTATAGGGTCTGTGTATCAGTGTATAGGATGGAGACCCCCATATATCACATGTACGCTATAGGACCGGTATAGGGTCTGTGTATCGGTGTGTAGGACGGAGACCCCCATATATCACATGTACCCTATAGGACCGTTATACGGTCTGTGTATCAGTGTGTAGGACGGAGACCCCCATATATCACATGTACACTATAGGACCGGTATAGGTGCTGTATATCAGTGTGTAGGACGGAGACCCCCATATATCACATGTACGCTATAGGACCGGTATAGGGTCTGTGTATCGGTGTGTAGGACGGAGACCCCCATATATCACATGTACCCTATAGGACCGTTATACGGTCTGTGTATCAGTGTGTAGGACGGAGACCCCCATATATCACATGTACACTATAGGACCGGTATAGGTGCTGTATATCAGTGTGTAGGACGGAGACCCCCATATATCACATGTACGCTATAGGACCGGTATAGGGTCTGTGTATCAGTGTGTAGGACGGAGACCCCCATATATCACATGTACGCTATAGGACCGGTATAGGGTCTGTGTATCGGTGTGTAGGATGGAGACCCCCATATATCACATGTATGCTATAGGACCGGTATAGGGTCTGTGTATCAGTGTGTAAGACAGAGACCCCCATATATCACATGTACACTATAGGACCGGTATAGGGTCTGTGTATCGGTGTGTAGGACGGAGACCCCCCATATATCACATGTACACTATAGGACTAGTATAAGGTCTGTGTATCAGTGTGTAGGACAGAGACCCCCATATATCACATGTACACTATAGGACCGGTATAGGGTCTGTGTATCAGTGTGTAGGACAGAGACCCCCATATATCACATGTACGCTATAGGACCGGTATAGGGTCTGTGTATCAGTGTGTAGGACGGAGACCCCCATATATCACATGTATGCAATAGGACCGTTATAGGGTCTGTGTATCGGTGTGTAGGACGGAGACCCCCATATATAACATGTACACTATAGGACCGGTATAGGGTCTGTGTATCAGTGTGTAGGACAGAGACCCCCCATATATCACATGTAAGCTATAGGGCTGGTATAGGGTCTGTGTATCGGTGTGTAGGACGGAGACCCCCATATATCACATGTACGCTGTAGGACCGATATATGTTCTGTGTATCAGTGTGTAGGACAGATACCCCCCATATATCACATGTACGCTATAGGACCGGTATAGGGTCTGTGTATCGGTGTGTAGGACAGAGACCCCCATATATCACATGTACACTATAGGACTGGTATAGGGTCTGTGTATCAGTGTATAGGATGGAGACCCCCATATATCACATGTACACTATAGGACCGGTATAGGGTTTGTGTATCGGTGTGTAGGATGGAGACCCCATATATCACATGTACGCTATAGGACCGGTAGAGGGTCTGTGTATCGGTGTGTAGGACGGAGACCCCGATATATCACATGTACACTATAGGATCGTATAGGGTCCGTGTATCGGTGTGTAGGACAGAGACCCCCATAGATCACATGTACACTATAGGACTGGTATAGGGTCTGTGTATCGGTGTGTAGGACGGAGACCCCCATATATCACATGTACGCTATAGGACCGGTATAGGGTCTGTGTATCAGTGTGTAGGACGGAGACCCCCATATATCACATGTACGCTATAGGACGGTATAGGGGCTGTGTATCACTGTGTAGGACGAAGACCCCCATATATCACATGTACGCTATAGGACCGGTATAGGGTATGTGTATCGGTGTGTAGGACGGAGACCCCATATATGACATATACACTATAGGACCGGTGTAGGGTCTGTGTATCAGTGTGTAGGACGGAGACCCCCATATATCACATGTACGCTATAGGACCGGTATAGGGTCTGTGTATCGGTGTGTAGGACGGAGACCCCCATATATCACATGTACGCTATAGAACCGGTATAGGGTCTGTGTATCAGTGTGTAGGACGGAGACCCCCATATATCACATGTAAGCTATAGGACCGGTATACGGTCTGTGTATCGGTGTGTAGGAGGGAGACCCCCCATATATCACATGTACGCTATAGGACCGGTATAGGGTCTGTGTATCGGTGTGTAGGACGGAAACCCCCATATATCACATGTACGCTATAGAACCGGTATAGGGTCTGTGTATCAGTGTGTAGGACGGAGACCCCCATATATCACATGTAAGCTATAGGACCGGTATACGGTCTGTGTATCGGTGTGTAGGAGGGAGACCCCCCCATATATCACATGTACGCTATAGGACCGGTATAGGGTATGTGTATCGGTGTGTAGGACGGAGACCCCATATATGACATATACACTATAGGACCGGTGTAGGGTCTGTGTATCAGTGTGTAGGACGGAGACCCCCATATATCACATGTAAGCTATAGGACCGGTATACGGTCTGTGTATCGGTGTGTAGGAGGGAGACCCCCCATATATCACATGTACGCTATAGGACCGGTATAGGGTATGTGTATCGGTGTGTAGGACGGAGACCCCATATATGACATATACACTATAGGACCGGTGTAGGGTCTGTGTATCAGTGTGTAGGACGGAGACCCCCATATATCACATGTACGCTATAGGACCGGTATAGGGTCTGTGTATCGGTGTGTAGGACGGAGACCCCCATATATCACATGTACGCTATAGAACCGGTATAGGGTCTGTGTATCAGTGTGTAGGACGGAGACCCCCATATATCACATGTAAGCTATAGGACCGGTATACGGTCTGTGTATCGGTGTGTAGGAGGGAGACCCCCCATATATCACATGTACGCTATAGGACCGGTATAGGGTCTGTGTATCGGTGTGTAGGACGGAAACCCCCATATATCACATGTACACTATAGGACCGGTATAGGGTCTGTGTATCAGTGTGTAGGACGGAGACCCCCCATATATCACATGTACACTATAGGACCGGTATAGGGTCTGTGTATCGGTGTGTAGGACGCAGACCCCCATATGTCACATGTACACTATAGGACTGGTATAGGGTCTGTGTATCGGTGTGTAGGACGGAGACCCCCATATATCACATGTACACTATAGGATCGGTATAGGGTCTGTTTATCAGTGTGTAGGACGGAGACCCCCATGTATCACATGTACACTATAGGACCGGTATAGGGTCTGTGTATCAGTGTGTAGGACGGAGACCCCCCATATATCACATGTACACTATAGGACCGGTATTGGGTCTGTGTATCGGTGTGTAGGACGCAGACCCCCATATGTCACATGTACACTATAGGACTGGTATAGGGTCTGTGTATCAGTGTGTAGGACGGAGACCCCCCATATATCACATGTAGGCTATAGGACTGGTATAGGGTCTGTGTATCAGTGTGTAGGACGGAGACCCCCATATATCACATGTACGCTATAGGACCGGTATAGGGTCTGTGTATCGGTGTGTAGGACGGAGACCCCCATATATCACATGTACGCTATAGGACCGGTATAGGGTCTGTGTATCGGTGTGTAGGACGTAGACCCCCATATATCACATGTACGCTATAGGACCGGTATAGGGTCTGTGTATCGGTGTGTAGGACGGAGATCCCCATATATCACATGTACGCTATAGGACCGGTATAGGGTCTGTGTATCGGTGTGTAGGACGGAGACCCTCATATATCACATATACACTATAGGACCGGTATAGGGTCTGTGTATCGGTGTGTAGGATGGAGACCACCATATATCACATGTACGCTATAGGACCGGTATAGGGTCTGTGTATCAGTGTGTAGGACGGAGACCCCCATATATCACATGTACACTATAGGACCGGTATAGGGTCTGTGTATCAGTGTGTAGGACGGAGACCCCCATATATCACATGTACGCTATAGGACCGGTATAGGGTCTGTGTATCAGTGTGTAGGACAGAGACCCCTATATATCACATGTACGCTATAGGACCGGTATAGGGTCTGTGTATCGGTGTGTAGGACGGAGACCCCCATAGATCACATGTACGCTATAGGACCGGTATAGGGTCTATGTATCGGTGTGTAGGACTGAGACCCCCATATATCACATGTACACTATAGGACCGGTATAGGGTCTGTGTATCGGTGTGTAGGACGGAGACCCCCATATATCACATGTACGCTATAGGACCGGTATAGGGTCTGTGTATCAGTGTGTAGGACGGAGACCCCCATATATCACATGTACGCTATAGGACCGGTATAGGGTCTGTGTATCGGTGCGTAGGACGGAGACCCCCATATATCACATGTACGCTATAGGACCGGTATAGGGTCTGTGTATCGGTGTGTAGGACGGAGACCCACATATATCACATGTACGCTATAGGACCGGTATAGGGTCTGTATATCGGTGTGTAGGACGGAGACCCCCATATATCACATGTACACTATAGGACCGGTATAGGGTCTGTGTATAGGTGTATAGGTGTGTAGGACGGAGACCCCCATATATCACATGTACACTATAGGACTGGTATAGGGTCTGTGTATCGGTGTGTAGGACGTAGACCCCCATATATCACATGTACGCTATAGGACCGGTAGAGGGTCTGTGTATCAGTGTGCAGGACGGAGACCCCTATATATCACATGTACACTATAGGACCGGTATAGGGTCTGTGTATAGGTGTATAGGTGTGTAGGACGGAGACCCCCATATCTCACATGTATGCTATAGGACCGGTATAGGGTCTGTGTATCGGTGTGTAGGACGGAGACCCCCATATATCACATGTATGCAATAGGACCGTTATAGGGTCTGTGTATCGGTGTGTAGGACGGAGACCCCCATATCTCACATGTATGCTATAGGACCGGTATAGGGTCTGTGTATCAGTGTGTAAGACGGAGACCCCCATATATCACATGTACGCTATAGGACCGGTATAGGGTCTGTGTATCAGTGTGTAAGACGGAGACCCCCATATATCACATGTACGCTATAGGACAGGTATAGGGTCTGTGTATCGGTGTGTAGGACGGAGACCCCCATATATCACATGTACGCTATAGGACTGGTATAGGGTCTGTGTATCGGTGTGTAGGACGGAGACCCCCATATATCACATGTATGCTATAGGACCGGTATAGGGTCTGTGTATCAGTGTGTAAGACGGAGACCCCCATATATCACATGTACGCTATAGGACAGGTATAGGGTCTGTGTATCGGTGTGTAGGACGGAGACCCCCATATATTACATGTACACTATAGGACCAGTATAGGGTCTGTGTATCAGTGTGTAGGACGAAGACCCCCATATATCACATGTATATAGGACCGGTATAGGGTCTGTGTGTAGGATGGAGACCCCCATATATCACATGTACGCTATAGGACCTGTATAAGGTCTGTGTATCGGTGTGTTGGACGGAGACCCCCATATATCACATGTACGCTATAGGACCGGTATAGGGTCTGTGTATCGGTGTGTAGGACGGAGACCCCCATATATCACATGTACGCTATAGGACAGGTATAGGGTCTGTGTATCGGTGTGTAGGACGGAGACCCCCATATATCACATGTACGCTATAGGACCGGTATAGGGTCTGTGTATCGGTGTGTAGGACGGAGACCCCCATATATCACATGTACGCTATAGGACTGGTATAGGGTCTGTGTATCGGTGTGTAGGACGGAGACCCCCATATATCACATGTATGCTATAGGACCGGTATAGGGTCTGTGTATCGGTGTGTAGGATGGAGACCCCCATAGATCACATGTACGCTATAGGACCGGTAGAGGGTCTGTGTATCGGTGTGTAGGACGGAGACCCCCATATATCACATGTACGCTATTGGACCGGTATAGGGTCTGTGTATCAGTGTGTAGGACGGAGACCCCCATATATCACATGTACACTATAGGACCGTTATAGGGTCTGTGTATCGGTGTGTAGGATGGAGACCCCCATATATCACATGTACACTATAGGACCGGTATAGGATCTGTGTATCAGTGTGTAGGATGGAGACCCCCATATATCACATGTACACTATAGGACCGGTATAGGGTCTGTGTATCGGTGTGTAGGACGGAGACCCCCCATCTATCACATGTACGCTATAGGACCGGTATAAGGTCTGTGTATCGGTATGTAGGACGGAGACCCCCATATATCACATGTACACTATAGGACCGGTATAGGGTCTGTGTATCGGTGTGTAGGACGGAGACCCCCCATCTATCACATGTACGCTATAGGACCGGTATAAGGTCTGTGTATCGGTATGTAGGACGGAGACCCCCATATATCACATGTACACTATAGGACCGGTGTAGGGTCTGTGTATCAGTGTGTAGGACGAAGACCCCCATATATCACATGTACGCTATAGGACCGGTATAGGGTCTGTGTATCAGTGTGTAGGACGGAAACCCCGATATATTACATGTACACTATAGGATCGGTATAGGGTCTGTGTATCAGTGTGTAGGACGGAGACCCCCCATATATCACATGTACACTATAGGACCGGTATAGGGTCTGTGTATCTGTGTGTAGGACGGAGACCCCCATATGTCACATGTACACTATAGGACCGGTATAGGGTCTGTGTATCGGTGTGTAGGACGGAGACCCCCATATATCACATGTACGCTATAGGACCGGTATAGGGTCTGTGTATCTGTGTGTAGGACTGAGACCCCCATATATCACATGTACGCTATAGGACCGGTATAGGGTCTGTGTAGGATGGAGACCCCCATATATCACATGTACGCTATAGGACCGGTATAGGGTCTGTGTATCGGTGTGTAGGACGGAGACCCCCATATATCACATGTACACTATAGGACTGGTATAGGGTCTGTGTATCGGTGTGTAGGACGTAGACCCCCATATATCACATGTACGCTATAGGACCGGTAGAGGGTCTGTGTATCGGTGTGTAGGATGGAGACCCTCATATATCACATGTACGCTATAGGACCGGTATAGGGTCTGTGTATCAGTGTGCAGGACGGAGACCCCCATATATCACATGTACGCTATAGGACCGGTATAGGGTCTGTGTATCGGTGTGTAGGACGGAGACCCCAATATATCACATGTACACTATAGGACCGGTATATGGTCTGTATATCAGTGTGTAGGACGGAGACCCCCCATATATCACATGTACACTATAGGACCGGTATAGGGTCTGTGTATCAGTGTGTAGGACGGAGACCCCCATATATCACATGTACGCTATTGGACCGGTATAGGGTCTGTGTATCGGTGTGTAGGACGGAGACCCCCATATATCACATGTACGGTATAGGACCAGTATAGGGTCTGTGTATCAGTGTGTAGGACGGAGACCCCCATATATCACATGTACACTATAGGACCGGTATAGGGTCTGTGTATCAGTGTGTAGGACTGAGACCCCCATATATCACATGTACGCTATAATACCGGTATAGGGTCTGTGTATCGGTGTGTAGGACGGAGACCCCCATATATCACATGTACGCTATAGGACCGGTATAGGGTCTGTGTATCGGTGTGTAGGACGGAGACCCCCATATATCACATGTACGCTATAGGACCGGTAGAGGGTCTGTGTATCGGTGTGTAGGACGGAGACCCCGATATATCACATGTACACTATAGGATCGGTATAGGATCTGTGTATCAGTGTGTAGGACTGAGACCCTCCATATATCACATGTACGCTATAATACCGGTATAGGGTCTGTGTATCGGTGTGTAGGACGGAGACCCCCATATATCACATGTACGCTATAGGACCGGTATTGGGTCTGTGTATCGGTGTGTAGGACGGAGACCCCCATATCTCACATGTATGCTATAGGACCGGTATAGGGTCTGTGTATCGGTGTGCAGGACGGAGACCCCCATATATCACATGTACGCTATAGGACCGGTATAGGGTCTGTGTATCGGTGTGTAGGACGGAGACCCCCATATATCACATGTACGCTATAGGACCGGTATAGGGTCTGTGTATCAGTGTGTAGGACGGAGACCCCCCATATATCACATGTACACTATAGGACCGGTATAGGGTCTGTGTATCGGTGTGTAGGACGGAGACCCCCATATATCACATGTAGGCTATAGGACCGGTATAGGGTCTGTGTATCGGTGTGTAGGACGGAGACCCCCATATATCACATGTACACTATAGGACCGGTATAGGGTCTGTGTATCGGTGTGTAGGACGGAGACCCCCATATATCACATGTACGCTATAGGACCGGTATAGGGTCTGTGTATCGGTGTGTAGGACGGAGACCCCCATATATCACATGTACACTATAGGACCGGTATAGGGTCTGTGTATCGGTGTGTAGGACGGAGACCCCCATATATCACATGTACGCTATAGGACCGGTATAGGGTCTGTGTATCGGTGTGTAGGACGGAGACCCCCCATATATCACATGTACGGTATCAGTGTATAGTGTGTAGGACGGAGACCCCCAAATATCACATGTACGCTATAGGACCGGTATAGGGTCTGTGTATCGGTGTGTAGGACGGAGACCCCCATATATCACATGTATGCTATAGGACCGGTATAGGGTCTGTGTATCGGTGTGTAGGACGGAGACCCCCATATATCACATGTACGCTATAGGACCGGTATTGGGTCTGTGTATCGGTGTGTAGGACGGAGACCCCCATATATAACATGTACACTATAGGACCGGTATAGGGTCTGTGTATCGGTGTGTAGGACAGAGACCCCCATATATCACATGTACACTATAGGACCGGTATAGGGTCTGTGTATCGGTGTGTAGGACGGAGACCCCCATATATCACATGTACGCTATAGGACCGGTATAGGGTCTGTGTATCGGTGTGTAGGACGGAGACCCCCATATATCACATGTACACTATAGGACCGGTATAGGGTCTGTGTATCGGTGTGTAGGACAGAGACCCCCATATATCACATGTACGCTATAGGACCGGTATAGGGTCTGTGTATCAGTGTGTAGGACGGAGACCCCCATATATCACATGTACGCTATAGGACCGGTATAGGGGCTGTGTATCAGTGTGTAGGATGGAGACCCCCATATCTCACATGTACGCTATAGGACCGGTATAGGGTCTGTGTATCGGTGTGTAGGACGGAGACCCCCATATATCACATGTACGCTATAGGACCGGTATTGGGTCTGTGTATAAGTGTGTAGGATGGAGACCCCCATATATCACATGTACGCTATAGGACCGGTATAGGGTCTGTGTATCGGTGTGTAGGACGGAGACCCCCATATATCACATGTACGCTATAGGACCGGTATAGGGTCTGTGTATCGGTGTGTAGGACGGAGATCCCCATATATCACATGTATGCTATAAGACCGGTATAGGGTCTGTGTATCGGTGTGTAGGACGGAGACCCCCATATATCACATGTACGCTATAGGACCGGTATAGGGTCTGTGTATCGGTGTGTAGGACGGAGACCCCCATATATCACATGTACGGTATAGGGTCTGTGTATCGGTGTGTAGGACGGAGACCCCCCATATATCACATGTACACTATAGGACCGGTATAGGGTCTGTGTATCGGTGTGTAGGACGGAGACCCCCATATATCACATGTACACTATAGGACCGGTATAGGGTCTGTGTATCGGTGTGTAGGATGGAGACCCCCATATATCACATATACACTATAGGACCGGTATAGGGTCTGTGTATCAGTGTGTAGGACAGAGACCCCCATATATCACATGTACGCTATAGGACCAGTATAGGCGCTGTGTATCAGTGTGTAGGATGGAGACCCCCATATATCACATGTACGCTATAGGACCGGTAGAAGGTCTGTGTATCAGTGTGCAGGACGGAGACCCCCATATATCACATGTACTCTATAGGACCGGTATAGGGTCTGTGTATCGGTGTGTAGGACAGAGACCCCCATATATCACATGTACGCTATAGGACCGGTATAGGGTCTGTGTATCGGTGTGTAGGACGGAGACCCCCATATATCACATGTACGCTATAGGACCAGTATAGGGTCTGTGTATCGGTGTGTAGGACGGAGACCCCCATATATCACATGTACGCTATAGGACCAGTATAGGGTCTGTGTATCTGTGTGTAGGACAGAGACCCCCATATATAACATGTACGCTATAGGACCGGTAGAGGGTCTGTGTATTAGTGTGCAGGACGGAGACCCCCATATATCATATGTACGCTATAGGACCGGTATAGGGTCTGTGTATCAGTGTGTATTACGGAGACCCCCCATATATCACATGTACGCTATAGGACCCGTATAGGGGCTGTGTGTCGGTGTGTAGGACGGAGACCCCCATATATCACATGTACACTATAGGACCGTTATATGGTCTGTGTATCGGTGTGTAGGACGTAGACCCCCATATATCACATGTACGCTATAGGACCGGTAGAGGGTCTGTGTATCAGTGTGCAGGACGGAGACCCCCATATATCACATGTACGCTATAGGACCGGTATAGGGTCTGTGTATCGGTGTGTAGGACGGAGACCCCCATATATCACATGTACACTATAGGACCGGTATAGGGTCTGTGTATCGGTGTGTAGGACGGAGACCCCCATATATCACATGTACACTATAGGACCGGTAGAGGGTCTGTGTATCAGTGTGCAGGACGGAGACCCCCATATATCACATGTACGCTATAGGACCGGTATAGGGTCTGTGTATCAGTGTGCAGGACTGAGACCCCCATATATCACATGTACGCTATAGGACCGGTGTAGGGGCTGTGTGTCGGTGTGTAGGACGGAGACCCCCATATATCACATGTACACTATAGGACCGTTATAGGGTCTGTGTATCGGTGTGTAGGACGTAGACCCCCATATATCACATGTACGCTATAGGACCGGTAGAGGTTCTGTGTATCGGTGTGTAGGACGGAGACCCCCATATATCACATGTACACTATAGGACCGGTAGAGGGTCTGTGTATCGGTGTGTAGGACGGAGACCCCCATATATCACATGTACACTATAGGACCGGTATAGGGTCTGTGTATCGGTGTGTAGGACGGAGACCCCCATATATCACATGTACACTATAGGACCGGTATAGGTGCTGTATATCAGTGTGTAGGACGGAGACCCCCATATATCACATGTACGCTATAGGACCGGTATAGGATCTGTGTATCGGTGTGTAGGATGGAGACCCCCATATATCACATGTATGCTATAGGACCGGTAGAGGGTCTGTGTATCGGTGTGTAGGACGGAGACCCCCATATATCACATGTACGCTATAGGACCGGTATAGGGTCTGTGTATCAGTGTGTAGGACGGAGACCCCCATATATCACATGTACGCTGTAGGACCGGTATAGGACGTGTAGGACGGAGACCCCCATATATCAAATGTACACTATAGGACCGGTATAGGATCTGTGTATCGGTGTGTAGGATGGAGACCCCCCCATATATCACATGTACACTATAGGACCGGTATAGGGTCTGTGTATCAGTGTGTAGGACAGAGACCCCCCATATATCACATGTATGCTATAGGACCGGTAGAGGGTCTGTGTATCGGTGTGTAGGACGGAGACCCCCATATATCACATGTACGCTATAGGACCGGTATAGGGTCTGTGTATCAGTGTGTAGGACGGAGACCCCCATATATCACATGTACGCTGTAGGACCGGTATAGGGTCTGTGTATCGGTGTGTAGGACGGAGACCCCCATATATCACATGTACACTATAGGACCGGTATAGGATCTGTGTATCGGTGTGTAGGATGGAGACCCCCCCATATATCACATGTACACTATAGGACCGGTATAGGGTCTGTGTATCAGTGTGTAGGACAGAGACCCCCCATATATCACATGTATGCTATAGGACCGGTAGAGGGTCTGTGTATCGGTGTGTAGGACGGAGACCCCCATATATCACATGTACGCTATAGGACCGGTAGAGGGTCTGTGTATCGGTGTGTAGGACGGAGACCCCCATATATCACATGTACGCTGTAGGACCGGTATAGGGGCTGTGTATCGGTGTGTAGGACGGAGACCCCCATATATCACATGTACACTGCTTGCTTGCAGCTTGCTCAGGTGCCAGATCCACAAATACTTGGACTCCATATCCCCCTTTAGGCGATAGGAACGGCACTCAAAGACTCTCAGCAATTTAAAAAGAACTTTAGTTAAGAAACGTGGGTCTTTGTGTGCCGTTCTTATTGCCTGGAGGGGGATTTGGTGTCTCTTTCACTCTCCCTCTCTCTATATATATATATACACACTGGAGAGAGAAGTACCACTATATATATATATACAGACTGGAGAGAGAAGTACAACTATATATATATACACTGGAGAGAGAAGTACAACTATATATATACAGACTGGAGAGAGAAGTACAACTAAATATATACAGACTGGAGAGAGAGGTACAACTATATATATACAGACTGGAGAGAGAAGTACAACTATATATATACAGACTGGAGAGAGAAGTACAACTATATATATATATACAGACTGGAGAGAGAGGTACAACTATATATATACAGACTGGAGAGAGAGGTACAACTATATATATATATATATATATATATATATATATATATATATATATACATATATATACACACTGGAGAGAGAAGTACAACTATATATATATACACTGGAGAGAGAAGTACAACTATATATATACAGACTGGAGAGAGAAGTACAACTATATATATACA
>NC_139220.1:340101392-340353892 GCF_055691185.1 Crinia signifera | reverse complement strand
CAGGTGCCAGGGGTCTCATAGTGGTACAGGTGCCAGGTGTTATATAGCGGTACAGGTGCCGGGTGTTATATAGCGGTACAGGTGCCAGGTGTTATATAGCGGTACAGGTGCCAGGTGTTATATAGCGTCACAGATGCCAGTGTTATATAGCGGTACAGGTGCCAGGTGTTATATAGCGGTACAGGTGCCAGGTGTTATATAGCGGTACAGGTGCCAGGTGTTATATAGCGGTACAGGTGCCAGGTGTTATATAGCGGTACAGGTGCCAGGTGTTATATAGCGGCACAGGTGCCAGTGTGATATAGCGGTACAGGTGCCAGGGGTCTCATAGTGGTACAGGTGCCAGGTGTTATATAGCGGTACAGGTGCCGGGTGTTATATAGCGGTACAGATGCCAGGTGTTATATAGCGGTACAGGTGCCAGGTGTTATATAACGGTACAGGTGCCGGGTGTTATATAGCGGCACAGGTGCCAGGTGTTATATAGCGTCACAGATGCCAGTGTTATATAGCGGTACAGGTGCCAGGTGTTATATAGCGGCACAGGTGCCAGGGTCTCATAGCGGTACAGGTGCCAGGGGTCTCATAGCGGTACAGGTGCCAGATGTTATATAGCGGCACAGGTGCCAGTGTGATATAGCGGTACAGGTCCCAGGTGTTATATAGCGGTACAGGTGCCAGATGTTATATAGTGGTACAGGTGCCAGTGTGATATAGCGGTACAGGTCCCAGGTGTTATATAGCGGTACAGGTGCCAGGGGTCTCATAGCGGTACAGGTGCCAGGGGTCTCATAGCGGTACAGGTGCCAGGTGTTATATAGCGGTACAGGTGCCAGGTGTTATATAGCGGTACAGGTGCCAGGTGTTATATAGCGGTACAGGTGCCAGGTGTTATATAGTGGCACAGGTGCCAGGTGTTATATAGCGGTACAGGTGCCAGGTGTTATATAGCGGCACAGGTGCCAGGTGTTATATAGCGGCACAGGTGCCAGTGTGATATAGCGGTACAGGTCCCAGGTGTTATATAGCGGTACAGGTGCCAGGGGTCTCATAGCGGTACAGGTGCCAGGGGTCTCATAGCGGTACAGGTGCCAGGTGTTATACAGGTGCCAGGGGTCTCATAGCGGTACAGGTGCCAGGTGTTATATAGCGGCACAGGTGCCAGTGTGATATAGCGGCACAGGTGCCAGTGTGATATAGCGGTACAGGTCCCAGGTGTTATATAGCGGTACAGGTGCCAGATGTTATATAGCGGCACAGGTGCCAGTGTGATATAGTGGTACAGGTCCCAGGTGTTATATAGCGGTACAGGTGCCAGATGTTATATAGTGGTACAGGTGCCAGTGTGATATAGCGGTACAGGTCCCAGGTGTTATATAGCGGTACAGGTGCCAGGGGTCTCATAGCGGTACAGGTGCCAGGGGTCTCATAGCGGTACAGGTGCCAGGTGTTATACAGGTGCCAGGGGTCTCATAGCGGTACAGGTGCCAGGTGTTATATAGCGGCACAGGTGCCAGGTGTTATATAGCGTCACAGGTGCCAATGTGATATAGCGGTACAGGTGCCAGGTGTCTCATAGCGGTACAGGTGCCAGGTGTTATATAGCGGTACAGGTGCCGGGTGTTATATAGCGGTACAGGTGCCAGGGTCTCATAGCGGTACAGGTGCCAGGGGTCTCATAGCGGTACAGGTGCCAGATGTTATATAGCGGCACAGGTGCCAGTGTGATATAGCGGTACAGGTCCCAGGTGTTATATAGCGGTACAGGTGCCAGGGGTCTCATAGCGGTACAGGTGCCAGGGGTCTCATAGCGGTACAGGTGCCAGGTGTTATACAGGTGCCAGGGGTCTCATAGCGCTACAGGTGCCAGGTGTTATACAGGTGCCAGGGGTCTCATAGCGGTACAGGTGCCAGGTGTTATATAGCGGCACAGGTGCCAGGTGTTATATAGCGTCACAGGTGCCAATGTGATATAGCGGTACAGGTGCCAGGTGTCTCATAGCGGTACAGGTGCCAGGTGTTATATAGCGGTACAGGTGCCGGGTGTTATACAGGTGCCAGGGGTCTCATAGCGGTACAGGTGCCAGGTGTTATATAGCGGCACAGGTGCCAGTGTGATATAGCGGTACAGGTGCCAGGTGTTATATAGCGGTACAGGTGCCAGGTGTTATATAGCGGTACAGGTGCCAGGTGTTATATAGCAGTACAGGTGCCAGGTGTTATATAGCGGTACAGGTGTCAGTGTGATATAGTGGTACAGGTGCCGGGTGTCTCATAGTGGTACAGGTGCCGGGTGTTATATAGCGGCACAGGTGCCAGGTGTTATATAGCGGCACAGGTGCCAGTGTGATATAGCGGTACAGGTGCCGGGTGTTATATAGCGGTACAGGTGCCAGGTGTTATATAGAGTCACAGGTGTCAGTGTGATATAGTGGTACAGGTGCCGGGTGTTATATAGCGGCACAGGTGCCAGGTGTTATATAGCGGCACAGGTGCCAGTGTGATATAGCGGTACAGGTGCCGGGTGTTATATAGCGGCACAGGTGCCAGGTGTTATATAGAGTCACAGGTGTCAGTGTGATATAGTGGTACAGGTGCCGGGTGTCTCATAGCGGTACAGGTGCCGGGTGTTATATAGCGGTACAGGTGCCGGGTGTTATATAGCGGCACAGGTGCCAGGTGTTATATAGCGGCACAGGTGCCAGTGTGATATAGCGGTACAGGTGCCGGGTGTTATATAGCGGCACAGGTGCCAGGTGTTATATAGAGTCACAGGTGTCAGTGTGATATAGTGGTACAGGTGCCGGGTGTCTCATAGCGGTACAGGTGCCGGGTGTTATATAGCGGTACAGGTGCCAGGTGTTATATAGCGGTACAGGTGCCAGGTGTTATATAGCGGTACAGGTGCCAGGTGTTATATAGCGGTACAGGTGCCAGGTGTCTCATAGCGTTACAGGTGCCGGGTGTTATATAGTGGTACAGGTGGCAGGTGTTATATAGCGGTACAGGTGCCAGGTGTTATATAGCGGTACAGGTGCCAGGTGTTATATAGCGGTACAGGTGGCAGGTGTTATATAGTGGTACAGGTGCCAGGTGTTATATAGCGGTACAGGTGGCAGGTGTTATATAGCGGCACAGGTGCCAGGTGTCTCATAGCGTTACAGGTGCCGGGTGTTATATAGTGGTACAGGTGCCAGGTGTTATATAGCGGTACAGGTGCCAGGTGTTATATAGCGGTACAGGTGCCAGGTGTTATATAGTGGTACAGGTGCCAGGTGTTACATAGCGGTACAGGTGCCAGGTGTCTCATAGCGTTACAGGTGCCGGGTGTTATATAGTGGTACAGGTGCCAGGTGTTATATAGCGGTACAGGTGGCAGGTGTTATATAGCGGTACAGGTGTCAGTGTCATATAGCGGTACAGGTGCCAGGTGTTATATATCGGCACAGGTGCCAGTGTGATATAGCGGTACAGGTGCCGGATGTCTCATAGCGGTACAGGTGTCAGGTGTTATATAGCGGTACAGGTGCCGGGTGTTATATAGCGGTACAGGTGCCGGGTGTTATATAGCGGTACAGGTGCCAGGTGTTATATAGCGGCCCAGGTGCCAGGTGTTATATAGCGGCACAGGTGCCAGTGTGATATAGTGGTACAGGTGCCGGGTGTCTCATAGCGGTACAGGTGCCAGGTGTTATATAGCGGTACAGGTGCCAGGTGTTATATAGTGGTACAGGTGCCAGGTGTTATATAGCGGCACAGGTGCCAGGTGTTATATAGCGTCACAGATGCCAGGTGTTATATAGCGGTACAGGTGCCAGGTGTTATATAGCGGTACAGGTGCCAGGTGTTATATAGCAGTACAGGTGCCAGGTGTTATATAGCGGTACAGGTGCCAGGTGTTATATAGCGGTACAAGTGCCGGGTGTTATATAGCGTTACAGGTGCCAGGTGTTATATAGCGGTACAGGTGCCAGGTGTTATATAGCGGTACAGGTGCCAGGTGTTATATAGCGGTACAGGTGCCGGGTGTTATATAGTGGTACAGGTGCCAGGTGTTATATAGCGGCACAGGTGCCAGGTGTTATATAGCGGCACAGGTGCCAGTGTGATATAGTGGTACAGGTGCCGGGTGTCTCATAGCGGTACAGGTGCCAGGTGTTATATAGCGTTACAGGTGCCGGGTGTTATATAGTGGTACAGGTGCCAGGTGTTATATAGCGGTACAGGTGCCAGGTGTTATATAGCGGTACAGGTGCCAGGTGTTATATAACGGTACAGGTGCCGGGTGTTATATAGCGGTACAGGTGCCAGGTGTTATATAGCGGTACAGGTGCCGGGTGTCTCATAGTGGTACAGGTGCCGGGTGTTATATAGTGGTACAGGTGCCAGGTGTTATATAGCGGTACAGGTGCCAGGTGTTATATAGCGGTACAGGTGCCAGATGTCTTATAGCGTTACAGGTGCCGGGTGTTATATAGTGGTACAGGTGCCAGGTGTTATATAGCGGTACACGTGCCAGGTGTTATATAGCGGTACACGTGCCAGGTGTTATATAGCGGTACAGGTGCCAGGTGTTATATAGCGGTACAGGTGCCAGGTGTTATATAGCGGTACAGGTGCCAGGTGTTATATAGCGGTACAGGTGCCAGGTGTTATATAGCGATACAGGTGCCAGGTGTTATATAGCAGTATAGGAGTCGGGAGTTATATAGCGGTACAGGTGCCAGGTGTTATATAGCGGTACAGGTGCCAGGTGTTATATAACGGTACAGGTGCCAGGTGTTATATAGCAGTATAAAAGCCGGGTGTTACATAGCGGTACAGGTGCCGGGTGTTATATAGCGGTATAAAAGCCGGGTGTTATATAGTGGTACAGGTGCCAGGTGTTATATAGCGGTACAGGTGCCAGGTGTTATATAGCGGTACAGGTGCCAGGTGTTATATAGCGGTACAGGTGCCAGGTGTTATATAGCGGTACAGGTGCCGGGTGTTATATAGCGGTACAGGTGTCAGGTGTTATATAGCGGTACAGGTGTCAGGTGTTATATAGCGGTACAGGTGCCGGGTGTTATATAGCGGTACAGGTGCCAGGTGTTATACAGTGGTACAGGTGCCAGGTGTTATATAGCGGTACAGGTGCCAGGTGTTATATAGCGGTACAGGTGCCAGGTGTTATATAGCGGTACAGGTGCCGGGTGTTATATAGCGGTAAAGGTGCCAGGTGTTATATAGCGGTACAGGTGCCAGGTGTTATATAGCGGTACAGGTGCCGGGTGTTATATAGCGGTACAGGTGCCAGGTGTTATACAGTGGTACAGGTGCCAGGTGTTATATAGCGGTACAGGTGCCAGGTGTTATATAGCAGTACAGGTGCCAGGTGTTATATAGCGGTACAGGTGCCAGGTGTTATATAGCGGTACAGGTGCCAGGTGTTATATAGCGGTACAGGTGCCAGGTGTTATATAGCGGTACAGGTGCCAGGTGTTATATAGCAGTATAGGAGCCGGGTGTTATATAGCGGTACAGGTGCCAGGTGTTATATAGCGGTACAGGTGCCAGGTGTTATACAGCGGTACAGGTGCCAGGTGTTATATAGCGGTACAGGTGCCGGGTGTTATATAGCGGTACAGGTGCCAGGTGTTATATAGCAGTATAGGAGCCGGGTGTTATATAGCGGTACAGGTGCCGGGTGTTATATAGCGGTACAGGTGCCGGGTGTTATATAACGGTACAGGTGCCGGGTGTTATATAGCGGTACAGGTGCCAGGTGTTATATAGCGGTATAGGAGCCTGGTGTTATATAGCGGTACATGTGCCAGGTGTTATATAGCGGTACACGTGCCAGGTGTTATATAGCGGTACAGGTGCCAGGTGTTATATAGCGGTACAGGTGCCAGGTGTTATATAGCGGTACAGGTGCCAGGTGTTATATAGCAGTATAGGAGCCGGGTGTTATATAGCGGTACAGGTGCCGGGTGTTATATAGCGGTACAGGTGCCGGGTGTTATATAACGGTACAGGTGCCGGGTGTTATATAGCGGTACAGGTGCCAGGTGTTATACAGCGGTACAGGTGCCAGGTGTTATATAGCGGTACAGGTGCCAGGTGTTATACAGCGGTACAGGTGCCAGGTGTTATATAGCGGTAAAGGTGCCAGGTGTTATATAGCGGTACAGGTGCCAGGTGTTATACAGTGGTACAGGTGCCAGGTGTTATATAGCGGTACAGGTGCCAGGTGTTATATAGCGGTACAGGTGCCAGGTGTTATATAGCGGTACAGGTGCCAGGTGTTATATAGCGGTACAGGTGCCAGGTGTTATATAGCGGTACAGGTGCCAGGTGTTATATAGCGGTACAGGTGCCAGGTGTTATATAGCGGTACAGGTGCCAGGTGTTATATAGCGGTACAGGTGCCAGGTGTTATATAGTGGCACAGGTGCAGGGTTATGCTCTCTGAAGTGTATAGTGGTCACTAAGCTGCTCTCTGTACTGTATGATGGTCACTAAGCTGCTCTCTGATCTGTATGGCGGTCACTAAGCTGCTCTCTGTACTGTATGACGGTCACTAAGCTGCTCTCTGTACTGTATGGTGATCACTAAGTTGCTCTCTGTACTGTATGACGGTCACTAAGCTAATCTCTGTACTGTATGACGGTCACTAAGCTGCTCTCTGTAATGTATGACGGTAACTAAGCTGCTCTCTGTACTGTATGACAGTCACTAAACTGCTCTCTGTACTGTATGACAGTCACTAAGCTGCTCTCTGTACTGTATGACGGTCACTAAGCTGCTCTCTGTACTGTATGATGGTCACTAAGCTGCTCTCTGATCTGTATGGCGGTCACTAAGCTGCTCTCTGTACTGTATGACGGTCACTAAGCTGCTCTCTGTACTGTATGGTGATCACTAAGTTGCTCTCTGTACTGTATGACGGTAACTAAGCTGCTCTCTGTACTGTATGACAGTCACTAAACTGCTCTCTGTACTGTATGACAGTCACTAAGCTGCTCCCTGTACTGTATGAGAATCACTAAGCTGCTCCCTGTACTGTATGACGGTCACTAAGCTGCTCTCTGTACTGTATGACAGTCACTAAGCTGCTCCCTGTACTGTATGAGAATCACTAAGCTGCTCTCTTTTATGTATGACGGTCACTAAGCTGCTCTCTGTATTGTATGACGGTCATTAAGCTGCTCTCTGTACTGTATGACGGTCACTAAGCTGCTCTCTGTATTGTATGACGGTCACTAAGCTGCTCTCTGTACTGTATGACGGTCACTAAGCTGCTCTCTGTACTGTATGATGGTCACTAAGCTGCTCTCTGTACTGTATGAGAATCACTAAGCTGCTCCCTGTACTGTATGACGGTCACTAAGCTGCTCTCTGTACTATATGATGGTCACTAAGATGCTCTCTGTACTGTATGACAGCCACTAAACTGCTATCTTTACTGTATGACAGTCACTAAGATGCTCTCTGTACTTAATGACAGTCACTAAGCTGCTCTCTGTACTGTATGACAGTCTCTAAAATGCTATCTTTACTGTATGATGGTCACTAAACTGCTCTCTGTACTGTATGATGGTCACTAAACTGCTCTCTGTACTGTATGACGGTCACTAAGCTGCTCTCTGTACTGTATGATGGTCACTAAACTGCTCTCTGTACTGTATGACAGTCACTAAGCTGCTCTCTGTACTGTATGACAGTCACTAAGTTGCTCTCTGTTCTGTATGACAGTCACTAAGATGCTCTCTGTACTGTGTGAGAATCACTAAGATGCTCTCTGTACTGTATGACAGTCACTAAGCTGCTCTCTGATCTGTATGGTGGTCACTAAGCTGCTCTCTGTACTGTATGACGGTCACTAAGCTGCTCTCTGTACTGTATGACAGTCACTATGTTGCTCTCTGTACTGTGAGACAGTCACTAAGATGCTCTCTGTACTGTATGACGGTCACTAAGCTGCTCTCTGATCTGTATGGTGGTCACTAAGCTGCTCTCTGTACTGTATGACGGTCACTAAGCTGCTCTCTGATCTGTATGACAGCCACTAAACTGCTCTCTGTACTGTATGATGGTCACTAAGCTGCTCTCTGTACTGTATGATGGTCACTAAGCTGCTCTCTGTACTGTATGACGGTCACTAAGCTGCTTTCTGTACTGTATGACGGTCACTAAACTGCTCTCTGTACTGTATGACAGTCACTAAGCTGCTCTCTGTACTGTATGATGGTCACTAAGATGCTCTCTGTACTGTATGACGGTCACTAAGCTGCTCTCTGTACTGTATGACAGTCACTAAGATGCTCTCTGTACTGTATGATGGTCACTAAGCTGCTCTCTGTACTTTATGACAGTCATTAAGCTGCTTTCTGTACTGTATGACGGTCACTAAGCTGCTCTCTGTACTGTATGACAGTCACTAAGCTGCTCTCTGTACTGTATGACAGTCACTAAGCTGCTCTCTGTACTGTATGACAGTCACTAAGCTGCTCTCCGTACTGTATGATGGTCACTAAACTGCTCTCTGTACTGTATGACGGTCACTATGCTGCTCTCTGTACTGTACGACGGTCACTAAGCTGCTCTCTGTACTGTATGACAGTCACTAAGCTGCTCTCTGTACTGTATGATGGTCACTAAACTGCTCTCTGTACTGTATGACAGTCACTAAGTTGCTCTCTGTACTGTATGACAGTCACTAAGTTGCTCTCTGTTCTGTATGACAGTCACTAAGCTGCTCTCTGATCTGTATGGTGGTCACTAAGCTGCTCTCTGTACTGTATGACAGTCACTAAGCTGCTCTCTGTACTGTATGACGGTCACTAAGCTGCTCTCTGTACTGTGAGACAGTCACTAAGATGCTCTCTGTACTGTATAATGGTCACTAAGCTGCTCTCTGTACTGTATGACAGTCACTAAGCTGCTCTCCGTGCTGTATAACGGTCACTAAGCTGCTCTCTCCGTACTGTATAACGGTCACTAAGCTGCTCTCTGTATTATATGACAGTCACTAAGCTACTCCCTGTACTGTATGACGGTCACTAAGCTGCTCTCTGTACTGTATGACGGTCACTAAGCTGCTCTCTGTACTGTATGACGGTCAACAAGATGCTCTCTGTACTGTATGACAGTCACTAAGCTGCTCCCTGTACTGTATGAGAATCACTAAGCTGCTCCCTGTACTGTATGACGGTCACTAAGCTGCTCTCTGTACTGTATGACAGTCACTAAGCTGCTCCCTGTACTGTATGAGAATCACTAAGCTGCTCTCTTTAATGTATGACGGTCACTAAGCTGCTCTCTGTATTGTATGACGGTCACTAAGCTGCTCCCTGTACTGTATGACGGTCATTAAGCTGCTCTCTGTACTGTATGACGGTCACTAAGCTGCTCTCTGTATTGTATGACGGTCACTAAGCTGCTCTCTGTACTGTATGACGGTCACTAAGCTGCTCTCTGTATTGTATGACGGTCACTAAGCTGCTCCCTGTACTGTATGACGGTCATTAAGCTGCTCTCTGTACTGTATGACGGTCACTAAGCTGCTCTCTGTACTGTATGACGGTCACTAAGCTGCTCCCTGTACTGTATGACGGTAACTAAGCTGCTCTCTGTACTGTATGACAGTCACTAAACTGCTCTCTGTACTGTATGACAGTCACTAAGCTGCTCTCTGTACTGTATGACGGTCACTAAGCTGCTCTTCGTACTGTATGACGGTCACTAAGCTGCTCTTCGTACTGTATGACGGTCACTAAGCTGCTCTTCGTACTGTATGACGGTCACTAAGCTGCTCTTCGTACTGTATGACGGTAACTAAGCTGCTCTCTGATCTGTATGAGAATCACTAAGCTGCTCCCTGTACTGTATGACAGTCACTAAGCTGCTCTCGTTACTGTATGATGGTCACTAAGATGCTCTCTGTACTGTATGACAGTCACTAAGCTGCTCTCTGATCTGTATGGTGGTCACTAAGCTAATCTCTGTACTGTATGACTGTCACTAAGCTGCTCTCTGTACTGTATGACGGTCACTAAGCTGCTCTCTGTACTGTATGACGGTCACTAAACTGCTCTCTGTACTGTATGACTATCACTAAACTGCTCTCTGTACTGTATGACGGTCACTAAGCTGCTCTTCGTACTGTATGACGGTCACTAAGCTGCTCTCCGTACTGTATGACGATCACTAAGCTGCTCCCTGTACTGTATGACGGTCACTAAGCTGCTCTCTGTACTGTATGACAGTCAATAAGCTGCTCTCTGTACTGTATGACGGTCACTAAGCTGCTCCCTGTACTGTATGAGAATCACTAAGCTGCTCCCTGTACTGTATGACGGTCACTAAGCTGCTCTCTGTACTGTGTGAGAATCACTAAGCTGCTCTCTGTACTGTATGACAGTCACTAAACTGCTCTCCGTACTGTATGACGGTCACTAAGCTGCTCTCTGTACTGAATGACAGTCACTAAGTTGCTCTCTGTACTGTATGACAGTCACTAAGTTGCTCTCTGTACTGTATGAGAGTCACTAAGCTGCTCCCTGTACTGTATGACAGTCACTAAGCTGCTCTCTGTACTGTATGACGGTCACTAAGCTGCTCTCTGTACTGTATGACGGTCACTAAGCTGCTCTCTGTACTATATGACGGCCACTAAACTGCTCTTTGTACTGTATGACAGTCACTAAGATGCTCTCTGTACTGTATGACGGTCACTAAGCTGCTCTCTGTAATGTATGACGGTAACTAAGCTGCTCTCTGTACTGTATGATGGTCACTAAGCTGCTCTCTGTAATGTATGACGGTAACTAAGCTGCTCTCTGTACTGTATGACAGTCACTAAGCTGCTCCCTGTACTGTATGACAGTCACTAAGCTGCTCTCTGTACTGTATGACGGTCACTAAGCTGCTCTCTGTACTGTATGACGGTCACTAAGCTGCTCTCTGTACTGTATGACGGTCACTAAGCTGCTCTCTGTACTGTATGATGGTCACTAAACTGCTCTCTGTACTGTATGACGGTCACTAAGTTGCTCTCTGTACTGTATGACGGTCACTAAGTTGCTCTCTGTTCTGTATGACAGTCACTAAGATGCTCTCTGTACTGTGTGAGAATCACTAAGATGCTCTCTGTACTGTATGACAGTCACTAAGCTGCTCTCTGATCTGTATGGTGGTCACTAAGCTGCTCTCTGTACTGTATGACGGTCACTAATATGCTCTCTGTACTGTATGACAGTCACTAAGCTGCTCTCTGTACTGTATGATGGTCACTAAACTGCTCTCTGTACTGTATGACGGTCACTAAGCTGCTCTCTGTACTGTATGACGGTAACTAAGTTGCTCTCTGTACTGTATGAAGTCACTAAGCTGCTCTCTGTAATGTATGACGGTCACTAAGATGCTCTCTGTACTTTATGACGGTCAC
Organism: Crinia signifera; assembly: GCF_055691185.1. NCBI lineage: Eukaryota > Metazoa > Chordata > Amphibia > Anura > Myobatrachidae > Crinia > Crinia signifera. The sequence continues at coordinate 340,342,458 of NC_139220.1, read as the reverse complement.
TAAGCTGCTCTCTGTACTGTATGACGCTCACTAAGATGCTCTCTGTACTGTATGACGGTCACTAAGCTGCTTTCTATACTGTATGACGGTCACTAAGCTGCTCTCTGTACTGTATGACGGTCACTAAACTGCTCTCTGTACTGTATGACGGTCACTAAGCTGCTCTTCGTACTGTATGACGGTCACTAAGCTGCTCTCCGTACTGTATGACGATCACTAAGCTGCTCCCTGTACTGTATGACGGTCACTAAGCTGCTCTCTGTACTGTATGACGGTCAATAAGCTGCTCTCTGTACTGTATGACGGTCACAAAGCTGCTCCCTGTACTGTATGAGAATCACTAAGCTGCTCCCTGTACTGTATGACGGTCACTAAGCTGCTCTCTGTACTGTGTGAGAATCACTAAGCTGCTCTCTGTACTGTATGACAGTCACTAAACTGCTCTCTGTACTGTATGAGAGTCACTAAGCTGCTCCCTGTACTGTATGACAGTCACTAAGCTGCTCTCTGTACTGTATGACGGTCACTAAGCTGCTCTCTGTAATGTATGGTGGTCACTAAGCTGCTCTCTGTACTGTATGACGGTCACTAAGCTGCTCTCTGTAATGTATGACGGTCACTAAGCTGCTCCCTGTACTGTATGATGGTCACTAAGTTGCTCTCTGTACTGAATGAGAGTCACTAAGCTGCTCCCTGTACTGTATGACAGTCACTAAGCTGCTCTCTGTACTGTATGACGGTCACTAAGCTGCTCTCTGTACTGTATGACGGTCACTAAGTTGCTCTCTGTACTGAATGAGAGTCACTAAGCTGCTCCCTGTACTGTATGACAGTCACTAAGCTGCTCTCTGTACTGTATGACGGTCACTAAGCTGCTCTCTGTACTGTATGACAGTCACTAAGCTGCTCCCTGTACTGTATGACAGTCACTAAGCTGCTCTCTGAAATGTATGGTGGTCACTAAGCTGCTCTCTGATCTGTATGACGGTCACTAAGCTGCTCTCTGTACTGTATGATGGTCACTAAGCTGCTCTCTGTACTGTGTGACGGTCACTAAGTTGCTCTCTGTACTGTGTGACAGTCACTAAGCTGCTCTCTGTACTGTGTGACAGTCACTAAGCTGCTCTCTGTACTGTGTGAGAATCACTAAGCTGCTCTCTGTACTGTATGACAGTCACTAAGCTGCTCTTTGTACTGTGTGAGAATCACTACGCTGCTCTCTGTACTGTGTGACAGTCACTAAGATGCCCTCTGTACTGTATGACAGTCACTAAGCTGCTTTCTGTAATATATGACGGTCACTAAGATGCTCTCTGTACTGTATGACGGTCACTAAGCTGCTCTCTGTACTGTATGACAGTAACTAAGCTGCTCCCTGTACTGTATGATGGTCACTAAGCTGCTCTCTGTACTGTATGACAGTCACTAAACTGCTCTCTGTACTGTATGACGGTCACTAAGCTGCTCTCTGTACTGTATGACGGTCACTAAGCTGCTCTCTGTACTGTGTGAGAATCACTAAGATGCTCTCTGTACTGTATGACAGTCACTAAGCTGCTCCCTGTACTTTATGACAGTCACTAAGCTGCTCTCTGTACTGTATGACGGTCACTAAGCTGCTCTCTGTACTGTATGACGGTCACTAAGCTGCTCTCTGTACTGTATGACAGTCACTAAGCTGCTCCCTGTACTGTATGACAGTCACTAAGCTGCTCTCTGTAATGTATGACGGTCACTAAGATGCTCTCTGTACTTTATGACGGTCACTAAGCTGCTCTCTGTACTGTATGACGGTCACTAAGCTGCTTTCTATACTGTATGACGGTCACTAAGCTGCTCTCTGTACTGTATGACGGTCACTAAACTGCTCTCTGTACTGTATGACGGTCACTAAACTGCTCTCTGTACTGTATGACGGTCACTAAGCTGCTCTTCGTACTGTATGACAGTCACTAAGCTGCTCTCCGTACTGTATGACGGTCACTAAGCTGCTCTCTGTACTGTATGACGGTCAATAAGCTGCTCTCTGTACTGTATGACGGTCACAAAGCTGCTCCCTGTACTGTGTGAGAATCACTAAGCTGCTCTCTGTACTGTATGACAGTCACTAAACTGCTCTCTGTACTGTATGAGAGTCACTAAGCTGCTCCCTGTACTGTATGACAGTCACTAAGCTGCTCTCTGTACTGTATGACGGTCACTAAGCTGCTCTCTGTAATGTATGGTGGTCACTAAGCTGCTCTCTGATCTGTATGACGGTCACTAAGCTGCTCTCTGTACTGTATGACAGTCACTAAACTGCTCTCTGTACTGTATGAGAGTCACTAAGCTGCTCCCTGTACTGTATGACAGTCACTAAGCTGCTCTCTGTACTGTATGACGGTCACTAAGCTGCTCTCTGTAATGTATGGTGGTCACTAAGCTGCTCTCTGTAATGTATGGTGGTCACTAAGCTGCTCTCTGTTCTGTATGACAGTCACTAAGCTGCTCTCTGATCTGTATGACGGTCACTAAGCTGCTCCCTGATCTGTATGACGGTCACTAAGCTGCTCCCTGTACTGTATGATGGTCACTAAGTTGCTCTCTGTACTGAATGAGAGTCACTAAGCTGCTCCCTGTACTGTATGACAGTCACTAAGCTGCTCTCTGTACTGTATGACGGTCACTAAGCTGCTCTCTGTACTGTATGACGGTCACTAAGCTGCTCTCTGTACTGTATGACGGTCACTAAGCTGCTCCCTGTACTGTATGACAGTCACTAAGCTGCTCTCTGAAATGTATGGTGGTCACTAAGCTGCTCTCTGATCTGTATGACGGTCACTAAGCTGCTCTCTGTACTGTATGATGGTCACTAAGCTGCTCTCTGTACTGTGTGACGGTCACTAAGTTGCTCTCTGATCTGTATGACGGTCACTAAGCTGCTCCCTGTACTGTATGATGGTCACTAAGTTGCTCTCTGTACTGAATGAGAGTCACTAAGCTGCTCTCTGTACTGTATGACGGTCACTAAGCTGCTCTCTGATCTGTATGACGGTCACTAAGCTGCTCCCTGTACTGTATGATGGTCACTAAGTTGCTCTCTGTACTGAATGAGAGTCACTAAGCTGCTCCCTGTACTTTATGACAGTCACTAAGCTGCTCTCTGTACTGTATGACGGTCACTAAGCTGCTCTCTGTACTGTATGACGGTCACTAAGCTGCTCTCTGTACTGTATGACGGTCACTAAGCTGCTCCCTGTACTGTATGACAGTCACTAAGCTGCTCTCTGAAATGTATGGTGGTCACTAAGCTGCTCTCTGATCTGTATGACGGTCACTAAGCTGCTCTCTGTACTGTATGATGGTCACTAAGCTGCTCTCTGTACTGTGTGACGGTCACTAAGTTGCTCTCTGTACTGTGTGACAGTCACTAAGCTGCTCTCTGTACTGTGTGACAGTCACTAAGCTGCTCTCTGTACTGTATGACAGTCACTAAGCTGCTCCCTGTACTGTATGATGGTCACTAAGCTGCTCTCTGTACTGTATGACAGTCACTAAACTGCTCTCTGTACTGTATGACGGTCACTAAGCTGCTCTCTGTACTGTATGACGGTCACTAAGCTGCTCTCTGTACTGTGTGAGAATCACTAAGATGCTCTCTGTACTGTATGACAGTCACTAAACTGCTCCCTGTACTTTATGACAGTCACTAAGCTGCTCTCTGTACTGTATGACGGTCACTAAGCTGCTCTCTGTACTGTATGACGGTCACTAAGCTGCTCTCTGTACTGTATGACAGTCACTAAGCTGCTCCCTGTACTGTATGACAGTCACTAAACTGCTCTCTGTACTGTATGACGGTCACTAAGCTGCTCTCTGTACTGTATGACGGTCACTAAGCTGCTCTCTGTACTGTGTGAGAATCACTAAGATGCTCTCTGTACTGTATGACAGTCACTAAACTGCTCCCTGTACTTTATGACAGTCACTAAGCTGCTCTCTGTACTGTATGACGGTCACTAAGCTGCTCTCTGTACTGTATGAGAGTCACTAAGCTGCTCCCTGTACTGTATGACAGTCACTAAGCTGCTCCCTGTACTGTATGACAGTCACTAAGCTGCTCTCTGTACTGTATGACGGTCACTAAGCTGCTCTCTGTACTGTATGACGGCCACTAAACTGCTCTCTGTACTGTATGACAGTCACTAAGCTGCTCTCTGTAATGTATGACGGTAACTAAGCTGCTCTCTGTACTGTATGATGGTCACTAAGCTGCTCTCTGTAATGTATGACGGTAACTAAGCTGCTCTCTGTACTGTATGACAGTCACTAAGCTGCTCCCTGTACTGTATGACAGTCACTAAGCTGCTCTCTGTACTGTATGACGGTCACTAAGCTGCTCTCTGTACTGTATGACGGTCACTAAGCTGCTCTCTGTACTGTATGACGGTCACTAAGCTGCTCTCTGTACTGTATGACGGTCACTATGCTGCTCTCTGTACTGTATGACGGTCACTAAACTGCTCTCTGTACTGTATGACGGTCACTAAGTTGCTCTCTGTACTGTATGACGGTCACTAAGTTGCTCTCTGTTCTGTATGACAGTCACTAAGATGCTCTCTGTACTGTGTGAGAATCACTAAGATGCTCTCTGTACTGTATGACAGTCACTAAGCTGCTCTCTGATCTGTATGGTGGTCACTAAGCTGCTCTCTGTACTGTATGACGGTCACTAATATGCTCTCTGTACTGTATGACAGTCACTAAGCTGCTCTCTGTACTGTATGACGGTCACTAAGCTGCTCTCTGTAATGTATGACGGTAACTAAGCTGCTCTCTGTACTGTATGATGGTCACTAAGCTGCTCTCTGTAATGTATGACGGTAACTAAGCTGCTCTCTGTACTGTATGACAGTCACTAAGCTGCTCCCTGTACTGTATGACAGTCACTAAGCTGCTCTCTGTACTGTATGACGGTCACTAAGCTGCTCTCTGTACTGTATGACGGTCACTAAGCTGCTCTCTGTACTGTATGACGGTCACTAAGCTGCTCTCTGTACTGTATGACGGTCACTAAGCTGCTCTCTGTACTGTATGACGGTCACTAAACTGCTCTCTGTACTGTATGACGGTCACTAAGTTGCTCTCTGTACTGTATGACGGTCACTAAGTTGCTCTCTGTTCTGTATGACAGTCACTAAGATGCTCTCTGTACTGTGTGAGAATCACTAAGATGCTCTCTGTACTGTATGACAGTCACTAAGCTGCTCTCTGATCTGTATGGTGGTCACTAAGCTGCTCTCTGTACTGTATGACGGTCACTAATATGCTCTCTGTACTGTATGACGGTCACTAAGCTGCTCTCTGTACTGTATGATGGTCACTAAACTGCTCTCTGTACTGTATGACGGTCACTAAGCTGCTCTCTGTACTGTATGACGGTAACTAAGTTGCTCTCTGTACTGTATGAAGTCACTAAGCTGCTCTCTGTAATGTATGACGGTCACTAAGATGCTCTCTGTACTTTATGACGGTCACTAAGCTGCTCTCTGTACTGTATGACGCTCACTAAGCTGCTCTCTGTACTGTATGACGGTCACTAAACTGCTCTCTGTACTGTATGACGGTCACTAAGCTGCTCTCTGTACTGTATGACGGTCACTAAGCTGCTCTCTGTACTTTATGACGGTCACCAAGCTGCTCTCTGTACTGTATGACAGTCACTAAGCTGCTCTCTGTACTGTATGACAGTCACTAAGCTGCTCTCCGTAATGTATGACAGTCACCAAGCTGCTCTCTGTACTGTATGGTGGTCACTAAGCTGCTCTCTGTAATGTATGGTGGTCACTAAGCTGCTCTCTGTAATGTATGGTGGTCACTAAGCTGCTCTCTGTTCTGTATGACAGTCACTAAGCTGCTCTCTGTAATGAATGGTGGTCACTAAGCTGCTCTCTGATCTGTATGACGGTCACTAAGCTGCTCTCCGTAATGTATGACAGTCACTAAGCTGCTCTCTGTACTGTATGACAGTCACTAAGCTGCTCTCTGTACTGTATGACAGTCACCAAGCTGCTCTCTGTACTGTATAAAGCTGCTTTCTGTATTGTAAGGCAGTGACCAAGCTATTCTCTGTATTGTATGTCATTGGTAATGGTGCTCTTTGTAGTGTATGGTGGTCACTAAGCTGCTTTCTATGTTGTATTTCAGTTACTTTCCTGCTCTGTATTTTAGGGTTGTCAGAGCGTGTGAGCACTGAGATGTAAGTTATTAGTGTACATCAGGGTTGCCGACTCTCCCGAAATGTCCGTGAGACTCCCGGAATCATGGGACATCTCACGGACTCCCGGAAGAGGGCCCCTTTCTCCCGCAGCTGCTGCTTTGCTTCCCCAATGAGTGCCGCTGACGCCGCTGACATGATAAAGCCGCGCAGTACACATCGCGGCAATAGTACCTGCAGTAGCTAGGAGACCTCCCGACCCCGTTCTCTGCGTACGGCCGGGTACACAGTACAGGAAGTGAAGCTATCATCATCCCTAGCAGCAATAGATGATAGCAGCAGCTTCTGACTTTCCAGCAGCACACAGTGACAGCCGGCTCCAGCTTTCAGACACGGAGACTGGTTTCCACACTGCAGAACTACGGTAATTGGATACTCATCTAGGCTAATACCCCTTTCACATCGCCGACACGTTTTAAAAACCGGTATTTTAAAACGGTAATTAAAACGGGTCAGAGCCTTAACATTGCCGCAGATTACCGTTTTAAATACCGGTTAAGTCTCATTCAACATAGCAGTGAAACCGTTTCAACCCGAACACGTTTCAAGCCAGAGTGTCAACATTGCCTGTCATTTTAAAGGGGACAGCCTATCACTGCTCTGTAGCTTGTGTTGTTTGCCTGAAATACCGTTTCAGACACATTGTACACATTCACATTGCTCAAAAAACGGCAAGGAACCGTGTAGGACTCTGCTTTTTACACGGTTCGAAATACCAGTTAACTTTAAACGGTAAATCGGCTCTGGTGCATTCACAGTGCAGGCTTAAACGTTTTAAAATGAAAAAAAATCTGCAATTTACCGTTTTAAAAGTGCGATGTGAAAGGGGTATAAGTTTGAGTTCCCTGCTCTGGCGTCTGTGTGTCACACTTCACTAGCCAGGACAGCAGATATCCCCTTAATCACTTGGCTAAAAGTAAACGGTGCCCGGCAAGCAGCAGAGTTGCAGCAATAAAATCCTCTCCTCCTTGAGTCTGTTTTCCTCCCCCCTCCTCCGGAAAGTAGTTGCATGTCAAGCTTCATACATTCAGGGCACATTGCAAAACCATATAACCCTTTGAGGACTACAGTGCAGGCGATCCACAGAGATATTTTTCTGATTGGTTGCGGACCATATTAGGCCCGCCCCCTGGTGATGCAAGGCCCGCCCCCTTCACTTTTACATTTCTCCCTGAAATTATTCTTCAAAAGTAGGCAACCCTGGTGTACATGTGTGTCAGAGAGTGTGAACACTGAGATGTAAGTTATTAGTGTACATGTGTGTCAGAGTGTGTGAGCACTGAGACGCCCTTTATTAGTGTACATGTGTGTCAGAGAGTGTGAGGACTGAGACGCCCTTTATTAGTGTACATGTGTGTCAGAGAGTGTGAGGACTGAGACGCCCTTTATTAGTGTACATGTGTGTCAGAGTGTGTGAGCACTGAGACGCCCTTTATTAGTGTACATGTGTGTCAGAGTGTGTGAGCACTGAGACGCCCTTTATTAGTGTACATGTGTGTCAGAGAGTGTGAGGACTGAGACGCCCTTTATTAGTGTACATGTGTGTCAGAGAGTGTGAGGACTGAGACGCCCTTTATTAGTGTACATGTGTGTCAGAGAGTGTGAGGACTGAGACGCCCTTTATTAGTGTACATGTGTGTCAGAGAGTGTGAGGACTGAGATGTAATTTATTAGTGTACATGTGTGTCAGAGAGTGTGAGGACTGAGATGTAATTTATTAGTGTACATGTGTGTCAGAGCGTGTGAGGATTGAGACGCCCTTTCTTAGTGTACATGTGTGTGTCAGAGCGTGTGAGCACTGAGATGTAATTTATTAGTGTACATATGTGTGTCAGAGCGTGTGAGGATTGAGACGCCCTTTCTTAGTGTACATGTGTGTGTCAGAGCGTGTGAGCACTGAGATGTAATTTATTAGTGTACATATGTATGTCAATGTGCGAGGACTGAGATGCCCTTTCTTAGTGTACATGTGTGTCAGAGTGTGTGAGGACTGAGATGTAATTTATTAGTGTATATGTGTGTGTCAGAGAGTGTGAGGACTGAGACAACCCTTTATTAGTGTACATGTGTGTCAGATATGGTGAGGACTGCAATGCCCTTTATTAGTGTACATGCGTGTCAGATATGGTGAGGACTGCAATGCCCTTTATTAGTGTACATGTGTGTCAGATATGGTGAGGACTGCAATGCCCTTTATTAGTGTACATGTGTGTCAGATAGTGTGAGGACTGAGATGCCCTTTCTTAGTGTACATGTGTGTCAGAGAGTGTGAGGACTGAGACGTAATTTATTAGTGTACACATGTGTGTCAGAGCGTGTGAGCACTGAGATGTAATTTATTAGTGTACATGTGTGTCAGAGCGTGTGAGGACTGAGATGCCTTCTATTAGTGTACATGTGTGTCAGAGAGTGTGAGGACTGAGACGCCTTTTATTAGTGTACATGTGTGTCAGAGTGTGTGAGCACTGAGACGCCCTTTATTAGTGTACATGTGTGTCAGAGCGTGGGAGGACTGAGATGTAATTTATTAGTGTACATATGTGTGTCAATGTGCGAGAAATAAGACACCCTTTCTTAGTGTACATGTGTGTCAGAGCGTGTGAGGACTGAGATGTAATTTATAAGTGTACATGTGTGTCAGATAGTGTGAGGACTGAGACGCCCTTTCTTAGTGTACATGTGTGTCAGAGCGTGTGAGCACTGAGATGTAATTTATTAGTGTACATATGTGTGTCAATGTGCGAGGACTGAGACGCCCTTTCTTAGTGTACATGTGTGTCAGAGCGTGTGAGGACTGAGATGTAATTTATTAGTGTACATGTGTGTCAGAGTGGGTGAAGACTGAGACGCCCTTTATTAGTGTACACGTGTGTCAGATAGTGTGAGGACTGAGACGCCTTTTATTAGTATACATGTGTGTCAGAGAATGTGAGGACTGAGACTCCCTTTATTAGTGTACATGTGTGTGTCAGAGAGTGTGAGGACTGAGACGTAATTTATTAGTGTACATGTGTGTCAGAATGTGTGAGGACTGAGATGTAATTTATAGTGTACATATGTATGTCAATGTGCGAGGACTGAGATGCCCTTTCTTAGTGTAAATGTGTCAGAGCGTTTGAGGACTGAGATGTAATTTATAAGTGTACATGTGTGTCAGACAGTGTGAGGACTGAGACGCCCTTTATTAGTGTACATGTGTGTCAGAGCGTGTGAGGACTGAGATGTAATTTATTAGTGTACATGTGTGTGTGTCAGAATGTGCGAGGACTGACACACCCTTTCTTAGTGTACAAGTGTGTCAGAGCGTGTGAGAACTGAGATGTAATTTATAGTGTACATATGTATGTCTATGTGCGAGGACTGAGATGCCCTTTCTTAGTGTACATCAGGGTTGCCGACTTTTTAATGCTCCTCTCCGGGAGAAGCCCGGAGAGGAGACTTTCCTTACCCGATCGGGGGGCGGGGCTTGACGGTGACGTCATTAAGCCCCGCCCCTACTACGGGAAATAGAAGAAATGACTGCTATCTATGGAGGGGGCGGGGCTAAAATGACGCGATTGTGCCATTTTAGCTCCACCCCCTCCTCTGAGACCCGCGGATTGCGGCATTTACATGCCGCGATTCGGGGGGTTCAGGGGGGTCCCCCAGATTCCGGGAGGGTTGCCCACCCTTCCGGGGGACCGGGAGGGGGACCCGATTTTCGGGAGACTCCCGGGAATTCCGGGAGGGTCGGCAACCCTGGTGTACATGTGTGTCAGAGCGTTTGAGGACTGAGATGTAATTTATAAGTGTACATGTGTGTCAGATAGTGTGAGGACTGAGATGTAATTTATTAGTGTACATATGTGTGTCAATGTACGAGGACTGAGACGCCCTTTATTAGTCTAGTAAGTAAGTAAGTAAGTTTTATTTATATAGCGAACTTTCTCCAACAGGACTCAAGGCGCTTTACAGACAATAAAAATAACAATGCACATACTGCAATACAAAGGGTTATCAGTACAAGGAACAGGCAACAATGGCAGTACAAATGTACATCACACATACAGATATGCACAAGACGCATTCTAATAAGGGACACGGACATGGGGAACATATTTACCGAGCTGTGCAGTACCCAGGCAGCCATTCAGCGGCGCCACATGGTGATTGCACAGCCAGTAACAGTACTGATATATATATACACTAGATGTACTCTAATGAGGAGCACATGTGTGTCAGAGCGTGTGAGCACTGAGATGTAATTTATTAGTGTACATATGTGTGTCAATGTGCGAGGACTGAGACGCCCTTTCTTAGTGTACATGTGTGTGTCAGAGCGTGTGAGGACTGAGATGTAATTTATTAGTGTACATGTGTGTCAAAGAGTGTGAGGACTGAGACGTCCTTTATTAGTGTACATGTGTGTCAGATATTGTGAGGACTGAGACGTAATTTATTAGTGTACATGTGTGTCAGACTGTGAGGACTGAGATGTAATTTATTAGTGTACAAGTGTGTCAGAGAGTGTGAGGACTGAGACGTAATTTATTAGTGTACACATGTGTGTCAGAATGTGCATGGTCTGAAACTCCCTTTCTTAGTGTACATGTGTGTCAGACTGTGAGGACTGAGACGCCATTTATTAGTGTACATGTGTGTCAGATAGTGTGAGGACTGAGACGCCCTTTATTAGTGTACATGTGTGTCAGAGAGTGTGAGGACTGAGACACCCTTTATTAGTGTACATGTGTGTCAGAGCGTGTGAGGACTGAGATGTAATTTATTAGTGTACATATGTGTGTCAATGTACGAGGACTGAGACGCCCTTTCTTAGTCTACATGTGTGTCAGAGCGTGTGAGGACTGAGATGTAATTTATTAGTGTACATATGTGTGTCAATGAGTGAGGACTGAGACGCCCTTTATTAGTGTACATGTGTGTCAGAGAGTGTGAGGACTGAGACGTAATTTATTAGTGTACATGTGTGTCAGAGAGTGTGAGGACTGAGACGTAATTTATTAGTGTACACATGTGTGTCAGAATGTGCAAGGACTGAAACTCCCTTTCTTAGTGTACATGTGTGTCAGACTGTGAGGACAGAGACATAATTTATTAGTGTACATGGGTGTCAGATAGTGTGAGGACTGAGACGCCCTTTCTTAGTGAACATGGGTGTCAGATAGTGTGAGGACTGAGACGCCCTTTATTAGTGTACATGTGTGTCAGAGAGTGTGAGGACTGAGACGCCCTTTATTAGTGTACATGTGTGTCAGAGAGTGTGAGGACTGAGACGCCCTTTATTAGTGTACATGTGTGTCAGAGAGTGTGAGGACTGAGACGCCCTTTATTAGTGTACATGTGTGTCAGAGACTGTGAGGACAGAGACATAATTTATTAGTGTACATGTGTGTCAGAGAGTGTGAGGACTGAGACGCCCTTTATTAGTGTACATGTGTGTCAGACTGTGAGGACAGAGACATAATTTATTAGTGTACATGTGTGTCAGAGAGTGTGAGGACTGAGACGCCCTTTATTAGTGTACATGTGTGTCAGAGAGTGTGAGGACCATACTTGCCTACTTTCATCTTCACCTCTCCGGGAGAAGTCCGGAGAGGCAACACATCAGGGGGGCGGGAGCAATGCTGACATCACTTGGCCCCGCCCCCCATGACGGAAACCTCCGTGATTCGCGGGCCGCGGAGAGGGGGCGGGGCTTAAATGACACGTAATGCCGCGGTCGCGTCATTTAAGCCCCCCACGGACTCGCGATTTCATTTTAACCAGCGGGCAAGGGACGAGCGGGGCAAATCCCAGAATGCGGGAGACTTGCCCACCTTCCCGGGGGGCCAGGAGAAAGACCAGATTTCCGGGAGGCTCCCGGCCATTCCGGGAGGGTAGGCAAGCCTGGTGAGGACTGAGACGCCATTTATTAGTGTACATGGGTGTCAGATAGTGTGAGGACTGAGACGCCCTTTCTTAGTGTACATGTGTGTCAGAGCGTGTGAGGACTGAGATGTAATTTATTAGTGTACATATGTGTGTCAATGTACGAGGACTGAGACGCCCTTTCTTAGTCTACATGTGTGTCAGAGCGTGTGAGGACTGAGATGTAATTTATTAGTGTACATGTGTGTGTCAGAATGTGCGAGGACTGAGACACCCTTTCTTAGTGTACAAGTGTGTCAGAGCGTATGAGGACTGAGATGTAATTTATAGTGTACATATGTATGTCAATGTGCGAGGACTGAGACGCCCTTTATTAGTGTACATGTGTGTCAGAGCGTGTGAGGACTGAGATGTAATTTATTAGTGTACATGTGTGTCAAAGAGTGTGAGGACTGAGATGCCCTTTATTAGTGTACATGTGTGTCAGAGAGTGTGAGGACTGAGACGTAATTTATTAGTGTACATGTGTGTCAGAGAGTGTGAGGACTGAGACGTAATTTATTAGTGTACATGTGTGTCAGAGCGTGTGAGGACTGAGATGTAATTTATTAGTGTACATGTGTGTCAAAGAGTGTGAGGACTGAGACACCCTTTATTAGTGTACATGTGTGTCAGAGAGTGTGAGGACTGAGACGTAATTTATTAGTGTACATGTGTGTGTCAATGTGCGAGGACTGAGACGCCCTTGTGGGATATTAGCTCCTTTTATGAGCTGGGTTTATACCTGCAAACTACTAATTTTGACTAAATGAGAAGGTTTGTATCCCCAAAATCAATCTTTTATCAATTATGGGGGTGCAGTTTCCAACAGTCAAGGATTATCATGAAATTAATGTACATGTGTGTGTGTCAGAATGTACGAGGACTGCAATGCCCTCTATTAATGTGCATGTGTGTGTGTGTGTGTGTGTCAGGGTGTGAGGATTGAGATGCCCTCTATTAATATACGTGTGTGTGTCAGAGTGTGTAAGGACTGAGATGCCCTCTATTAATGTGCATGTGTGTGTGTGTGTGTGTCAGAATGTGCGAGGACTTACATAGGCACAGAGGGCTTTATTCTAGTTCACTCTTTCTGACAAAATCCTTCTTAGATGGCCAAAACCATGTGCACTGCAGGGGGGCAGATGTAACATGTGCAGAGAGAATTAGATTTGGGTGAGCTATTTTTTTTCTGTGCAGGGTAACTATTGACTGCTTTATTCTTACACTGCAATATAGATCTTACTTTGAAGTAAAACCCCACCCAAATCTAACTCTCTCTGCACAAGTAACATCTGCCCCACCTGCAGTGCAAATGGTTTTGTCCATCTAAGAAGAATTTTGTCAGAAATAGTGAACTAGAATAACCCCTATAGTGAGGCTGAATAAAGACTTGCGTCCGTCTAGTTCAATGTGTTTCCACCACTCTGCCGTGGTACACTAGTGTGCCTTGAGCTGTTCTCAGGTGCGCCCCCTGATCTAGAGATGCCCAGACTAGTTACAGCCACCAGTTCAACTGGTATTTCCTGGTCTCTTCTGTTCATGTAAAGGGCCAATGTATTTTATTTGTGTTACTTCTGGGGACCAGTGTGATTGTTTTTTTATATGGGGGCAATGGGTTTGTTTTTTTCCTGTGGGGGCCAATGTGTTTTGCCCTGTGGGGATCTCATGGTGTCTGGGCAATTTTAAAATCTAATTTAATGTGCCGCAAGGTAAAAAGGTTGAAAATCACTGATCTAGTTCAACTTATGTTTATAGTAGCTTATCCCTTGTTATATAGCATGTTCCGATATTTTAAAGACAGATTATGTTACTTGTTCCTACCCGTGGATGTTTTTAACCAATAAATGTTTATCCAACCTTATTTTAAACGGGATGCAGTTTAAATCCCGGCGGTCGGGATCCCAGCGTTCAGAATCACGACGCCGGAATCCCGACGCCGGAATCCCGACAGTTTCTCCCTCCGTGGGTGCCCTCGCGTCCTACATTCCTGTCTAGCAGAAAAAAGGGTGTTTGACAGTTCCTTATATTGGCCCCTGATATATTTATTTATTATTTATTAACAGTTTCTTATATAGCGCACACATATTCCGCAGCGCTTTACAGAGAATATTTCCACACTTACATCAGTCCCTGCCCCAGTGGAGCTTACAATCTATATGCCCTACCACATGTACCCGCGCACACAGACATTCTAGGCTTAATATTTTTTTGGTTCTGAGCCAATTAGCCTACCAGTATATTTTTGGATTGGGGGAGGAAACCCACGCAAGTACGGGGAGAATATACTAACTAACGCACAGTTAGAGCCATGATGGGAATAGAACCCATGACCTCAGTGCTGTGAGGCAGTAATGCTAACCATTACACCGTCCGTACTGCACCGTATATATAACACATGGTGGGAATAGAACCCATGACCTCAGTGCTGTGAGGCAGTAATGTAACCATTACACCGTCCGTACTGCCCCGTATATATAACACATGGTGGGGATAGAACCCATGACCTCAGTGCTGTGAGGCAGTAATGCTAACCATTACACCATCCGTACTGCCCCATATATATATAACACATGGTGGGGATAGAACCCATGACCTCAGTGATGTGAGGCAGTAATGTAACCATTACACCATCCGTACTGCCCCGTATATATAACACATGGTGGGGATAGAACCCATGACCTCAGTGATGTGAGGCAGTAATGTAACCATTATACCATCCGTACTGCCCTGTATATATAACACATGGTGGGGATAGAACCCATGACCTCAGCGCTGTGAGGCAGTAATGTAACCATTACACCATCCGTACTGCCCCGTATATATAACACATGGTGGGGATAGAACCCATGACCTCAGCGCTGTGAGGCAGTAATGCTAACCATTACACCATCCGTACTGCCCCGTATATATATAACACATGGTGGGGATAGAACCCATGACCTCAGTGCTGTGAGGCAGTAATGTAACCATTACACCGTCCGTACTGCCCCGTATATATAACACATGGTGGGGATAGAACCCATGACCTCAGCGCTGTGAGGCAGTAATGTAACCATTACACCGTCCATACTGCCCCGTATATATAACACATGGTGGGGATAGAACCCATGACCTCAGTGCTGTGAGGCAGTAATGTAACCATTACACCGTCCATACTGCCCCGTATATATAACACATGGTGGGAATAGAACCCATGACCTCAGTGCTGTGAGGCAGTAATGCCTAACCATTACACCATCCGTACTGCCCCGTATATATAACACATGAAGGGGATAGAACCCATGACCTCAGTGCTGTGAGGCAGTAATGTAACCATTACACCGTCCGTACTGCCCCGTATATATAACACATGGTGGGGATAGAACCCATGACCTCAGCGCTGTGAGGCAGTAATGTAACCATTACGCCATCCGTACTGCCCTGTATATATAACACATGGTGGGAATAGAACACATGACCTCAGTGCTGTGAGGCAGTAATGTAACCATTACACCATCCGTACTGCCCCGTATATATAACACATGGTGGGGATAGAACCCATGACCTCAGTGCTGTGAGGCAGTAATGTAACCATTACACCATCCGTACTGCCCCGTATATATAACACATGGTGGGGATAGAACCCATGACCTCAGCGCTGTGAGGCAGTAATATAACCATTACACCGTCCATACTGCCCCGTATATATAACACATGGTGGGAATAGAACCCATGACCTCAGTGCTGTGAGGCAGTAATGTAACCATTACACCGTCCGTACTGCCCTGTATATATAACACATGGTGGGGATAGAACCCATGACCTCAGCACTGTGAGGCAGTAATGCTATAACCATTACACCATCCGTACTGCCCCGTATATATAACACATGGTGGGGATAGAACCCATGACCTCAGCGCTGTGAGGCAGTAATATAACCATTACACCATCCGTACTGCCCCGTATATATAACACATGGTGGGGATGGAACCCGTGACCTCAGTGCTGTGAGGCAATAATGCTAACCATTACACCATCCGTACTGCCCCGTATATATAACACATGGTGGGGATAGAACCCATGCCCTCAGTGCTGTGAGGCAGTAATGTAACCATTACACCATCCGTACTGCCCCGTATATATAACACATGGTGGCAGTAATGCTAACCATTACACCATCCGTACTGCCCCGTATATATAACACATGGTGGGGATAGAACTCATGACCTCAGTGCTGTGAGGCAGTAATGTAACCATTACACCATCCGTACTGCCCCGTATATATAACACATGGTGGGAATAGAACCCATGACCTCAGCGCTGTGAGGCAGTAATGTAACCATTACACCATCCGTACTGCCCCGTATATATAGCACATTGTGGGGATAGAACCCATGACCTCAGCGCTGTGAGGCAGTAATGCTAACCATTACACCATCCGTACTGCCCCGTATATATAACACATGGTGGGGATAGAACCCATGACCTCAGCGCTGTGAGGCAGTAATGCTAACCATTACACCGTCCGTACTGCCCCGTATATATAACACATGGTGGGGATAGAACCCATGACCTCAGTGCTGTGAGGCAGTAATGCTAACCATTACACCATCCGTACTGCCCCGTATATATAACACATGGTGGGGATAGAACGCAGAACCTCAGTGCTGTGAGGCAGTAATGTAACCATTACACCGTCCGTACTGCCCCGTATATATAACACATGGTGGGGATAGAACCCATGACCTCAGTGCTGTGAGGCAGTAATGTAACCATTACACCGTCCGTACTGCCCCGTATATATAACACATGGTGGGGATAGAACCCATGACCTCAGCGCTGTGAGGCAGTAATATAACCATTACACCGTCCGTACTGCCCCGTATATATATAACACATGGTGGGGATAGAACCCATGACCTCAGTGCTGTGAGGCAGTAATGTAACCATTACACCGTCCGTACTGCCCGTATATATAACACATGGTGGGGATAGAACCCATGACCTCAGTGCTGTGAGGCAGTAATGTAACCATTACACCGTCCGTACTGCCCGTATATATAACACATGGTGGGAATAGAACACATGACCTCAGTGCTGTGAGGCAGTAATGTAACCATTACACCGTCCGTACTGCCCGTATATATAACACATGGTGGTGATAGAACCCATGACCTCAGTGCTGTGAGGCAGTAATGTAACCATTACACTATCCCTACTGCCCTGTATATATAACACATGGTGGGGATAGAACCCATGACCTCAGTGCTGTGAGGCAGTAATGTAACCATTACACCATCCGTACTGCCCCGTATATATAACACATGGTGGGAATAGAACCCATGACCTCAGCGCTGTGAGGCAGTAATGCTAACCACTACACCATCCGTACTGCCCCGTATATATAACACATGGTGGGGATAGAACCCATGACCTCAGCGCTGTGAGGTAGTAATGTAACCATTACACCATCCGTACTGCCCCGTATATATAACACATGGTGGGGATAGAACCCATGACCTCAGTGCTGTGAGGCAGTAATGCTAACCATTACACCGTCCGTACTGCCCCGTATATATAACACATGGTGGGAATAGAACCCATGACCTCAGTGCTGTGAGGCAGTAATGTAACCATTACACCGTCCGTACTGCCCCGTAGATATAACACATGGTGGGGATAGAACCCATGACCTCAGCGCTGTGAGGCAGTAATGTAACCATTACACCATCCGTACTGCCCCGTATATATAACACATGGTGGGAATAGAACCCATGAGCTCAGCGCTGTGAGGCAGTAATGTAACCATTACACCATCCGTACTGCCCCGTATATATAACACATGGTGGGAATAGAACCCATGACCTCAGCGCTGTGAGGCAGTAATGTAACCATTACACCGTCCATACTGCCCAGTATATATAACACATGGTGGGGATAGAACCCATAACCTCAGCGCTGTGAGGCAGTAATGCTAACCATTACACCATCCGTACTGCCCCGTATATATAGCACATTGTGGGGATAGAACCCATGACCTCAGCGCTGTGAGGCAGTAATGCTAACCATTACACCATCCGTACTGCCCCGTATATATAACACATGGTGGGGATAGAACCCATGACCTCAGCGCTGTGAGGCAGTAATGCTAACCATTACACCGTCCGTACTGCCCCGTATATATAACACATGGTGGGGATAGAACCCATGACCTCAGTGCTGTGAGGCAGTAATGCTAACCATTACACCATCCGTACTGCCCCGTATATATAACACATGGTGGGGATAGAACGCAGAACCTCAGTGCTGTGAGGCAGTAATGTAACCATTACACCGTCCGTACTGCCCCGTATATATAACACATGGTGGGGATAGAACCCATGACCTCAGTGCTGTGAGGCAGTAATGTAACCATTACACCGTCCGTACTGCCCCGTATATATAACACATGGTGGGGATAGAACCCATGACCTCAGCGCTGTGAGGCAGTAATATAACCATTACACCGTCCGTACTGCCCCGTATATATATAACACATGGTGGGGATAGAACCCATGACCTCAGTGCTGTGAGGCAGTAATGTAACCATTACACCGTCCGTACTGCCCGTATATATAACACATGGTGGGGATAGAACCCATGACCTCAGTGCTGTGAGGCAGTAATGTAACCATTACACCGTCCGTACTGCCCGTATATATAACACATGGTGGGAATAGAACACATGACCTCAGTGCTGTGAGGCAGTAATGTAACCATTACACCGTCCGTACTGCCCGTATATATAACACATGGTGGGGATAGAACCCATGACCTCAGTGCTGTGAGGCAGTAATGTAACCATTACACCATCCGTACTGCCCCGTATATATAACACATGGTGGGAATAGAACCCATGACCTCAGCGCTGTGAGGCAGTAATGCTAACCACTACACCATCCGTACTGCCCCGTATATATAACACATGGTGGGGATAGAACCCATGACCTCAGCGCTGTGAGGTAGTAATGTAACCATTACACCATCCGTACTGCCCCGTATATATAACACATGGTGGGGATAGAACCCATGACCTCAGTGCTGTGAGGCAGTAATGCTAACCATTACACCGTCCGTACTGCCCCGTATATATAACACATGGTGGGAATAGAACCCATGACCTCAGTGCTGTGAGGCAGTAATGTAACCATTACACCGTCCGTACTGCCCCGTAGATATAACACATGGTGGGGATAGAACCCATGACCTCAGTGCTGTGAGGCAGTAATGTAACCATTACACCATCCGTACTGCCCCCTATATATAACTCATAGTGGGGATAGAACCCATGACCTCAGTGCTGTGAGGCAGTAATGTAACCATTACACCATCCGTACTGCCCCGTATATATAACACATGGTGGGGATAGAACCCATGACCTCAGTGCTGTGAGGCGGTAATGTAACCATTACACCATCCGTACTGCCCCGTATATATAACACATGGTGGGGATATAACCCATGACCTCAGTGCTGTGAGGCAGTAATGTAACCATTACACCATCCGTACTGCCCCCTATATATAACTCATAGTGGGGATAGAACCCATGACCTCAGTGCTGTGAGGCAGTAATACTAACCATTACACCATCCATACATGTTGAGCATGTCCCCCCTTAAACGTCTCTTATCTAGTGTAAATAGTTCCAAATTGCACAATCTTTCCTCGTAGCTTGAATTCTCCATTCCCCTAATAATCTTTGTTGCTCTTCTTTGGATTTTTTCTAGTTCTATGATGTCCTTTTTATAGTGCAGGGCACAGAATTATACTCCGTATTCGAGGTGCGGTCTAACCAATGATTTGTACAGTGGTATAATTACTTTTGAGTCCCTAGTTTCCATGCCCCTTTTAATACATGCTAGAGTTTTGACACTGAGATGCCCTTTTTTAGTGTACATGTGAGGACTGAGATGCCCTTTATAACAGGGCAGGCTCAGGGTGGTGACATGCACTGACGGACCGGTCCCATCATTATATTGTATTATTTATGTGACTGATAATGATAACGGTGCAGGCTCGGGGTGGTGACATGCACTGACGGACCGGTCCCATCATTATATTGTATTATTTATGTGACTGATAATGATAACGGTGCAGGCTCGGGGTGGTGACATGCACTGACGGACCAGTCCCATCATTATATTGTATTATTGATGTGACTGATAGTGATAAAGGTGCAGGCTCGGGGTGGTGACATGCACTGACGGACCGGTCCCATCATTATATTGTATTATTGATGTGACTGATAATGATAACGGCGCAGGCTCAGGGTGGGGACATGCACTGACAGACCGGTCCCATCATTATATTGTATTATTGATGTGACTGATAATGATAAAGGTACAGGCTCGGGGTGGTGACATGTACTGACGGACTGGTCCCATCATTATATTGTATTATTGATGTGACTGATAATGATAACGGCGCAGGCTCGGGGTGGTGACATGCACTGAGGGACTGGTCCCATCATTATATTGTATTATACATGTGACTGATAATGATAACAGTGCAGGCTCGGGGTGGTGACATGTACTGACGGATTAGTCCCATCATTATATTGTATTATTGATGTGACTGATAATGATAACGGTGCAGGCTCGGGGTGGTGACATGCACTGACGGACCGGTCCCATCATTATATTGTATTATTGATGTGACTGATAATGATAACGGTGCAGGCTCGGGGTGGTGACATGCACTGACGGACTGGTCCCATCATTGTATTGTATTATTGATGTGACTGATAATGATAACGGTGCAGGCTCAGGGGGGGGGACATGTACTGACGGACCGGTCCCATCATTATATTGTATTATTGATGTGACTGATAATGATAACGGTGCAGGCTCGGGGTGGTGACATGCACTGACGGACCAGTCCCATCATTATATTGTATTATACATGTGACTGATAATGATAACAGTGCAGGCTCGGGGTGGTGACATGTACTGACGGATTAGTCCCATCATTATATTGTATTATTGATGTGACTGATAATGATAACGGTGCAGGCTCGGGGTGGTGACATGCACTGACGGACCGGTCCCATCATTATATTGTATTATTGATGTGACTGATAATGATAACGGTGCAGGCTCGGGGTGGGGACATGCACTGACGGACCGGTCCCATCATTATATTGTATTATTGATGTGACTGATAATGATAACGGTGCAGGCTCGGGGGGTGACATGCACTGACGGACCGGTCCCATCATTATATTGTATTATTGATGTGACAGATAATGATAAAGGTGCTGGCTCGGGGTGGTGACATGCACTGACGGACCGGTCCCATCATTATATTGTATTATTGATGTGACTGATAATGATAATGGTGCAGGCTCGGGGTGGTGACATGCACTGACGGACTGGTCCCATCATTATATTGTATTATTGATGTGACTGATAATGATAACGGTGCAGGCTCGGGGGGTGACATGCACTGACGGACTGGTCCCATCATTATATTGTATTATTGATGTGACTGATAATGATAACGGTGCAGGCTCGGGGGGTGACATGCACTGACGGACTGGTCCCATCATTATATTGTATTATTGATGTGACTGATAATGATAAAGGTGCAGGCTCGGGGTGGTGACATGCACTGACGGACCGGTCCCATCATTATATTGTATTATTGATGTTACTGATAATGATAATGGTGCAGGCTCGGGGGGGGGACATGCACTGACGGACTGGTCCCATCATTATATTGTATTATTGATGTGACTGATAATGATAACGATGCAGGCTCGGGGTGGTGACATGCACTGACGGACTGGTCCCATCATTATATTGTATTATTGATGGGACTGATAATGATAACAGGGCAGGCTCGGGGTGGTGACATGTACTGACGGACCGGTCCCATCATTATATTGTATTATTGATGTGACTGATAATGATAACGGTGCAGGCTCGGGGTGGTGACATGCACTGACGGACTGGTCCCATCATTATATTGTATTATTGATGTGACTGATAATGATAACAGGGCAGGCTCGGGGTGGTGACATGTACTGACGGACCGGTCCCATCATTATATTGTATTATTGATGTGACTGATAATGATAACGGTGCAGGCTCGGGGTGGTGACATGCACTGACGGACCGGTCCCATCATTATATTGTATTATTGATGTGACTGATAATGATAACGGTGCAGGCTCAGGGGGGGGGGGACGGACATGCACTGAGGGACTGGTCCCATCATTATATTGTATTATTGATGTGACTGATAATGATAACGGCGCAGGCTCGGGGTGGTGACATGCACTGACGGACCAGTCCCATCATTACATTGTATTATTGATGTGACTGATAATGATAACGGTGCAGGCTCGGGGTGGTGACATGCACTGACGGACCAGTCTCATCATTATATTGCATTATACATGTGACTGATAATGATAACGGTGCAGGCTCAGGGGGGGGGACATGCACTGACGGACCGGTCCCATCATTATATTGTATTATTGATGTGACTGATAATGATAACGGTGCAGGCTCAGGGGGGGGACATGCACTGACGGACCGGTCCCATCATTATATTGTATTATTGATGTGACTGATAATGATAACGGTGCAGGCTCGGGGTGGTGACATGCACTGACGGACCGGTCCCATCATTATATTGTATTATTTATGTGACTGATAATGATAATGGTGCAGGCTCAGGGGGGGGACATGCACTGACGGACCGGTCCCATCATTATATTGTATTATTGATGTGACTGATAATGATAACGGTGCAGGCTCGGGGTGGTGACATGCACTGACGGACCGGTCCCATCATTATATTGTATTATTGATGTGACAGATAATGATAACGGCGCAGGCTCGGGGTGGTGACATGCACTGACGGACCGGTCCCATCATTATATTGTATTATACATGTGACTGATAATGATAACGGTGCAGGCTCGGGGTGGTGACATGTACTGACGGACTGGTCCCATCATTATATTGTATTATACATGTGACTGATAATGATAACGGTGCCGGCTCTGTGGGTGACATGCACTGACGGACCAGTCCCATCATTATATTGTATTATTGATGTGACTGATAATGATAACGGTGCAGGCTCGGGGTGGGGACATGCACTGATGGACCGGTGCCATCATTATATTGTATTATTTATGTAACTGATAATGATAACAGTGCAGTCTCGGGGTGGGGACATGTACTGACGGACTGGTCCCATCATTATATTGTATTATACATGTGACTGATAATGATAACGGTGCCGGCTCTGTGGGTGACATGCACTGACGGACCAGTCCCATCATTATATTGTATTATTGATGTGACTGATAATGATAACGGTGCAGGCTCGGGGTGGGGACATGCACTGATGGACCGGTGCCATCATTATATTGTATTATTTATGTAACTGATAATGATAATGGTGCAGGCTCGGGGGGGGGACATGCACTGACGGACTGGTCCCATCATTATATTGTATTATTGATGTTACTGATAATGATAATGGTGCAGGCTCTGTGGGTGACATGCACTGATGGACCGGTCCCATCATTATATTGTATTATTGATGTTACTGATAATGATAATGGTGCAGGCTCGGGGTGGTGACATGCACTGACGGACTGGTCCCATCATTATATTGTATTATTGATGTGACTGATAATGATAATGGTGCAGGCTCAGGGGGGGGACATGCACTGACGGACCGGTCCCATCATTATATTGTATTATTGATGTGACTGATAATGATAATGGTGCAGGCTCGGGGTGGTGACATGCACTGACGGACCGGTCCCATCATTATATTGTATTATTGATGTGACTGATAATGATAATGGTGCAGGCTCAGGGGGGGGACATGCACTGACGGACCGGTCCCATCATTATATTGTATTATTGATGTGACTGATAATGATAACGGTGCAGGCTCGGGGTGGTGACATGCACTGACGGACTGGTCCCATCATTATATTGTATTATTCATGTGACTGATAATGATAACGGTGCAGGCTCGGGGTGGTGACATGTACTGACGGACCGGTCCCATCATTATATTGTATTATTTATGTGACTGATAATGATAATGGTGCAGGCTCAGGGGGGGGACATGCACTGACGGACCGGTCCCATCATTATATTGTATTATTGATGTGACTGATAATGATAACGGTGCAGGCTCGGGGTGGTGACATGCACTGACGGACCGGTCCCATCATTATATTGTATTATTGATGTGACAGATAATGATAACGGCGCAGGCTCGGGGTGGGGACATGCACTGACGGACCGGTCCCATCATTATATTGTATTATACATGTGACTGATAATGATAACGGTGCAGGCTCGGGGTGGTGACATGTACTGACGGACTGGTCCCATCATTATATTGTATTATACATGTGACTGATAATGATAACGGTGCCGGCTCTGTGGGTGACATGCACTGACGGACCAGTCCCATCATTATATTGTATTATTGATGTGACTGATAATGATAACGGTGCAGGCTCGGGGTGGGGACATGCACTGATGGACCGGTGCCATCATTATATTGTATTATTTATGTAACTGATAATGATAACAGTGCAGGCTCGGGGTGGGGACATGTACTGACGGACTGGTCCCATCATTATATTGTATTATACATGTGACTGATAATGATAACGGTGCCGGCTCTGTGGGTGACATGCACTGACGGACCAGTCCCATCATTATATTGTATTATTGATGTGACTGATAATGATAACGGTGCAGGCTCGGGGTGGGGACATGCACTGATGGACCGGTGCCATCATTATATTGTATTATTTATGTAACTGATAATGATAATGGTGCAGGCTCGGGGGGGGGACATGCACTGACGGACTGGTCCCATCATTATATTGTATTATTGATGTTACTGATAATGATAATGGTGCAGGCTCTGTGGGTGACATGCACTGATGGACCGGTCCCATCATTATATTGTATTATTGATGTTACTGATAATGATAATGGTGCAGGCTCGGGGTGGTGACATGCACTGACGGACTGGTCCCATCATTATATTGTATTATTGATGTGACTGATAATGATAATGGTGCAGGCTCAGGGGGGGGACATGCACTGACGGACCGGTCCCATCATTATATTGTATTATTGATGTGACTGATAATGATAATGGTGCAGGCTCGGGGTGGTGACATGCACTGACGGACCGGTCCCATCATTATATTGTATTATTGATGTGACTGATAATGATAATGGTGCAGGCTCAGGGGGGGGACATGCACTGACGGACCGGTCCCATCATTATATTGTATTATTGATGTGACTGATAATGATAATGGTGCAGGCTCAGGGGGGGGGACATGCACTGACGGACCAGTCCCATCATTATATTGTATTATTGATGTGACTGATAATGATAACGGTGCAGGCTCAGGGGGGGGACATGCACTGACGGACCGGTCCCATCATTATATTGTATTATTGATGTGACTGATAATGATAATGGTGCAGGCTCAGGGGGGGGACATGCACTGACGGACCGGTCCCATCATTATATTGTATTATTGATGTGACTGATAATGATAACGGTGCCGGCTCTGTGGGTGACATGCACTGACGGACTCGTCCCATCATTATATTGTATTATACATGTGACTGATAATGATAACGGTGCAGGCTCAGGGGGGGGACATGCACTGACGGACCGGTCCCATCATTATATTGTATTATTTATGTGACTGATAATGATAATGGTGCAGGCTATGTGGGTGACATGCACTGACGGACCAGTCCCATCATTATATTGTATTATTGATGTGACTGATAATGATAACGGTGCAGGCTCGGGGTGGGGACATGTACTGACGGACCGGTCCCATCATTATATTGTATTATTGATGTGACTGATAATGATAACGGTGCAGGCTCGGGGTGGGGACATGTACTGACCGACCGGTCCCATCATTATATTGTATTATTGATGTGACTGATAATGATAATGGTGCAGGCTCAGGGGGGGGACATGCACTGACGGACCGGTCCCATCATTATATTGTATTATTTATGTGACTGATAATGATAATGGTGCAGGCTCTGTGGGTGACATGCACTGACGGACCAGTCCCATCATTATATTGTATTATTGATGTGACTGATAATGATAACGGTGCAGGCTCGGGGTGGGGACATGTACTGACGGACCGGTCCCATCATTATATTGTATTATTGATGTTACTGATAATGATAATGGTGCAGGCTCGGGGTGGGGACATGCACTGATGGACCGGTGCCATCATTATATTGTATTATACATGTGACTGATAATGATAACGGCGCAGGCTCGGGGTGGTGACATGCACTGACGGACTGGTCCCATCATTATATTGTATTATTGATGTGACTGATAATGATAACGGTGCAGGCTCGGGGTGGTGACATGTACTGACGGACCGGTCCCATCATTATATTGTATTATTGATGTGACTGATAATGATAACGGTGCAGGCTCGGGGTGGTGAAATGCACTGACGGACCGGTCCCATCATTATATTGTATTATACATGTGACTGATAATGATAACGGTGCAGGCTCGGGGTGGGGACATGTACTGACGGACCGGTCCCATCATTATATTGTATTATTGATGTGACTGATAATGATAACGGTGCAGGCTCAGGGGGGGACATGCACTGACGGACCGGTCCCATCATTATATTGTATTATTGATGTGACTGATAATGATAACGGTGCAGGCTCGGGGTGGTGACATGTACTGACGGATTAGTCCCATCATTATATTGTATTATTTATGTGACTGATAATGATAACGGTGCAGGCTCTGTGGATGACATGCACTGACGGACTGGTCCCATCATTGTATTGTATTATTGATGTGACTGATAATGATAACGGTGCAGGCTCGGGGTGGTGACATGTACTGACGGATTAGTCCCATCATTATATTGTATTATTTATGTGACTGATAATGATAACGGTGCAGGCTCGGGGTGGGGACATGTACTGACGGACCGGTCCCATCATTATATTGTATTATTGATGTGACTGATAATGATAACGGTGCAGGCTCGGGGTGGTGACATGCACTGACGGACCGGTCCCATCATTATATTGTATTATTGATGTGACTGATAATGATAACGGTGCAGGCTCGGGGTGGGGACATGTACTGACGGACCGGTCCCATCATTATATTGTATTATTGATGTGACTGATAATGATAATGGTGCAGGCTCGGGGGGTGACATGCACTGACGGACCGGTCCCATCATTATATTATATTATACATGTGACTGATAATGATAAAGGTGCAGGCCTGGGGTGGTGACATGCACTGACGGACTGGTCCCATCATTATATTGTATTATACATGTGACTGATAATGATAACAGTGCAGGCTCGGGGTGGTGACATGCACTGACGGACCAGTCCCATCATTATATTGTATTATTGATGTGACTGATAATGATAACGGTGCAGGCTCGGGGTGGTGACATGCACTGACGGACCGGTCCCATCATTATATTGTATTATTGATGTGACAGATAATGATAAAGGTGCTGGCTCGGGGTGGTGACATGCACTGACGGACCGGTCCCATCATTATATTGTATTATTAATGTGACTGATAATGATAACGGCGCAGGCTCGGGGTGGTGACATGCACTGACGGACCGGTCCCATCATTATATTGTATTATTGATGTGACTGATAATGATAATGGTGCAGGCTCGGGGGGTGACATGCACTGACGGACCGGTCCCATCATTATATTGTATAATACATGTGACTGATAATGATAACGGTGCAGGCTCGGGGTGGTGACATGTACTGACAGATTAGTCCCATCATTATATTGTATTATTTATGTGACTGATAATGATAACGGTGCAGGCTCGGGGTGGTGACATGCACTGACGGACCGGTCCCATCATTATATTGTATTATTGATGTGACTGATAATGATAATGGTGCAGGCTCGGGTGGTGACATGTACTGACGGACCGGTCCCATCATTATATTGTATTATTTATGTGACTGATAATGATAACGGTGCAGGCTCTGTGGGTGACATGCACTGACGGACCGGTCCCATCATTATATTGTATTATTTATGTAACTGATAATGATAACGGTGCAGGCTCGGGGTGGGGACATGCACTGATGGACCGGTGCCATCATTATATTGTATTATTTATGTGACTGATAATGATAACGGTGCGGGCTCAGGGTGGAGACATGTACTGACGGACCGGTCCCATCATTATATTGTATTATTGATGTGACTGATAATGATAACGGTGCAGGCTCGGGGTGGGGACATGCACTGAGGGACTGGTCCCATCATTATATTGTATTATTGATGTGACTGATAATGATAACGGTGCAGGCTCAGGGGGGTGACATGCACTGACGGACTGGTCCCATCATTATATTGTATTATTGATGGGACTGATAATGATAACGGTGCAGGCTCGGGGTGGTGACATGCACTGACGGACCAGTCCCATCATTATATTGTATTATTGATGTGACTGTTAATGATAAAGGTGCTGGCTCGGGGTGTTGACATGCACTGACGGACCGGTCCCATCATTATATTGTATTATTGATGTGACTGATAATGATAACGGTGCAGGCTCGGTGTGGTGACATGTACTGACGGACCGGTCCCATCATTATATTGTATTATTTATGTGACTGATAATGATAAAGGTGCTGGCTCGGGGTGGGGACATGCACTGACGGACCGGTCCCATCATTATATTGTATTATTGATGTGACTGATAATGATAACGGTGCAGGCTCGGGGTGGTGACATGTACTGACGGACCGGTCCCATCATTATATTGTATTATTGATGTGACTGATAATGATAACGGTGCAGGCTCGGGGTGGTGACATGCACTGATGGACCGGTGCCATCATTATATTGTATTATTGATGTGACTGATAATGATAAAGGTGCTGGCTCGGGGTGGGGACATGCACTGACGGACCGGTCCCATCATTATATTGTATTATTGATGTGACTGATAATGATAACGGTGCAGGCTCGGTGGTGACATGCACTGACGGACTCGTCCCATCATTATATTGTATTATACATGTGACTGATAATGATAACGGTGCAGGCTCGGGGTGGTGACATGCACTGACGGACCGGTCCCATCATTATATTGTATTATTGATGTGACTGATAATGATAACGGTGCAGGCTCGGGGTGGTGACATGCACTGACGGACTGGTCCCATCATTGTATTGTATTATTGATGTGACTGATAATGATAACGGTGCAGGCTCGGGGTGGTGACATGTACTGACGGACTGGTCCCATCATTATATTGTATTATTGATGTGACTGATAATGATAACGGTGCAGGCTCTGTGGGTGACATGCACTGACGGACCGGTCCCATCATTATATTGTATTATTGATGTGACTGATAATGATAACGGTGCAGGCTCGGGGTGGTGACATGCACTGACGGACTGGTCCCATCATTATATTGTATTATTGATGTGACTGATAATGATAACGGTGCAGGCTCAGGGTGGGGACATGCACTGACGGACCGGTCCCATCATTATATTGTATTATTGATGTGACTGATAATGATAACGGTGCAGGCTCGGGGTGGTGACATGCACTGACGGACTGGTCCCATCATTATATTGTATTATTGATGTGACTGATAATGATAACGGTGCAGGCTCGGGGTGGTGACATGCACTGACGGACCGGTCCCATCATTATATTGTATAATACATGTGATTGATAATGATAACGGTGCAGGCTCAGGGGGGGGGAGGGGGGGACATGCACTGACGGACCCGTCCCATCATTTTATTGTATTATTGATGTGACTGATAATGATAACGGTGCAGGCTCGGGGTGGTGACATGCACTGACGGACCGGTCCCATCATTATATTGTATTATTGATGTGACTGATAATGATAACGGTGCCGGCTCTGTGGGTGACATGTACTGACGGACTGGTCCCATCATTATATTGTATTATACATGTGACTGATAATGATAACGGTGCAGGCTCGGGGGGGGGGGGGGTGACATGTACTGACAGATTAGTCCCATCATTATATTGTATTATTGATGTGACTGATAATGATAACGGTGCAGGCTTGGGGGGGTGACCGGTCCATCATTATATTGTATTATTGATGTGACTGATAATGATCACGGTGCAGGCTCAGGGGGGGTGACCGGTCCATCATTATATTGTATTATTTATGTGACTGATAATGATAACGGTGCAGGCTTGGGGGGGTGACCGGTCCATCATTATATTCTATTATTGACGTGACTGATAATGATAACGGTGCAGGCTCGGGGGGATGACATGCACTGACGGACAGGTCCCAACATTATATTGTATTATTGATGTGACTGATAATGATAACGGTGCAGGTTCTGTGGGTGACATGCACTGAGGGACTGGTTCCATCATTATATTGTATTATTGATGTGACTGATAATGATAACGGTGCAGGCTCGGGGGGTGACATGCACTGACGGACCAGTCCCATTATTATATTTTATTATTGATGTGACTGATAATGATAACGGTGCAGACTCGGGGGGGGGGGAGTGACCGGTCCATCTTTATATTGTATTATTGATGTTACAGATAATGATAACGGTGCAGGCTCGGGGTGATGACATGCACCGAGGGACTGGTCCCATCATTGTATTGTATTATTGATGTGACTGATAATGATAACGGTGCAGGCTCGGGGGGATAACATGCACTGAGGGACTGGTCCCATCATTATATTGTATTATTGATGTGACTGATAATGATAACGGTGCAGGCTCAGGGGGGGGGACATGCACTGACGGACCGGTCCATAATTATATTGTATTATTGATGTGACTGATAACGATAACGGTGCAGGCTCAGGGGGGGATAACATGCACCGAGGGACTGGTCCCATCATTGTATTGTATTATTGATGTGACTGATAATGATAACGGTGCAGGCTCAGGGGGGGGGGGGACATGCACTGAGGGACTGGTCCCATCATTGTATTGAATTATTGATGTGACTGATAATGATAAAGGTGCAGGCTCGGGGGGATAACATGCACTGAGGGACTGGTCCCATCATTGTATTGTATTATTGATGTGACTGATAATGATAACGGTGCAGGCTCAGGGGGGATAACATGCACTGACGGACCGGTCCCATCATTATATTGAATTATTGATGTGACTGATAATGATAACGGTGCAGGCTCGGGGATGACATGCACTGAGGGACTGGTCCCATCATTGTATTGTATTATTGATGTGACTGATAATGATAACGGTGCAGGCTCGGGGATGACATGCACTGACGGACCGGTCCCATCATTATATTGTATTATTGATGTGACTGATAATGATAACGGTGCAGGCTCGGGGTGGTGACATGCACTGACGGACCGGTCCCATCATTGTATTGTATTATTGATGTGACTGATAATGATAACGGTGCAGGCTCGGGGATGACATGCACTGACGGACCGGTCCCATCATTATATTGTATTATTGATGTGACTGATAATGATAACGGTGCAGGCTCAGGGGAGGGGGGGGGGGGGGTGACCGGTCCATCATTATATTGTATTATTGATGTGACAGATGATAACGGTGCAGGCTCGGGGGGATAACATGCACTGAGGGACTGGTCCCATCATTGTATTGTATTATTGATGTGACTGATAATGATAACGGTGCAGGCTCGGGGGGATAACATGCACTGAGGGACTGGTCCCATCATTGTATTGTATTATTGATGTGACTGATAATGATCACGGTGCAGGCTCGGGGGGATAACATGCACTGAGGGACTGGTCCCATCATTGTATTGTATTATTGATGTGACTGATAATGAGAACCCCCCAGGTTATACCAGGGCTAAGGAGTATAAACCAATAGCAGTCCAGGAGGGCCGAAGGGTTGTTCTAATGACATTATTACGCCATGTAGGTGACATGGCATGATGGGTATTGTAGTGCACTCATTATAACGTGTATAACCTGCACAGAAGCAGAGGCGCAGCAGCTGTAGCATCTTCACTATCTGGGAGAGAAGGAGAAGGTTACAGCCACACACGTCTGTACATGGCTATTTCATATACTTTACACACAAACATATATATATATATATATATATATATATATATATATATATATATATATATATATATATATATATCATTTCCATATTTGTCACTATGGAAACTGCAGACATGTATGTTGCTAAGAGACTGATGTCATCATGTGATGGGTGTTGGGTGAAGTGTAAAAGTTTTCACAGGGGTGTCATTCTTCACTTCTGGGTTCCAGGCATAGTACTGTAGATGATGCCAGAGGTGCGGATGCCTGCTGGAGAGAGGCAGACAGGAGTAGATAATGCCAGAGGTGCTGATGCCTGCTGGAGAGAGGCAGACAGTAGTAGATAATAGCAGAGGTGCTGATGCCTGCTGGAGAGAGTCAGACAGGAGTAGATAATGCCAGAGGTGCGGATGCCTGCTGGAGAGAGGCAGACAGGAGTAGATGATGCCAGAGGTGTGGATGCCTGCTGGAGAGAGGCAGACAGGAGTAGATAATGCCAGAGGTGCGGATGCCTGCTGGAGAGATGCAGACAGTAGTAGATAATGCCAGAGGTGTGGATGCCTGCTGGAGAGATGCAGACAGTAGTAGATAATGCCAGAGGTGCTGATGCCTGCTGGAGAGAGGCAGACAGTAGTAGATAATAGCAGAGGTGCTGATGCCTGCTGGAGAGAGTCAGACAGGAGTAGATAATGCCAGAGGTGCTGATGCCTGCTGGAGAGAGGCAGACAGGAGTAGATAATGCCAGAGGTGCTGATGCCTGCTGGAGAGAGGCAGACAGTAGTAGATAATAGCAGAGGTGCTGATGCCTGCTGGAGAGAGTCAGACAGGAGTAGATAATGCCAGAGGTGCTGATGCCTGCTGGAGAGAGGCAGACAGGAGTAGATGATGCCAGAGGTGTTGATGATTACTGGAGAGAGTCAGACAGTAGTAGATAATAGCAGAGGTGTTGCTTGCTGGAGAGAGGCAGACAGTAGTAGATGATGCAAGAGTTGCTGATGCATGCTGGAGAGAGGCAGACAAGAGTAGATGATGCTGGAGAGAGTCAGACAGTAGTAGATGATGCCAGAGGTGCTGATGCCTGCTGGAGAGAGGCAGACAGGAGTAGATAATGCCAGAGGTGCTGACGCCTGCTGGAGAGAGGCAGACAGTAGTAGATAATAGCAGAGGTGCTGATGCCTGCTGGAGGGAGGCAGACAGTGGTAGATGATGATAGAAGTGCCGATGCCTGCTGGAGAGAGGCAGACAGTAGTAGATAATAGCAGAGGTGCTGATGCCTGCTGGAGAGAGTCAGACAGGAGTAGATAATGCCAGAGGTGATGATGCCTCCTGGAGAGAGGCAGACAGGAGTAGATAATGCCAGAGGTGCTGATGCCTGCTGGAGAGAGGCAGACAGTAGTAGATAATAGCAGATGTGCTGATGCCTGCTGGAGAGAGTCAGACAGTAGTAGATAATAGCAGATGTGCTGATGCCTGCTGGAGAGAGTCAGACAGGAGTAGATAATGCCAGAGGTGCTGATGCCTGCTGGAGAGAGGCAGACAGGAGTAGATGATGCCAGAGGTGTTGATGATTACTGGAGAGAGTCAGACAGTAGTAGATGATGCAAGAGTTGCTGATGCATGCTGGAGAGAGGCAGACAAGATTAGATGATGCTGGAGAGAGTCAGACAGTAGTAGATGATGCCAGAGGTGCTGATGCATGCTGGAGAGAGGCAGACAGTAGTAGATAATAGCAGAGGTGCTGATGCCTGCTGGAGAGAGGCAGACAGGAGTAGATAATGCCAGAGGTGCTGATGCCTGCTGGAGAGAGGCAGACAGTAGTAGATAATAGCAGAGGTGCTGATGCCTGCTGGAGAGAGGCAGACAGTGGTAGATGATGACAGAGGTGCTGATGCCTGATGGAGAGAGGCAGACAGTAGTAGATAATAGCAGAGGTGCTGATGCCTGCTGGAGAGAGGCAGACAGAATTATATGATGCCAGAGGTGCTAATGCATGCTGGAGAGAGGCAGACAGGAGTAGATCATAGCATAGGTGCTGATGCATGCTAGAGAGAGACAGACAGTAGTATATGATATCAGAGGTGCTGATGCATGCAGGAGAGAGGCAGACAGTAGTAGATAATAGCAGAGGTGCTGATGCCTGCTGGAGGGAGGCAGACAGTGGTAGATGATGACAGAAGTGCTGATGCCTGCTGGAGAGAGGCAGACAGTAGTAGATAATAGCAGAGGTGCTGATGCCTGCTGGAGAGAGGCAGACAGGAGTAGATAATGCCAGAGGTGCTGATGCCTGCTGGAGAGAGGCAGACAGGAGTAGATAATGCCAGAGGTGCTGATGCGTGCTGGAGAGAGGCAGACAGTAGTAGATAATAGCAGATGTGCTGATGCCTGCTGGAGAGAGTCAGACAGTAGTAGATAATAGCAGATGTGCTGATGCCTGCTGGAGAGAGTCAGACAGGAGTAGATAATGCCAGAGGTGCTGATGCCTGCTGGAGAGAGGCAGACAGGAGTAGATGATGTAAGAGGTGTTGATGATTACTGGAGAGAGTCAGACAGTAGTAGATGATGCCAGAGGTGCTGATGCCTGCTGGAGAGAGGCAGACAGGAGTAGATGATGCCAGAGGTGCGGATGCCTGCTGGAGAGAATCAGGCAGCGGTAGATGATGCCAGAGGTGCTGGTGCCTGCTGCAGAGAATCAGACAGGGGTATATGATGCCAGAGATGCTGATGCCTGCTGGAGAGAGGTAGACAGTGGTAGATGATGCCAGAGGTGCTGATGTGTTCTGGATAGAGGCATACAGTAGTAGATGATGCCAGAGGTGCTGATGCCTGCTGGAGAGAGGCAGACAGGAGTAAAAGATCCCAGAGGTGCTGATGCCTACTGGAGAGAGCCAGACAGGAGTAGATGATGCCAGGGGTTCTGATGCCTGCTGGAGAGAGGCAGACAGGAGTAGATGATGCCAGAGGTGCTGATGCATGCTCGAGAGAGGCAGACAGTAGTAGATAATAGCAGAGGTGTTGCTTGCTGGAGAGAGGCAGACAGTAGTAGATAATAGCAGAGGTGCTGATGCATGCAGGAGAGAGGCAGACAGTAGTAGATAATAGCAGAGGTGCTGATGCATACTGGAGAGAGGCAGGCAGTAGTAGATTATAGCAGAGGTGCTGATGCATGCCGGAGAGAAGCAGACAGTAGTAGATAATAGCAGATGTGCTTCTGCATGCTGGAGAGAGGCAGACAGTAGTAGATAATAGCAGAGGTGCTACTGCATGCTGGAGAGAGACAGACAATAGTAGATAATAGCAGAGGTGCTGATGCATGCAGGAGAGAGGCAGACAGTAGTAGATAATAGCAGAGGTGCTGATGCATACTGGAGAGAGGCAGGCAGTAGTAGATTATAGCAGAGGTGCTGATGCATGCCGGAGAGAAGCAGACAGTAGTAGATAATAGCAGATGTGCTTCTTCATGCTGGAGAGAGGCAGACAGTAGTAGATAATAGCAGAGGTGCTACTGCATGCTGGAGAGAGACAGACAATAGTAGATAATAGCAGAGTTGCTGATGCATGCAGAAGAGAGGCAGACAGTAGTAGATAATAGCAGAGGTGCTGATGCATGCCGGAGAGAAGCAGACAGTAGTAGATAATAGCAGAGGTGCGGATGCATGCTGGAGAGAGGCAGACAGTAGTAGATAATAGCAGAGCTGCTGATGCATGCTAGAGAGAGGCAGACAGTAGTAGATAATAGCAGAGCTGCTGATGCATGCAGGAGAGAGGCAGACAGTAGCAGATAATAGCAGAGGTGTTGATGCATACTGTAGAGAGGCAGACAGTAGTACATAATAGCAGAGGTGCTGATGCATGCCGGAGAGAGGCAGACAGTAGTAGATAATAGCAGATGTGCTTCTGCATGCTGGAGAGAGGCAGACAGTAGTAGATAATAGCAGAGGTGCTACTGCATGCTGGAGAGAGGCAGACAGTAGTAGATAATAGCAGAGGTGTTGATGCATGCTGGAGAGAGGCAGACAGTAGTAGATGATGCCAGATGTGCTTCTGCATGCTGGAGAGAGGCAGACAGTAGTAGCAGAAGACTGCTATGTGTGGGATCAGGTTACCATCCTATGATTATATTATTATAATTTTATTTATAAGGCGCCACAAGTGTTTTGCAGCGCCGTACAGGCCCTGTTCTGTGGAGCTTACAATCTAGTAGGAAGGGGAGACAGACAGATTACATGAGGTGCACTTCTTCCTCCATAAGTCACATTTCGTATATATCCATTGAGAATTATTTATCAGTGAGACATAGGGCCAAATTCTCTCTCCAATGGACAAAACCATTCTGCACTGCAGGGGGGCAGATGTAACATGTGCAGAGAGAGTTAGATTTGGCTGAGTTATTTTGTTTCTGTGCAGGGTAAATACTGGCTGCATTATTTTTACACTTAAATATAGATATTAGTTTGAAGTATACATCCCACCCAAATCTAACTCTCTCTCTCTCTGCACATGTTACATCTGCCCTCCTGCAGTGCACATGGTTTTGTCCATTAGATAATTTGCTTTTGAAGTGAACCAGAATCAGGCCTTTAGGTTGTGATAGCACTGGACTGCTAAACGTGTATGCAATATCATTGTTTACAGGCAGCAGTGTAGGAGTGCTGGGAGGTGGGGGAGCAGTATAAGAGAGCTGAGACAAGGGGGAGTAGTGTTGCAGCGCTCAGAGGTGGGGGACAGTATAAGAGAGCTGAGAGGAGGAGGAGCAGTGTAGATGTGTTGGGAGGTGGGAGAGCAGTGTAAGAGAGCTGAGATGATGGGGAGTAGTGTAGGAGAGCTGAGAGGTGGAGGACAATGTAAGAGAGCTGAGAGGAGGGGGGGCAGTGTAAGAGAGCTGAGAGGTGGGGGACAGTGTAAGAGAGCTGAGAGGAGGGGGAGCAGCGTAAGAGAGCTGAGAGGAGGAGGAGCAGTGTAGGAGTGCTAGGAGGTGGGGGAGCAGTGTAAGAGAGCTGAGACGAAGGGGAGTAGTGTAGGAGAGCTGAGAGGTGGGGGACAATGTAAGAGAGCTGAGAGGAGGGGGAGCAGTGTAAGAGAGCTGAGAGGTGGGGGACAGTGTAAGAGAGCTGAGACAAGGGGGAGTAGTGTAGGAGAGCTGAGAGGTGGGGGAGCAGTGTCAGAGAGCTGAGATCAGGGGGAGTAGTGTTGGAGAGCTGAGAGGTGGGGGACAGTGTAAGAGAGCTGAGAAGAGGGGGAGTATTGTAGGAGAGCTGAGAGGTGGGGGACAGTGTAAGAGAGCTGAGAGGAGGGGGAGCAGTGTAAGAGCTGAGAGGAGGAGGAGAAGTGTAGGAGTGCTTGGAGGTGGGGTAGCAGTGTAACAGAAAAGCTGAACTGTTAAATGAGTTCTTCTCATCAGTGTTAACTAAGGGAGAGCAGACTGTGGAACACACACATACCATAAATGGGACGAACAAGCCGGACCTCAATATGGATTTCTCTACCGAGGGAATAATTTTGAGGCTCAGCAAAATCAAAACAAATAAATCACCTGGGCCCGATGGGATTCATCCTAGGGTACTAATGGAATTAAGGAAGGAATTAGCTTCCCCTCTACATTATATCTTTGATAACTCACTATCATCAGGAAAGTTACCAAAAGACTGGAGAATAGCTGAGGTAGTGCCATTATTCAAAAAAGGAAAAAAGGAAGATCCCGCTAATTACAGACCTGTGAGTTTAACATCAATAGTGGGTAAACTATTTGAAGGATTTTTAAGAGATGGTATCCAGGAATATTTAGACCTTCATAGTTTACTCAGTAATAACCAGCATGGGTTCGTGAAAAATCGTTCATGCCAAACTAATCTACTTGGTTTCTATGAAGAGGTTAGCAAAAACCTTGATAATGGAAACGTTGTAGATGTGATTTTCCTAGATTCTGATAAAGCCTTCGACACCGTACCACACAAGAGGTTGATAAATAAAATGGAGGACCTGGGATTAGGGGCAAATATCTGTAGATGGGTAGGGAACTGGCTGTGTAATAGAGAACAAAGAGTGGTTGAGAACAGTGCCGTGTCTAATATGATACCAGTACTAAGTGGAGTGCCACAGGGTTCGGTTCTAGGGCCCATTTTATTTAACATATTTATTAACGATATTGGGATAGGGTTACTCAGCAATGTATCCATCTTTGCAGATGACACAAAACTGAGCAGAGTTATTAAATCATCAGAAGATGTCACCACGCTTCAAAATGATCTGGACAATCTAGATGAGTGGGAAAACAGTGGAAGATGAGGTACAATGTGGACAAATGCAAGGTCATGCACCTTGGGAGACATAACCAGTGCGCTAGTTATAACCTAAGCGGGGATGAATTGGGTAAATCAGTACTCGAAAAGGATCTAGGAGTCCAAATAGACAATAAACTGGGGTGTAGTGCTCAATGTAATATAGCAACAAAAAAGGGCAACAGAATACTAGCATGTATTGAAAGGAGCATGGAAACTAGGGACTCAAAAGTAATTATGCCTCTGTACAAAGCATTGGTTAGACCACACCTTGAATATGTGTGTGTGTGTGTATATATATATATATATATATATATATATATATATATATATATACACATATTCAAGGTGTGGTCTAACCAATGCTTTGTACAGTGGCATAATTACTTTCTATCTATCTATCTATCTATCTATCTATCTATCTATCTATCTATCTATCTATCTATCTATCATGCAGCTTTTAGTATATATTGTGAACACAAAGGCTGACCTCAGCCTGGCTGACTATTGCAAGCTGACTATTGTTAGTTTGTCATATTTTAAAGTAACTCATATCATCTGTTACACCAGTATTGAAGTAGCTGCTTGCAAACTGCTATATTTAGGTAACTCATATCATCTGTTACACCAGTATTGAAGTAGCTGCTTGCAAACTGCTATATTTAGGTAACTCATATCATCTGTTACACCAGTATTGAAGTAGCTGCTTGCAAACTGCTATATTTAGGTAACTCATATCATCTGTTACACCAGTATTGAAGTAGCTGCTTGCAAACTGCTATATTTAGGTAACTCATATCATCTGTTAGACCTGGAAATTGTGCAAATATTTTTATAAGATTTGAAAGTGAGTTAGAATTTATTAGTGGCTGGGATGGTATGTAACCTCTTACCATTTGTTATCTTAGTTTTATTGCTAGTGGAAGAGGGGCTCTGGCTGGGTGGGGTCTCAATCAATTAACTTAGAAACAGCTTTTAGTATATATTGTGAACACAAAGGGCGGTATTCAATGAGCCTGATTCGCCATGTTTTTATGGCGAATTTGTGCTGTTTGGCGAATTTCTGACTAAAACGGTGAATCACCCTATTCAATGACCACATGGCGAATACATTTCAAGGTTTTTTTCACCATGACTCACCGAGTAGCAATCGCTATCTTTTTATGGTGAAGTGAAATGTGAACTTTTAAAATAAAGTGTTTTGTTTTTTACATTTGGTGTCAAAAAATCATGAATTTTATTCTGAGGAGGGGCATGCTATTTTTATTCATGTGCTGTAAGCACATGAATATATATTTAATTTTACAAAAAATTTTTTTTTTTTTTTTTTTTTTTACACAGCAGCCAGCAGGGGGCGCCGGAGCCGAGCCGCTCATTACATATTCATATATTCACTGCACCCGATCGTTACGATCGGGTATAGTGAATATACGGTCCCCTGCTGGCACCCCCGGGGGGCAGCCTGTGCTGCCTGGCACCCGGGGAGCCCACCTACCCCCCACAAAGTTCTGGGGCAGGCAGAGAGACTTCCATCTCTTTGCCTGCCACCGTCCTCAGGCTCCCTGCGGCAATCGCCGCAGGAGCTCATATTCGCCAGTCAGGGGCAGCGAGCCCCTGACACGTTGAATACCGGAGCCCGCCGGCTCCGGAACATGGCGAATGTGCAGCGAATCCTAAAAAGGATTCGCTGCACCTCGCAGGTATTCTCATTGAATACCGCCCAAAGGCTGACCTCAGCCTGGCTGACTATTGCAAGCTGACTATTGTTAGTTTGTCATATTTTAAAGTAGGAATATTTTTAAGTAGGGCGAAAACAGTTACATAGATTAAAGCTTGGACTTATTCTGGACTTAAACTGGACAGAAACTGCCAACCAACTTAACATCTTCGTATCAAAGTGAATCAGAAAGACACCGGCAACCCAGAAAACCAAGAGACTGCTTTGAGTGAGCTCACTTCATTCTCACATCATACTACTCCTGGCTGCTTAATCTGCCTATTCAGCTGTGATATCACCATTTCTCCATCTGCTAAAACTTTTTGAATATCACTCTTTATGCTTGTACTTGCACTGTCCGTTTTGAAAATGCCCAGCTGTACCTCTAATGACTTTACCTCTCTTGCTGTTCCATTGAGAGTAGGTGTCCCTGATTATTTTATTCTTGGCCCTCTTCTCTATCTCTACATGTCCTCTCTGGGTGAACTTATTTGCTCACTCGACTTCCACTATGCCGAAAATACAAAAATCTACCCCTCGTTTCCTGATTGTTCTTCTTCCATCCTAACTCATATCTCCAACTGTCTCTCTGCTGTCTACTCTTGGATGACCCAGCGCTTTTTTAGACTTAAAATATTAAAAACTAAGCTGACCTCTTTCGACCCTCCTGCATAAAACCTGACCATCTCTCATCCTAACCTGTTTATGCTCACCTCTCCCCCTTCTGTGTTACCCCTGTCTGTCTAACCCTCCCCTTTAGAATGTAAGCTCTCACGGGCAGGGCCCTCTCTCCTCATGTGCCTTTCTTAGAATATATAAACCACTGCCACCCTGATAATTGCTTCAGTGTCCTGTCCCCTGATGCAACTATCTGTATTAACCATGTACTTGTCCTAAACTGTCTTGTAATGTAATTTGTTATGTGTTTGCTAATAACTATGCTCTGTAAAGCGCTGCGGAATTTGTATGCGCTATATAAGAAACTGTTAATAAATAAATAAATAAATAAATCATGCAGTTTGCGGCCAGTAATGACAAAATTGATTGTCTAAAGTGCCCGGGCCCCCTGAAGGCTTAATATGGCACTGCTAAGAGGTGAGGGAGCAGTGTCCAAGAGCTGAGAGGTGAGGGAGCAGTGTAGGAAAGCTGAGAGGTGATGGAGCAATGTAGGAATGCTGAGAGGTGAGGGAGCAGTGTAGGAAAGCTGAGAGGTGATGGAGCAATGTAGGAAAGCTGAGAGGTGAGGGAGCAATGTAGGAAAGCTGATAGGCGAGGGAGCAGTGTAAGAAAGCTGAGAGGTGATGGAACAATGTAGGAAATCTGAGAGGTGAGGGAGCAGTGTAGGAAAGCTGAGAGGTGATGGAACAATGTAGGTAAACTGAGAGGTGAGGGAGCAGTGTAGGAAAGCTGAGAGGTGAGGGAGCAGTGTAGGAAAGCTGAGAGGTGATGGAGCAATGTAGGAAAGCTGAGAGGTGATGGAGCAATGTAGGAAAGCTGAAAGGTGATGGAGCAATGTAGGAAAACTGAGAGGTGAGGGAGCAGTGTAGGAAAGCTGAGAGGTGATGGAGGAATGTAGGAAAGCTGAGAGGCGAGGGAGCAGTGTAAGAAAGCTGAGAGGTGAGGGAGCAATGTAAGAGAGCAAAGAGGTGATGGAGCAATGTAAGAAAGCTGAGAGGTGAGGGAGCAGTGTAAGAAAGCTGAGAGGTGAGGGAGCAGTGTAGGAAAGCTAAGAGGTGAGGGAGCAGTGTAAGAAAGCTGAGAGGTGAGGGAGCAGTGTAGGAAAGCTGAGAGGTGATGGAGGAATGTAGGAAAGCTGAGAGGTGATGGAGCAGTGTAAGAAAGCTGAGAGGTGAGGGAGCAGTGTAGGAAAGCTGAGAGGTGATGGAGGAATGTAGGAAAGCTGAGAGGTTAGGGAGCAGTGTAAGAAAGCTGAGAGGTGATGGAGGAATGTAGGAAAGCTGAGAGGTGAGGGAGCAGTGTAAGAAAGCTGAGAGGTGAGGGAGCAGTGTAGGAAAGCTGAGAGGTGATGAGGAATGTAAGAAAGCTGAGAGGTGATGGAGGAATGTAGGAAAGCTGAGAGGTGATGGAGGAATGTAGGAAAGCTGACAGGTGAGGGAGCAGTGTAAGAAGGCTGAGAGGTGAGGGAGCAGTGTAGGAAAGCTGAGAGGTGATGGAGGAATGTAGGAAAGCTGAGAGG
Source organism: Crinia signifera (assembly GCF_055691185.1). Taxonomy (NCBI): domain Eukaryota; kingdom Metazoa; phylum Chordata; class Amphibia; order Anura; family Myobatrachidae; genus Crinia; species Crinia signifera. Next base: position 340,299,962 of record NC_139220.1, on the reverse strand, counting down.
TGAGGAAGCAGTGTAGGAAAGCTGAGAGGTGATGGCGCAATGTAGGAAAGCTGAGAGGTGAGGGAGCAGTATAGGAAAGCTGAGAGGTGAGGGAGCAGTGTAGGAAAGCTGAGAGGTGATGGAGGAATGTAGGAAAGCTGAGAGGTGAGGGAGCAGTGTAAGAAAGCTGAGAGGTGATGGAGGAATGTAGGAAAGCTGAGAGGTGATGGAGCAGTGTAAGAAAGCTGAGAGGTGAGGGAGCAGTGTAGGAAAGCTGAGAGTGATGGAGGAATGTGGGAAAGCTGAGAGGTGAGAGAGCAGTGTAAGAAAGCTGAGAGGCGAGGGAGCAGTGTAAGAAAGCTGAGAGGTGATGAGGAATGTAAGAAAGCAGAGAGGTGATGGAGGAATGTAGGAAAGCTGAGAGGTGATAGAGGATTGTAGGAAAGCTGACAGGTGAGGGAGCAGTGTAAGAAAGCTGAGAGGTGAGGGAGCAGTGTAGGAAAGCTGAGAGGTGATGGAGGAATGTAGGAAAGCTGAGAAGTGATGGAGCAGTGTAAGAAAGCTGAGAGGTGAGGGAGCAGTGTAAGAAAGCTTAGAGGTGAGGGAGCAGTGTAGGAAAGCTGACAGGTGCGGGAGCAGTGTAAGAAAGCTGAGAGGTGAGGGAGCAGTGTAGGAAAGCTGAGAGGTGATGGAGGAATGTAGGAATGCTGAGAAGTGATGGAGCAGTGTAAGAGAGCTGAGAGGTGAGGGAGCAGTGTAGGAAAGCTGAGAGGTGATGGAGGAATGTAGGAAAGCTGAGAAGTGATGGAGCAGTGTAAGAAAGCTGAGAGGTGATGGAGGAATGTAAGAGAGCAAAGAGGTGATGGAGGAATGTAGGAAAGCTGAGAAGTGATGGAGCAGTGTAAGAAAGCTGAGAGGTGAGGGAGCAGTGTAAGAAAGCTTAGAGGTGAGGGAGCAGTGTAGGAAAGCTGACAGGTGAGGGAGCAGTGTAAGAAAGCTGAGAGGTGAGGGAGCAGTGTAGGAAAGCTGAGAGGTGATGGAGGAATGTAGGAAAGCTGAGAAGTGATGGAGCAGTGTAAGAAAGCTGAGAGGTGAGGGAGCAGTGTAAGAGAGCTGAGAGGTGAGGGAGCAGTGTAGGAAAGCTGAGAGGTGATGGAGGAATGTAGGAAAGCTGAGAAGTGATGGAGCAGTGTAAGAAAGCTGAGAGGTGATGGAGGAATGTAAGAGAGCAAAGAGGTGATGGAGGAATGTAGGAAAGCTGAGAAGTGATGGAGCAGTGTAAGAAAGCTGAGAGGTGAGGGAGCAATGTAAGAGAGCAAAGAGGTGATGGAGGAATGTAGGAAAGCTGAGAAGTGATGGAGCAGTGTAAGAAAGCTGAGAGGTGAGGGAGCAGTGTAAGAAAGCTGAGAGGTGAGGGAGCAATGTAAGAGAGCAAAGAGGTTAGGGAGCAGTGTAAGAGAGAAGGGATCTAGCGGGGTGTTATGGTGTGTATACAAGGTACAATTAAGCCTACAATTTTTGCTGTATAATCAAAATCGCATCGGGATCGCACATAGATCACATGGTGACCACACTTTTTTGAACCTTTCAATCCCGATGCGCGCTCCAGTACAGCACAAATATAAGCCGTTAGACAGGGTTGCATTGACTATATAGTACAGATCTGTACTATATATTGTCAAAATTGCATGCATGTCTTTTGGCTTGCTGTGCAATTCGACCCCAATGGATCGAATAGCACAGCTGTCGACCGTGTGTACAAACCATAAGAGAGCTGAGTGGTGAGGGAGCAGTGTAAGAGAGCAGAGAGGTAGAGGGAGCATTGTAAGATAGCATAGAGGTAGAGGGAGCATTGTAAGAGAGCTGAGTGGTGAGGGAGCAGTGTAAGAGAGCAGAGAGCTAGAGGGAGCATTGTAAGAGAGCAGAGAGGTAGAGGGAGCATTGTAAGAGAGCTGAGTGGTGAGGGAGCAGTGTAAGAGAGCAGAGAGCTAGAGGGAGCATTGTAAGAGAGCAGAGAGGTAGAGGGAGCATTGTAAGAGAGCTGAGTGGTGAGGGAGCAGTGTAAGAGAGCAGAGAGCTAGAGGGAGCAGTGTAAGAGAGCAGAGAGCTAGAGGGAGCATTGTAAGGTAGCATAGAGGTGAGGGATCAATGTAGGAGAGTGCAGAGGTGGGGGTGTAATTTAGGATGCGGGACCATTTGTCTACAACAAGAAGATAGACAGCCATTAGGTCGACACCATTAGTTCGACAACTCAATAGGTCGACATGCTTTTAGTTTGACATACCATTAGGTCGACCTAAAAGCATGTCGACCTATTGAGTTGTCGAACTAATGGTGTCGACCTAATGGCTGTCTATCTTCTTGTTGTAGACAAATAGTCCGGATACCGTAATTTAAGGGAGCAGTGTAGGAGAGCTGAGAGGTAAGAGAGCAGTGTAGAACAACTGAGAGTTAGTGGGGCAGTGTAAGAGAGATGAGATGTGGGGGGAGCACTGTAGAAGATCTAAGAGGCGGGGGAGCAGTGTAGGATAGCTGTGAGTAAGCAGGATAGAGGGGTGTGAGCGAGCTGGATGTAGGGGGGCAGTGTGAGCGAGCTGGATGGAGGGGGGCAGTGTGAGCGAGCTGGAGGGGGCAGTGTGAGCGAGCTGGATGGAGGGGGCAGTGTGAGCGAGCTGGAGGGGGCAGTGTGAGCGAGCTGGATGGAGGGGGGCAGTGTGAGAGAGCTACATGTAGGGGGGGCAGTGTGAGCGAGCTGGATGGAGGGGGGCAGTGTGAGCGAGCTGGAGGGGGCAGTGTGAGCGAGCTGGATGGAGGGGGCAGTGTGAGCGAGCTAGATGTAGGGGGGCAGTGTGAGCGAGCTGGATGGAGGGGGGGCAGTGTGAGCGACCCGGGTGGAGGGGTCAGTGTGAGCGAGCTGGATGGAGGGGGGCAGTGTGAGCGAGCTGGATGTAGGGGGGTAGTGTGAGCGATCTGGGTGGAGGGGGGGTCAGTGTGAGCGAGCTAGATGTAGGGGAGCAGTGTGAGCGAGCTGGATGGGAGGGGGTGGCAGTGTGAGCGAGCTGGATGGAGGGGGGGCAGTGTGAACGAGCTGAGTGGAGGGGGGCAGTGAGAGCAAGCTGGATGTAGGAGGGCAGTGTGAGCAAGCTAGATGGAGGAGGGGTCAGTGTGAGCGAGCTGGATGTAGGGGGCAGTGTGAGCGAGCTAGATGTAGGGGGCAGTGTGAGCAAGCTGGATGTAGGGGCAGTGTGAGCGAGCTGGATGTAGGGGGCAGTGTAAGCGAGCTAGATGTAGGGGGGCAGTGTGAGCGAGCTGGGTGGAGGGGGTGTCAGTGTGAGTGAGCTGGATGTAGGGGAGCAGTGTGAGCGAGCTGGATGTAGGGGGCAAGTTGAGCGAGCTAGATGTAGGGGGCAGTGTGAGCAAGCTGGATGTAGGGGCAGTGTGAGCGAGCTGGATGTAGGGGGCAGTGTAAGCGAGCTAGATGTAGGGGGGCAGTGTGAGCGAGCTGGGTGGAGGGGGGGGGGCAGTGTGAGTGAGCTAGATGGAGGGGAGGCAGTGTGAGCGAGCTTGATGTAGGGGGGCAGTGAGAGCGAGCTGGATGTAGGGGGGCAGTGTGAGCGAGCTAGATGTAGGGGGCAGCATGAGCGAGCTGGGTGGAGGGGGGGTCAGTGTGAGCGAGCTGGATGTAGGGGAGCAGTGTGAACGAGCTGGATGGAGGGGGTGGCAGTGTGAGTGAGCTGGGTGGAGGGGGGCAGTGAGAGCGAGCTGGATGTAGGGGGGCAGTGTGAGCGAGCTGGGTGGAGGGGGTGGCAGTGTGAGCGAGCTGGATGGAGGGGAGCAGTGTGACTGAGCTGGATGTAGGGGAGCAGTGTGAGCGAGCTGGATGGAGGGGGTGGCAGTGTGAGCGAGCTGGATGGAGGGGTGGCAGTGTGAGCGAGCTGGGTGGAGGGGGGCAGTGAGAGCGAGCTGGATGTAGGGGGCTGTGAGAGCGAGCTGGATGTAGGGGGGCAGTGTGAGCGAGTCGGATGTAGGGGAGGAGTCTGAGCGAGCTGGATGGAGGGGGTGGCAGTGTGAGCGAGCTGGATGGAGGGGAGGCAGTGTGAGTGAGCTGGGTGGAGGGGGGCAGTGAGAGCGAGCTGGGTGGAGGGGGTGGCAGTGTGAGCGAGCTGAATGGAGGGGGGGCAGTGTGAGCGAGCTGGACGGAGGGGGGGGCAGTTTGAGCGAGCTGGATGGAGGGGGGGGGGGCAGTGTGAGCGAGCTGGACGGAGGGGGGGCAGTGTGAGCGAGCTGGATGGAGGGGGTGGCAGTGTGAGCGAGCTGGATGGAGGAGGGGCAGTGTGAGCGAGCTGGATGTAGGGGGGCAGTTTGAGCGAGCTGGATGTAGGGGGGGGGGCAGTCTGAGCGAGCTGGATGGAGGGGGTGGCAGTGTGAGCGAGCTGGATAGAGGGGGGGCAGTGTGAGCGAGCTGGGTGGAGGGGGGCAGTGAGAGCGAGTTGGATGTAGGGGGGCAGTGTGAGTGAGCTGGGTGGAGGGGGTGGCAGTGTGAGCGAGCTGGATGGAGGGGTGGCAGTGAGAGCGAGCTGGATGTAGGGTGTGGCAGTGTGAGCGAGATGGATGGAGGTGGGCAGTGTGAGCGAGCTGGATGGAGGGGGGGCAGTGTGAGCGAGCTGGGTGGAGGGGGGCAGTGAGAGCGAGCTGGATGTAGGGTGTGGCAGTGTGAGCGAGCTGGGTGGAGGGGGGCAGTGTGAGCGAGCTGGATGGAGGGGGGGCAGTGTGAGCGAGCTGGATGGAGGGGGTGGCAGTGTGAGCGAGCTGGATGGAGGGGGGGCAGTGTGAGTGAGCTGGAAGGAGGGGGGGCAGTGTGAGCGAGCTGGATGTAGGGGGGCAGTGTGAGCAAGCTGGATGTAGGGGAGGAGTCTGAGCGAGCTGGATGGGGGGGTTGCAGTGTGAGCGAGCTGGATGGAGGGGGGGCAGTGTGAGCGAGCTGGGTGGAGGGGGGCAGTGATAGCGAGCTGGATGTAGGGGGGCAGTGTGAGCGAGCTGGGTGGAGGGGGTGGCAGTGTGAGCGAGCTGGATGGAGGGGGGGCAGTGTGAGCGAGCTGGATGTAGGGGGTGGCAGTGTGAGCGAGCTGGGTGGAGGGGGTGGCAGTGTGAGCGAGATGGATGGAGGTGGGGCAGTGTGAGCGAGCTGGATGGAGGGGGGGCAGTGTGAGCGAGCTGGATGGAGGGGGGGCAGTGTGAGCGAGCTGGATGGAGGGGGGGCAGTGTGAGCGAGCTGGATGTAGGGGGGCAATGTGAGCGAGCTGGATGGAGGGGGGGCAGTGTGAGCGAGCTGGATGGAGGGGGGGCAGTGTGAGCGAGCTGGATGTAGGGGGGCAATGTGAGCGAGCTGGGTGGAGGGGGGGCAGTGTGAGCGAGCTGGATGGAGGGGGGGGGGCAGTGTGAGCGAGCTGGGTGGAGGGGGTAGCAGTGTGAGCAAGCTTGGTGGAGGGGGTAGCAGTGTGAGCGAGCTGGACGGAGGGGGGGCAGTGTGAGCGAGCTGGATGTAGGGGGGCAATGTGAGCGAGCTGGGTGGAGGGGGGGCAGTGTGAGCGAGCTGGATGGAGGGGGGGGCAGTGTGAGCGAGCTGGGTGGAGGGGGTAGCAGTGTGAGCGAACTGGACGGAGGGGGGGCAGTGTGAGCGAGCTGGATGTAGGGGGGCAGTGTGAGCGAGCTGGATGTAGGGGGGCAATGTGAACGAGCTGGGTGGAGGGGGTAGCAGTGTGAGCGAGCTGGGTGGAGGGGGGGGCAGTGTGAGCGAGCTGGATGTAGGGGGTGGCAGTGTGAGCGAGCTGGATGGAGGGGGGGGGGCAGTGTGAGCGAGCTGGACGGAGGGGGGGCAGTGTGAGTGAGCTGGATGGAGGGGTAGCAGTGTGAGCGAGCTGGATAGAGGGGGGGCAGTGTGAGCGAGCTGGACGGAGGGGGGGCAGTATGAGTGAGCTGGGTGGAGGTGGGGCAGTGTGAGCGAGCTGGGTGGAGGGGGGGCAGTGTGAGCGAGCTGGGTGGAGAGGGGGCAGTGTGAGCGAGCTGGGTGGAGGGGGGGGGCAGTGTGAGCGAGCTGGGTGGAGGGGGGTCAGTGTGAGCGAGCTGGATGGAGGGGGGGGGCAGTGTGAGCGAGCTGGATGGAGGGGGGGGGGCAGTGTGAGCGAGCTGGACGGAGGGGGGGCAGTGTGAGTGAGCTGGATGGAGGGGAGCTGAGTGGTGGGGCTGCAGTCACTCCCCCCTCCTTGCACTCCTCCTCACATTTATTCTTCAGCCTTATTGCTCATCTCCTCAGCGTTCTGTTGCTGCCCCTCATCCCTCTGCTGTGTGTCTGTCTGTCGGCTTATTATGAAGAATAAGCCCCGTCTGCAGTCTGTCTGTCTGTGTGTGGTAAGGTCATCTCTATTTCCCTTCCAGCAGGGATGCAATGTGAATGCAGAATGAGGACGTTTCTCAGGAATAGTGGCTGTGTCTATGTAACCCCTTCCTGCCTGACAGCATACACGTAGCAGCCGGTGCATCCCTGCCTGACATCATACGTGTATCCCTGCCTGACATCATACGTGTATCCCTGCCTGACATCATACATGTATCCCTGCCTGACATCATACACATAGCAACCGGTGCATCCCTGCCTGACATCATACATGTATCCCTGCCTGACATCATATGTGCATCCCTGCCTGACATCATACGTGTATCCCTGCCTGACATCATACATGTATCCCTGCCTGACATCATACGTGCATCCCTGCCTGACATCATACATGTATCCCTGCCTGACATCATATGTGCATCCCTGCCTGACATCATACGTGTATCCCTGCCTGACATCATACGCGTAGCAGCCGGTGCATCCCTGCCTGACATCATACATGTATCCCTGCCTGACATCATACGTGTATCCCTGCCTGACATCATACGTGAATCCCTGCCTGACATCATACGTGTATCCCTGCCTGACATCATACGTGTATCCCTGCCTGACATCATACGTGTATCCCTGCCTGACATCATACACGTAGCAACCGGTGCATCCCTGCCTGACATCATACGTGTATCCCTGCCTGACATCATACGTGTATCCCTGCCTGACATCATACATGTATCCCTGCCTGACATCATACGTGTATCCCTGCCTGACATCATACGTGCTGCTGCCTCTACATGAAACAGCCGGTGCATCCCTGCCTGACATCATACATGTATCCCTGCCTGACATCATACGTGTATCCCTGCCTGACATCATACATGCATCCCTGCCTGACATCATACGTGTATCCCTGCCTGACATCATACGTGTATCCCTACCTGACATCACACGTGCTGCTGCCCTATTGCACCATAGTTCTGCCTCCTGATCCTCTAATGCACATTCCTGTATGTCATCCTATTATACCTCCCTGTGTACACCCCCATCACCCCATATACCCCCGTATCACCCTCCTTATGTACTCCCTATATACCCCTTCTGTACCACCCCTCCCTACATACTCCCCTTATACCCCCGTATCACCCCTCCCTATGTACTCCCCCTGTTACCCCCCGTATCACCCCTCACTATGTACACCCCCTGTTATCCCTTATACCCCCCATATCACCCCTCCCTATGTTCTCCCCCTGTTACCACTAATACCCCTGTCTCACCCCTCACTATGTACTTCCCCTGTTACCCCTTATAACCCCCATATCACCCCTCCCTGTGTACTCCCCCTGTTACCCCTTATACCCCTGTATCACCCTTCCCTATGTTCTCCCCCTGTTACCCCTTATACCCCGTATCACCCCTCACTATGTACTCCCCCTGTTACCCCTTATACCCCCCATATCACCCCTCCCTGTGTACTCCCCCTGTTACCTCTTATACCCCCGTATCACCCTTCCCTATGTTCTCCCCCTGTTACCTCTTATTCCCCCCGTATCACCCCTCACTATGTACTCCCCCTGTTACCCCTTATACCACCCGTATCACCCCTCACTATGTACTCCCCCTGTTACCTCTTATACCCCCCATATCACCCCTCCCTATGTTCTCCCCCTGTTACCACTAATACCCCTGTCTCACCCCTCACTATGTACTTCCCCTGTTACCCCTTATACCCCCCATATCACCCCTCCCTATGTACTCCCCCTGTTACCCCTTGTACCCCCCGTATCACCCTTCCCTATGTTCTCCCCCTGTTACCACTAATACCCCTGTCTCACCCCTCCCTTTGTTCTCCCCCTGTTACCACTAATACCCCTGTCTCACCCCTTCCTATGTACTCCCCCTGTTACTCCTTATACCCCCCGTATCACCCCTAATTATGTACTCCCCCTGTTACCCCTTATACTCCCCATATCACCCCTCACTATGTACACCCCCTGTTATCCCTTATACCCCCGCATCACCCTTCCCTATGTTCTCTCCCTGTTACCACTTATACCCTCGGTTTCACCACTCCCTATGTTCTCCCCATGTTACCACTAATACCACTGTCTCACCCCTCACTATGTTCTCCCCATGTTACCACTAATACCACTGTCTCACCCCTCACTATGTACTCCCCCTGTAATCCCTTATATCCCCCTTTTAAACCCTCACTATGTACTCCCCATGTTACCTCTTATACCTCCCGTATCACCCCTCCCTATGTACTCCCCCTGTTGCCCCTTATACCTTCCGTATCACCCCTCACTATGTATCACCTCTCGGTGTGTACTCCCCATTACCCATTATACCCCCTGTATCACCCCTCGGTATGTACTCCCTGTTACCCCCTTATACCCCCACATCATCCTTCCGTGTGTACTCCTCCCATTATCCCTTATACCCCCGTATCACCCCTCCTCCCTATGTGCTCCCCATAACCCATTATACCCCTGTATCACCCTCCCTGTGTACTCCTGTTACCCCTTATAATCCCTGTATCACCCCTCCCTATGTACTCCCCATTACCCATTATACCCCCATATCACCCCTCCCTATATACTCCCCCCGTAGGACATGTACATGGTATATACACATTGCTGCATCTGGGCGGCAGCAGCCCCCGGTTACATGCCATAGTATGGAGTAGCTGATAGTATTAATAAGAGAAGGAAAAGCACAAGAGGGAAGAGGGTCCTGCTCATGACCACTTACATTCTTAAGAGGAGGGGTAGAGAGACGGGGTGACACAGATGAGGTAGACAGTGACCATGGAGCAGAGGGTTAGGATGAGAGATGACTGGGTTTGGGGGAGTAGGGTACTGAGAACCCATTTAAAGTTTTGTAGAGAGGTTGGGTCAAATAGGGAGAGGTAGAGAATTCCAGAGGTAGGGGATGTGTCAAAAGTCTTGGAGACAGGAATGGGAGGAAGTAACCAGTAGGGGTCGTATGCATTAGCAGAGCGAAGAGGGCGGGAGGGAGTGTAAACAGAGATAAGGTCAGAGATGTAAGTGGCGGAGGAGGGAGTCATAGCTGTGTAAGTGAGTGTGAGGAGCTTGAATTGGATTGGGAAGGGAATATAGCATAGGGTGTGTCAGAAAGGGCAGATAGACATCATGCGTTTGGAGAGGAAGATGAGCCGATCAGCAGCATTGAGGATAGATTGGAGTGGAGAGAGGCGGAAGTCAGGGGGAGATTACAGTGGTCCAGTCTGGAGATGACCAGTCCCGACCACCCTTACATATGCGTGTAGAATTGCAGGGAATTGGGCGGGAAGCTGACATCTGGAGATGCTGCTGCACAAGCGCATATGACATCGGTCCCCGTGCAAATTTGCGGCTGAGCGAGTCAACCAGAATAAGGGCCATAGAGTGAGATGTGGAGGTTCAGTCATGGACATAGGGTGAGACATGAGGGTTCGTCTATTGTCATAGAGTGAGACATGAGGGTTCAGCCATGGACATAGAGTGAAACATGAGGGTTTGGCCAAGGACAAAGAGTGAGACATAAGGGTTCATCCATGGTCATAGGGATCAAAGTCTTGTACATGGACATACAGTAGAGTGAGATGTGAGGGTTCAGCTATGGTCATAGGGAGTGAAGTCTTCTACATGGACATAGAGTGAGACATGAGGGTTCAGCCATGGACATAGAGTGAGATGTGAGGGTTTGACCACGAACATAGAGTGAAACATGAGGGTTCATCCATGGTCATAGGGATCAAAGTCTTGTAGAGTGAGATGTGAGGGTTCAGCTATGGTCATAGGGAGTGAAGTATTGTACATGGATATAGAGGGAGATATGAGGGTTCGGTCATGGTCATAGGGAGTGAAGTCTTGTACAGGGACATAATGTGAGACGTGATGGTTCGGTCATGGTCATAGGGAGTGAAGTATTGTACATGGACATAGAGGGAGATATGAGGGTTCGGTCATGGTCATAGGGAGTGAAGTATTGTACATGGACATAGAGGGAGATATGAGGGTTCGGTCATGGGTATAGGGAGTGAAGTCTTGTACATGGACATAGAGGGAGATATGAGGGTTCGGTCATGGTCATAGGGAGTGAAGTATTGTACATGGACATAGAGGGAGATATGAGGGTTCGGTCATGGTCATAGGGAGTGAAGTATTGTACATGGACATAGAGGGAGATATGAGGGTTCGGTCATGGTCATAGGGAGTGAAGTCTTGTACAGGGACATAATGTGAGACGTGATGGTTCGGTCATGGTCATAGGGAGTGAAGTATTGTACATGGACATAGAGGGAGATATGAGGGTTCGGTCATGGTCATAGGGAGTGAAGTATTGTACATGGACATAGAGGGAGATATGAGGGTTCGGTCATGGTCATAGGGAGTGAAGTCTTGTACATGGACATAGAGGGAGATGTGAGGGTTCGGTCATGGTCATAGGGAGTGAAGTCTTGTACATGGACATAGAGGGAGATGTGAGGGTTCGGTCATGGTCATAGGGAGTGAAGTATTGTACATGGACATAGAGGGAGATATGAGGGTTCGGTCATGGTCATAGGGAGTGAAGTATTGTACATGGACATAGAGGGAGATGTGAGGGTTCGGTCATGGGTATAGGAAGTGAAGTCTTCTACATGGACATAGAGTGAGACATGAGGGTTCAGCCATGGACATAGGGATCAAAGTCTTGTACATGGACATACAGTAGAGTGAGATGTGAGGGTTCGGTCATGGTCATAGGGAGTGAAGTATTGTACATGGACATAGAGGGAGATGTGAGGGTTCGGTCATGGTCATAGGGAGTGAAGTCTTGTACATGGACATAACGTGAGACGTGATGGTTTGGTCATGGTCATAGGGACTGAAGTCTTGTACATGGACATAGAGTGAGATGTGATGGTTCGGTCATGGTCATAGGGAGTGAGGTCTTGTACATGGACATAGAGGGAGATATGAGGGTTCGGTCATGGTCATAGGGAGTGAAGTATTGTACATGGACATAACGTGAGACGTGATGGTTCGGTCATGGTCATAGGGAGTGAAGTATTGTACATGGATATAGAGGGAGATATGAGGGTTCGGTCATGGTCATAGGGAGTGAAGTATTGTACATGGACATAGAGGGAGATGTGAGGGTTCGGTCATGGTCATAGGGAGTGAAGTCTTGTACATGGATATAGAGGGAGATATGAGGGTTCGGTCATGGTCATAGGGAGTGAAGTCTTCTACATGGACATAGAGGGAGATATGAGGGTTCGGTCATGGTCATAGGGAGTGAGGTCTTGTACATGGATATAGAGGGAGATATGAGGGTTCGGTCATGGTCATAGGGAGTGACATATTGTACATGGACATAGAGGGAGATATGAGGGTTCGGCCATGGTCATAGGGAGTGAAGTCTTGTACATGGACATAGAGGGAGATATGAGGGTTCGGTCATGGTCATAGGGAGTGACATATTGTACATGGACATAGAGGGAGATATGAGGGTTCGGTCATGGGTATAGGGAGTGAAGTATTGTACATGGATATAGAGGGAGATATGAGGGTTCGGTCATGGTCATAGGGAGTGAAGTCTTGTACATGGACATAGAGGGAGATATGAGGGTTCGGTCATGGTCATAGGGAGTGACATATTGTACATGGACATAGAGGGAGATATGAGGGTTCGGTCATGGGTATAGGGAGTGAAGCCTTGTACATGGACATAGAGGGAGATATGAGGGTTCGGTCATGGTCATAGGGAGTGACGTATTGTACATGGACATAGAGGGAGATATGAGGGTTCGGTCATGGTCATAGGGAGTGACATATTGTACATGGACATAGAGGGAGATATGAGGGTTCGGCCATGGTCATAGGGAGTGAAGTCTTGTACATGGACATAGAGGGAGATATGAGGGTTCGGTCATGGTCATAGGGAGTGACATATTGTACATGGACATAGAGGGAGATATGAGGGTTCGGTCATGGTCATAGGGAGTGACGTATTGTACATGGACATAGAGGGAGATATGAGGGTTCGGTCATGGTCATAGGGAGTGACATATTGTACATGGACATAGAGGGAGATATGAGGGTTCGGCCATGGTCATAGGGAGTGAAGTCTTGTACATGGACATAGAGGGAGATATGAGGGTTCGGTCATGGTCATAGGGAGTGACGTATTGTACATGGACATAGAGGGAGATATGAGGGTTCGGTCATGGTTATAGGGAGTGACATATTGTACATGGACATAGAGGGAGATATGAGGGTTCGGTCATGGTCATATGGATGAGGTCTTGTACATGGACATATGAACTGGGGCACTGTGATGTGGCACAATATGAACTGGGGCACTGTAATCTGGCAAAATATGAACTGGGGCACTGTGATGCGGCACAATATGAACTGGGGGCCACTGTGATGTGGCACAATATGACCTGGAAAACACTGTAATCTGGCAAAATATGAACTGGGGGCTTTGTGATGTGGCACAATATGAACTAGGGCACTGTGATGTGGCACAATATGAACTGGGAGACACTGTAATCTGGCAAAATATGTACTGGGGCACTGTGATGTGGCACAATATGAACTGGGGCACTGTAATCTGGCAAAATATGAACTGGGGCACTGTGATGCGGCACAATATGAACTGGGGGGCACTGTGATGTGGCACAATATGACCTGGAAGACACTGTAATCTGGCAAAATACGAACAGGGGGCTCTGTGATGTGGCACAATATGAACTGGGGCACTGTGATGTGGCACAATATAAACTGGGAGACACTGTAATCTGGCAAAATATGAATTGGGGACTCTGTGATGTGGCACAATATGAACTGGGGCTCTGTAATGTGGCACAATATGAACTAGGGGCACTGTGATGTGGCACAATATGAACTGGGGCACTGTAATCTGGCAAAATATGAACTGGAGGCACTGTAATGTGGCAAAATATGAACTGGGGGTACTGTAATCTGGCAAAATATGAACTGGGGGGCACTGTGATGTGGCACAATATGAACTGGGGCACTGGGTTGTGGCACAATATGAACTTGGGCACTGTGATCTGGCACAATATGACCTGGGAGACACTGTAATGTGGCACAATATGAACTGGGGCACTGTAATGTGGCACAATATGAACTGGGGCACTGTGATGTGGCACAATATGAACTGGGGCACTGTAATGTGACACAATATGAACTGGGGACACTGTAATGCGGCACAATATGAACTAAGGGGCACTGTGATGTGGCACATTATGAACTGGGGCACTGTGATGTGGCACAATATGAACTGGGGCACTGTAATCTGGCAAAATATGAACTGGGGCACTGTGATGCGGCACGATATGAACTGGGGGGCACTGTGATGTGGCACAATATGACCTGGAAGACACTGTAATCTGGCAAAATACGAACAGGGGGCTCTGTGATGTGGCACAATATGAACTGGGGCACTGTGATGTGGCACAATATAAACTGGGAGACACTGTAATCTGGCAAAATATGAATTGGGGACTCTGTGATGTGGCACAATATGAACTGGGGCTCTGTAATGTGGCACAATATGAACTAGGGGCACTGTGATGTGGCACAATATGAACTGGGGCACTGTAATCTGGCAAAATATGAACTGGAGGCACTGTAATGTGGCAAAATATGAACTGGGGGTACTGTAATCTGGCAAAATATGAACTGGGGGGCACTGTGATGTGGCACAATATGAACTGGGGCACTGGGTTGTGGCACAATATGAACTTGGGCACTGTGATCTGGCACAATATGACCTGGGAGACACTGTAATGTGGCACAATATGAACTGGGGCACTGTAATGTGGCACAATATGAACTGGGGCACTGTGATGTGGCACAATATGAACTGGGGCACTGTAATGTGACACAATATGAACTGGGGACACTGTAATGCGGCACAATATGAACTAAGGGGCACTGTGATGTGGCACATTATGAACTGGGGCACTGTGATGTGGCACAATATGACCTGGGAGACACTGTAATGTGGTACAATATGAACTGGTGGCACTGTGATCTGGCACAATATGACCGGGGGACACTGTGATCTGGCACATTATGAACTGGGGCACTCTAATGTGGTACAATATGAACTGGTGGCACTGTGATCTGGCACAATATGAACCCAGAGGCCATGTAATGTGGCCCATGGCCCAGCGAGTGTGTAATATTCGTTGCGGGGGTCTGCACATGCGCAGACCCCCCCAACACTGGAACAGGACTGAATTCAGCCCATTCCAAGTGTTGTTGAAAGAGGCCCACAGTAGGTTATTTGTGTAAGGTTTAGCATATTCTGCCTGTGAGGGGCCGGCATCCTCCTCCTCTTCTGCCTGTGAGGGGCCGGCATCCTCCTCCTATTCCACCTGTGAGGGGCCGACATCCTCCTCCTCTTCTGCCTGTGAGGGGCCGGCATCCTCCTCCTATTCCACCTGTGATCGGCCGGCATCCTCCTCCTATTCCGCCTGTGAGGGGCCGGCATCCTCCTCCTCTTCCACCTGTGATCGGCCGGCATCCTCCTCCTATTCCGCCTGTGAGGGGCCGGCATCCTCCTCCTCTTCTGCCTGTGAGGGGCCGGCATCCTCCTCCTATTCCACCTGTGAGGGGCCGACATCCTCCTCCTCTTCTGCCTGTGAGGGGCCGGCATCCTCCTCCTATTCCACCTGTGATCGGCCGGCATCCTCCTCCTATTCCGCCTGTGAGGGGCCGGCATCCTCCTCCTCTTCCACCTGTGATCGGCCGGCATCCTCCTCCTATTCCGCCTGTGAGGGGCCGGCATCCTCCTCCTCTTCTGCCTGTGAGGGGCCGGCATCCTCCTCCTATTCCACCTGTGAGGGGCCGACATCCTCCTCCTCTTCTGCCTGTGAGGGGCCGGCATCCTCCTCCTATTCCACCTGTGATCGGCCGGCATCCTCCTCCTATTCCGCCTGTGAGGGGCCGGCATCCTCCTCCTCTTCCACCTGTGATCGGCCGGCATCCTCCTCCTATTCCGCCTGTGAGGGGCCGGCATCCTCCTCCTCTTCTGCCTGTGAGGGGCTGGCATCCTCCTCCTATTCCACCTGTGAGGGGCCGACATCCTCCTCCTCTTCTGCCTGTGAGGGGCCGGCATCCTCCTCCTATTCCACCTGTGATCGGCCGGCATCCTCCTCCTATTCCACCTGTGAGGGGCCGACATCCTCCTCCTCTTCTGCCTGTGAGGGGCCGGCATCCTCCTCCTATTCCACCTGTGATCGGCCGGCATCCTCCTCCTATTCCGCCTGTGAGGGGCCGGCATCCTCCTCCTATTCCGCCTGTGAGGGGCCGGCATCCTCCTCCTATTCCGCCTGTGAGGGGACGGCATCCTCCTCCTATTCCGCCTGTGAGGGGCCGGCATCCTCCTCCTATTCCGCCTGTGAGGGGCCGGCATCCTCCTCCTATTCCGCCTGTGAGGGGCCGGCATCCTCCTCCTATTCCGCCTGTGAGGGGCCGGCATCCTCCTCCTATTCCGCCTGTGAGGGGCCGGCATCCTCCTCCTATTCTGCCTGTGAGGGGCCGACATCCTCCTCCTATTCTGCCTGTGAGGGGCCGGCATCCTCCTCCTATTCCACCTGTGAGGGCCTGCATCCTCCTCCTATTCTGCCTGTGAGAGGCCGGCATCCTCCTCCTATTCCGCCTGTGAGAGGCCGGCATCCTCCTCCTATTCCGCCTGTGAGAGGCCGGCATCCTCCTCCTATTCCGCCTGTGAGGGGCCTGCATCCTCCTCCTATTCCGCCTGTGAGGGGCCGGCATCCTCCTCCTATTCCGCCTGTGAGGGACGGCATCCTCCTCCTATTCCGCCTGTGAGGGACGGCATCCTCCTCCTATTCCGCCTGTGAGGGGCCGGCATCCTCCTCCTATTCCACCTGTGAGGGGCCGGCATCCTCCTCCTATTCTGCCTGTGAGGGGCCGACATCCTCCTCCTATTCTGCCTGTGAGGGGCCGGCATCCTCCTCCTATTCCGCCTGTGAGGGGCCGGCATCCTCCTCCTATTCTGGCTGTGAGGGGCCGGCATCCTCCTCCTATTCCGCCTGTGAGGGGCCGGCATCCTCCTCCTATTCCGCCTGTGAGGGGCCGGCATCCTCCTCCTATTCCGCCTGTGAGGGGCCGGCATCCTCCTCCTATTCCGCCTGTGAGGGGCCGGCATCCTCCTCCTATTCTGCAGGAGAGGCACAGGGCAGGAGAGGCGCTGGGCAGGAGAGGTGCTGGGCAGGAGAGGCACTGGGCAGGAGAGGCACTGGGCAGGAGAGGCACTGGGCAGGAGAGGCGCTGGGCAGGAGAGGTGCAGGGCAGGAGAGGCACTGGGCAGGAGATGTGAAGGAGAGGCGCAGGGCAGGAGAGGCGCAGGGCAGGAGAGGTGCTGGGCAGGAGAGGCGCTGGGCAGGAGAGGCGAAGGGGAGGAGAGGCGCAGGGCAGGAGAGGCGCAGGGCAGGAGAGGCACTGGGAAGGAGAGGTGCAGGAGAGGCGCAGGGCAGGAGAGGCGCAGGGCAGGAGAGGCACTGGGAAAGAGAGGTGCAGGAGAGGCGCAGGGCAGGAGAGGCGCAGGGCAGGAGAGGCGCAGGGCAGGAGAGGCGCTGGGCAGGAGAGGCGCTGGGCAGGAGAGGCGAAGGGGAGGAGAGGCGCAGGGCAGGAGAGGCGCAGGGCAGGAGAGGCACTGGGCAGGAGAGGTGCAGGAGAGGCGCAGGGCAGGAGAGGCGCAGGGCAGGAGAGGCGCTGGGCAGGAGAGGCGCTGGGCAGGAGAGGCGCAGGGCAGGAGAGGCGCAGGGCAGGAGAGGCACTGGGCAGGAGAGGGGCAGGGCAGGAGAGGCGCTGGGCAGGAGAGGCGCAGGGCAGGAGAGGCGCTGGGCAGGAGAGGCGCTGGGCAGGAGAGGCGCTGGGCAGGAGAGGCGCAGGGCAGGAGAGGCGCAGGGCAGGAGATGCGCTGGGCAGGAGAGGCGCAGGGCAGGAGAGGCGCAGGGCAGGAGAGGCGCAGGGCAGGAGAGGCGCTGGGCAGGAGAGGCGCAGGGCAGGAGAGGCGCTGGGCAGGAGAGGCGCAGGGCAGGAGAGGCGCTGGGCAGGAGAGGCGCTGGGCAGGAGAGGCGCAGGGCAGGAGAGGCTCTGGGCAGGAGAGGCGCAGGGCAGGAGAGGCACTGGGCAGGAGAGGTGCAGGAGAGGCGCAGGGCAGGAGAGGCGCAGGGCAGGAGAGGTGCAGGAGAGGCGCAGGGCAGGAGAGGCACTGGGCAGGAGAGGTGCAGGAGAGGCGCAGGGCAGGAGAGGTGCAGGAGAGGCGCAGGGCAGGAGAGGCGCTGGGCAGGAGAGGCGCAGGGCAGGAGAGGCGCTGGGCAGGAGAGGCGCAGGGCAGGAGAGGCGCAGGGCAGGAGAGGCGCAGGGCAGGAGAGGCGCTGGGCAGGAGAGGCGCAGGGCAGGAGAGGCGCTGGGCAGGAGAGGCGCTGGGCAGGAGAGGCGCAGGGCAGGAGAGGTGCAGGAGAGGTGCAGGAGAGGCGCTGGGCAGGAGAGGCGCAGGGCAGGAGAGGCGCTGGGCAGGAGAGGCGCAGGGCAGGAGAGGCACAGGGCAGGAGAGGCGCAGGGCAGGAGAGGCGCAGGGCAGGAGAGGCACTGGGCAGGAGAGGTGCAGGAGAGGCACGGGGCAGGAGAGGCGCAGGGCAGGAGAGACACAGGGCAGGAGAGGCGCAGGGCAGGAGAGGCACTGGGCAGGAGAGGTGCAGGAGAGGCACAGGGCAGGAGAGGCGCAGGGCAGGAGAGACACAGGGCAGGAGAGGCGCAGGGCAGGTGAGGCGCAGGGCAGGAGAGGCGCAGGGCAGGAGAGGCGCTGGGCAGGAGAGGCGCTGGGAAGGAGAGGCGCAGGGCAGGAGAGGCGCAGGGCAGGAGAGGCGCAGGGCAGGAGAGGTGCAGGAGAGGCGCAGGGCAGGAGAGGCGCTGGGCAGGAGAGGCGCAGGGCAGGAGAGGCGCTGGGCAGGAGAGGCGCAGGGCAGGAGAGGCGCAGGGCAGGAGAGGCACTGGGCAGGAGAGGCACTGGGCAGGAGAGGCGCTGGGCAGGAGAGGCGCAGGGCAGGAGAGGCGCTGGGCAGGAGAGGCGCAGGGCAGGAGAGGCGCAGGGCAGGAGAGGCGCTGGGCAGGAGAGGCGCTGGGCAGGAGAGGCGCTGGGCAGGAGAGGCGCTGGGCAGGAGAGGCGCTGGGCAGGAGAGGCGCAGGGCAGGAGAGGCGCAGGGCAGGAGAGGCGCTGGGCAGGAGAGGCGCTGGGCAGGAGAGGCGCAGGGCAGGAGAGGCGCTGGGCAGGAGAGATTTTATCCTTGATCTGCGTCTTTACTTAGGTCCTGTTGCTGCAACCGTGGCACTATCTGACAGGCAGAAGCAGCGCTGGCACACCCCACTGTGACAGCATTGCAGCAGAGCTACCATGACTCAAGTGACCCCTCAGTCATGGTACACATGGTACACCGGTCCAGCCAGACTTTGGGAGTTATTCAGAGCTGATCGCTGTTATGCGAATTCACAGGGCAATGAATTATCGAGCAAATGTGCATGCTTACGGACCATAGCACACATGCACAATGCCAAACAACAACAAAAATCAGCAACAACTTTTTCACAACCCCCTCACCCTCACATGTTGACTGACAAGCAGTCGCCATTTGAGGGTGTTACCCAGCTGTTTTCTGGGAGTGTCAGTCAAAATGCAAGACACTGCACAATATGCCATTAGCTATCAGGTGTGCAGTCTGCTGAGTTCAGGGACACAATGATTCTGAGTGATGGTACTACTGTGCGTATTACTAGAAGGGTCAGTCTGCGTTACTGCAGCCTTACTCCTATGTGTTTGGTGTGTGTATACACTCACCTGTCACATAATTAGGCCATCAGCGCTCTGCCTGTGTGTCTGGCTATCCACCTGCAGTGATTAGGGGGCATGTCCTTTCTGGTAGTTCTCATTGGGAGTTGAGCCTGCCCTGGACTCAATGCCGGTTATAGAGTCTTGTTACCTGATCCAGGTCTGGGCTGTCAGGCTTGTATCCTGAGATCACATGGGAGTTCGAGCCTTAACTCCTCCCTCTCTTTCACCCCCCACATTCGTTCTCCAGTCTTGTCGCTTTCACCTACGCAACATCTCACGCATCAGACCATTCCTCTCCACTGACGCGACCAAAATTCTCATTCACTCTCTTGTCATCTCCCGCCTTGACTACTGCAACATCCTTCTCTCTGGGCTACCTCTCACCCGCCTCACACCTCTCCAATCCATTCTTAACGCTGCTGCTAGGCTCATCTTCCTCTCCCGCTGCTCCACCTCCGCCTCCCCCCTCTGACTATCTCATAGACTGGCCCTGGCTAACGCTACTATGCGCCAGCGACCTAGTCGCTACGACTTTGCGATACCTGTCGCAAACACAATAACCAAACAGCAAAAACACAGTAAAGAAGAACCAGGGGAAGGAATGTCCCGTGGGAACGGGGGCAGTAAGGAAAAGCCTGCTAGGCCCGAAAAAGAAACAAGACTAGCCTGACCGGCTGCGAATAAATAGCAATGCAAGGAATGAATACAGGAACTAAGGATAACCCCCTGCTGGGGTAACTCACGAAACCAGGGGTATCGAGGGAACAGCGTTCCAAGGGGAAGATCCACAAGGAACACAGAGAAGGACACCGGCAGGTGGATAGAGTCAGGCAGAAGCTATCACCGGCGGGGTACTGCTGGGCTGGCTCCCTTAAATGACCCTGAGGGACCAATGAGAACGGGGAGTCCAGCCCCACCTACATTAATTGCCCCCTCCGGACACCTGTGGTCCGTTTGTGATTAGGCCGAATAGAGGCCGCCCTATTACTCTGCCCGGCGGCGTCATCCATTGCTAAGCAACGGCGCCGCCGTGAGCAGGAAGCCTCTCCGGCGGCTGACAGCGTCCCAGGTTGCTGGGAGACGCTGGGTTGAAGGGCGGGTGTTGCGCCTGCCGCGGCGTCCTCCGGCATCCCCGGTTGCCTAGCAACCGCACGTCAGACCCGGAAGGACAGGCGGCTGAACGGACGCGTCACCCTGTCCTTCTGCCGTGCGTAACAGTGGCGCCTTATAAATAAACATACTACTACTATTTTCCAGACTGTGTCCTAGTCCTGTGTTCCTGGCTATCAGCAAAAGCTAATTTGCTGTTGTTTTCCCTCCTGTGTACTATGGCACTTGTGCATATTGCAGGAGTATCTTTGTATTCCATCCTGGGCATTGTTGCACTTGTGCATATTGCAGGATTATCTTTGTATTCCACCCTGCGCATTGTTGCACTTGTGCATATCACAGGAATATCTTTGTATTCCATCCTGCGCATTGTTGCACTTGTGCATATCGCAGGAGTATCTTTGTATTCCCTCCTGCGCACTGTTGCACTTGTGCATATTGCAGGAGTATCTTTGTATTCCATCCTGCGCATTGTTGCACTTGTGCATATTGCCGGAGTATCTTTGTATTCTATCCTGTGCATTGTTGCACTTGTGCATATTGCAGGAGTATCTTTGTATTCCATCCTAAGCATTGTTGCACTTGTGCACATTGCAGGAGTATCTTTGTATTCCATCCTGCGCATTGTTGCACTTGTGCTTATCATTAAAAGGTGTACACCCCATTCCGTACAGTATTGCACCAGTTAGAACACCATCTGATAATCCTGGATTACTGCTGGAGTTCTGGTTAGTTCTGGTTACCCAGCGTGAGCTCCATCTCTCTGTCCTGTATGTTACCTTGCCTTATATCCAGTAGCCACCTTGTCCTCTAAGTCCTGGTGGACCTAATCTGCTGGGGAAAAGTGACTGTTATAGGTGAGGTCCTAGCAAGCATTAGACTAGAGGACTGGTGGGCAAATGTAATTATAACATTCAACAGTGCCATCTAGTACCACCTGGTGGCCATCATAACCTGACTGACTGGCACTAATACTGCAAGTATTCTGTGTGTGAGCGGCACTACTATTGCGGGTATTATGTGTTTAGGGCACTACTACTGTGGGTATTATGTGTTTTAGGGCACTACTACTGTGGGTATTATGTGTGTTAGGGCACTACTACTGTGGGTATTATGTGTGTTAGGGCACTACTATTGTGTGTATTATGTGTTTAGGGCACTACTACTGTGGTTATTATGTGTGTTAGGGCACTACTATTGCGTGTATTATGTGTTTAGGGCACTACTACTGTGGGTATTATGTGTGTTAGGGCACTACTACTGTGGGTATTATGTGTGTGAGGGCACTACTACTGTGGGTATTATGTGTGTTAGGGCACTACTATTGCGTGTATTATGTGTTTAGGGCACTACTACTGTGGTTATTATGTGTGTTAGGGCACTACTATTGCGTGTATTATGTGTTTAGGGCACTACTACTGTGGGTATTATGTGTGTTAGGGCACTACTACTGTGGGTATTATGTGTGTTAGGGCACTACTACTGTGGGTATTATGTGTGTTAGGGCCCTACTACTGTGGGTATTATGTGTGTTAGGGCACTACTACTGTGGTTATTATGTGTGTTAGGGCACTACTATTGCGTGTATTATGTGTTTAGGGGACTACTACTGTGGGTATTATGTGTGTTAGGGCACTACTACTGTGGGTATTATGTGTGTAAGGGCATGTAGGTATTATATGTGAGCGGCACTAATACTACGGGTAGTATGTGTGTGAGTGGCACTAGTACTGCAGGTATTATATGTGTGTGAGTGGCACTACTACTGTGGGTATTATGTGTTTAGGGCACTACTACTGTGGGTATTATGTGTGAGCTGGGGTGAGTACGTGAGGAAGGTAATTATGTGTGTGAGTGGCACTAGTACTGTGGGTATTATGTGTATATGCGGCACTACCACTGTGGGTAATTATGTGTGTGAATGGCACTAGTACACTGGGTATTATGAGTATGAGTGGCACTAATACTGTGGGTATTGTGTGTGTGGCGCTAGTACTGCTGGTAGTATGTGTGGGACTTGCACTATTCCTGTGGGTAGTATGTGTGTGAGCTGCGCTAGAACTACAGGTAGTATGTATGTGAGTGGCACTAGTACTGTGGTATTATATGTGTGTGAGTGGCACTACTACTGTGGGTAGTGTGTGTGTACCAGCTAGTACTGCTGGTAGTATGTGTGTGACTGGCACTATTACTGTGGGTATTATGTGTGAGTGGTGCTACTACAGCGGGTAGTATGTGTGGGTGTGGCGCTAGTACTGTGGGTAGTAGGTGTGGGAGTGGCACTAGTACTGCGGGTAGTATGTGTGTGAGTAGCACTACTACTGTGGGTATTATGTATGTGTGTGTGTGTGAGTGGCACTATTAATGTGGGAATAGCGCTAGTACTGTGGGTAGTATATGTGTGAGTGGCACTATTAATGTGGGTAGTATGTGTGAGTGGTGCTAGTACTGCGGGTAGTATGTGTGGGAGT
Source organism: Crinia signifera (assembly GCF_055691185.1). Lineage (NCBI taxonomy): Eukaryota > Metazoa > Chordata > Amphibia > Anura > Myobatrachidae > Crinia > Crinia signifera. The sequence goes on along the minus strand of NC_139220.1, from coordinate 340,277,129 downwards.
GGCGCTAGTACTGCGGGTAGTATGTGTGGGAGTGGCGCTAGTACTGTGGGTAGTAGGTGTGGGAGTGGCACTAGTACTGCGGTTAGTATGTGTGGGAGTGGCGCTAGTACTGCGGGTAGTAGGTGTGGGAGTGGCACTAGTACTGCGGGTAGTATGTGTGTGAGTGGCACTAGTACTGCGGGTAGTAGGTGTGGGAGTGGCACTAGTACTGCGGTTAGTATGTGTGGGAGTGGCGCTAATACTGCGGGTAGTAGGTGTGGGAGTGGCGCTAGTACTGCGGGTAGTATGTGTGTGAGTGGCACTAGTACTGCGGGTAGTAGGTGTGGGAGTGGCGCTAGTACTGCGGGTAGTAGGTGTGGTAGTGGCGCTAGTACTGCGGTTAGTATGTGTGTGAGTGCGCTAGTACTGCGGGTAGTAGGTGTGGGAGTGGCGCTAGTACTGCGGGTAGAATGTGTGGGAGTGGCGCTAGTACTGCGGTTAGTATGTGTGTGAGTGGCGCTAGTACTGCGGGTAGTAGGTGTGGGAGTGGTGCTAGTACTGCGGGTAGTAGGTGTGGGAGTGACGCTAGTACTGCGGGTAGTAGGTGTGGGAGTGGCGCTAGTACTGCGGGTAGTAGGTGTGGGAGTGGCGCTAGTACTGCAAGTAGTAGGTGTGGGAGTGGCGCTAGTACTACGGGTAGTAGGTGTGGGAGTGGCGCTAGTACTGCGGGTAGAATGTGTGGGAGTGGCGCTAGTACTGCGGGTAGAATGTGTGGGAGTGGCGCTAGTACTGCGGGTAGTAGGTGTGGGAGTGGCGCTAGTACTGCGGGTAGTATGTGTGTGAGTTTTTATTGTATTTAGGTGCTGGGTTCAGGCTCCCTCTGCTGGACACTACTCTGGTTATAACTTGTATTTATGTGCTGGGTTCAGGCTCCCTCTGCTGGACACTACTCTGGTTATAACGTGTATTTATGTGCTGGGTTCAGGCTCCCCCTGCTGGACGCTACTCTGGTTATAACTTGTATTTATGTGCTGGTTTCAGGCTCCCTCTGCTGGACACTACTCTGTTTATAACTTGTATTGATGTGCTGGGTACAGGCTGCCCCTGTTGGACACTATGGTTATAACTTGTATTTATGTGCTGGGTTCGGGCTCCCCCTGCTGGACACTACTCTGGTTATAACTTGTATTTATGTGCTGGGTTCAGGCTCCCTCTGCTGGACACTACTCTGGTTATAACTTGTATTTATGTGCTGGGGATGAGCTCCCTCTGCTGGACACTACTCTGGTTATAACTTGTATTTATGTGCTGGGTTCAGGCTCCCTCTGCTGGACACTACTCTGGTAATAACTTGTATTGATGTGCTGGGTACAGGCTGCCCCTGTTGGACACTATGGTTATAACTTGTATTTATGTGCTGGGTTCGGGCTCCCCCTGCTGGACACTACTCTGGTTATAACTTGTATTTATGTGCTGGGTTCAGGCTCCCTCTGCTGGACACTACTCTGGTATAACTTGTATTTATGTGCTGGGGATGAGCTCCCTCTGCTGGACACTACTCTGGTTATAACTTGTATTTATGTGCTGGGTTCAGGCTCCCTCTGCTGGACACTACTCTGGTTATAACTTGTATTTATGTGCTGGGTTCAGGCTCCCTCTGCTGGACACTACTCTGGTTATAACTTATATTTATGTGCTGGGTTCAGGCTCCCTCTGCTGGACACTCTGGTTATAACTTATATTTATGTGCTGGGTTCAGGCTCCCCCTGCTGGACGCTACTCTGGTTATAACTTGTATTTATGTGCTGGGTTCAGGCTCCCTCTGCTGGACACTACTCTGTTTATAACTTGTATTGATGTGCTGGGTACAGGCTGCCCCTGTTGGACACTATGGTTATAACTTGTATTTATGTGCTGGGTTCGGGCTCCCCCTGCTGGACACTACTCTGGTTATAACTTGTATTTATGTGCTGGGTTCAGGCTCCCTCTGCTGGACACTACTCTGGTTATAACTTGTATTTATGTGCTGGGGATGAGCTCCCTCTGCTGGACACTACTCTGGTTATAACTTGTATTTATGTGCTGGGTTCAGGCTCCCTCTGCTGGACACTACTCTGGTTATAACTTATATTTATGTGCTGGGTTCAGGCTCCCTCTGCTGGACACTCTGGTTATAACTTATATTTATGTGCTGGGTTCAGGCTCCCCCTGCTGGACGCTACTCTGGTTATAACTTGTATTGATGTGCTGGGTACAGGCTGCCACTGTTGGACACTATGGTTATAACTTGTATTTATGTGCTGGGTTCGGGCTCCCCCTGCTGGACACTACTCTGGTTATAACTTGTATTTATGTGCTGGGTTCAGGCTCCCTCTGCTGGACACTACTCTGGTTATAACTTATATTTATGTGCTGGGGATGAGCTCCCTCTGCTGGACACTACTCTGGTTATAACTTGTATTTATGTGCTGGGATCAGGCTCACTCTGCTGGACACTACTCTGGTTATAACTTGTATTGATGTGCTGGGTTCAGGCTCCCTCTGCTGGACACTCTGGTTATAACTTATATTTATGTGCTGGGTTCAGGCTCCCCCTGCTGGACACTACTCTGGTTATAACTTGTATTTATGTGCTGGGTTCAGGCTCCCCCTGCTGGACACTACTCTGGTTATAACTTGTATTTATGTGCTGGGTTCAGGCTCCCCCTGCTGGACACTACTCTGGTTATAACTTGTATTTATGTGCTGGGTTCAGGCTCCCTTTGCTGGACACTACTCTGGTTATGACTTGTATTGATGTGCTGGGTTCAGGCTCCCTCTGCTGGACACTCTGGTTATAACTTGTATTTATGTGCTGGGTTCAGGCTCCCCCTGCCAGACACTACTCTGGTTATAACTTGTATTTATGTGCTGGGTTCAGGCTCCCGCTGCTGGACACTACTCTGGTTATAACTTGTATTGATGTGCTGGGTTCAGGCTCCCTCTGCTGGACACTCTGGTTATAACTTATATTTATGTGCTGGGTTCAGGCTCCCCCTGCTGGACACTACTCTGGTTATAACTTGTATTTATGTGCTGGGTTCAGGCTCCCTCTGCTGGACACTACTCTGTTTATAACTTGTATTGATGTGCTGGGTACAGGCTGCCCCTGTTGGACACTATGGTTATAACTTGTATTTATGTGCTGGGTTCGGGCTCCCCCTGCTGGACACTACTCTGGTTATAACTTGTATTTATGTGCTGGGTTCAGGCTCCCTCTGCTGGACACTACTCTGGTTATAACTTGTATTTATGTGCTGGGGATGAGCTCCCTCTGCTGGACACTACTCTGGTTATAACTTGTATTTATGTGCTGGGTTCAGGCTCCCTCTGCTGGACACTACTCTGGTTATAACTTGTATTGATGTGCTGGGTTCAGGCTCCCTCTGCTAGACACTCTGGTTATAACTTATATTTATGTGCTGGGTTCAGGCTCCCCCTGCTGGACACTACTGTGGTTATAACTTGTATTTATGTGCTGGGTTCAGGCTCCCCCTGCTGGACACTACTCTGGTTATAACTTGTATTTATGTGCTGGGTTCAGGCTCCCCCTGCTGGACACTACTCTGGTTATAACTTGTATGTATGTGCTGGGTTCAGGCTCCCTTTGCTGGACACTACTCTGGTTATGACTTGTATTGATGTGCTGGGTTCAGGCTCCCTCTGCTGGACACTCTGGTTATAACTTGTATTTATGTGCTGGGATCAGGCTCCCCCTGCTGGACACTACTCTGGTTATAACTTGTATTTATGTGCTGGGTTCAGGCTCCCGCTGCTGGACACTACTCTGGTTATAACTTGTATTGATGTGCTGGGTTCAGGCTCCCTCTGCTGGACACTACTCTGGTTATAACGTGTATTTATGTGCTGGGTTCAGGCTCCCCCTGCTGGACGCTACTCTGGTTATAACTTGTATTTATGTGCTGGTTTCAGGCTCCCTCTGCTGGACACTACTCTGGTTATAACTTGTATTTATGTGCTGGGTTCGGGCTCCCCCTGCTGGACACTACTCTGGTTATAACTTGTATTTATGTGCTGGGTTCAGGCTCCCTCTGCTGGACACTACTCTGGTTATAACTTGTATTTATGTGCTGGGTTCAGGCTCCCCCTGCTGGACACTACTCTGGTTATAACTTGTATTTATGTGCTGGGTTCAGGCTCCCACTGCTGGACACTACTCTTGTTATAACTTGTATTTATGTGCTGGGTTCAGGCTCCCTCTGCTGGACACTACTCTGGTAATAACTTGTATTGATGTGCTGGGTACAGGCTGCCCCTGTTGGACACTATGGTTATAACTTGTATTTATGTGCTGGGTTCGGGCTCCCCCTGCTGGACACTACTCTGGTTATAACTTGTATTTATGTGCTGGGTTCAGGCTCCCTCTGCTGGACACTACTCTGGTATAACTTGTATTTATGTGCTGGGGATGAGCTCCCTCTGCTGGACACTACTCTGGTTATAACTTGTATTTATGTGCTGGGTTCAGGCTCCCTCTGCTGGACACTACTCTGGTTATAACTTGTATTTATGTGCTGGGTTCAGGCTCCCTCTGCTGGACACTACTCTGGTTATAACTTATATTTATGTGCTGGGTTCAGGCTCCCCCTGCTGGACACTACTCTGGTTATAACTTGTATTTATGTGCTGGGTTCAGGCTCCCTCTGCTGGACACTACTCTGGTTATAACTTGTATTTATGTGTTGGGTTCAGGCTCCCCCTGCTGGACACTACTCTGGTTATAACTTGTATTGATGTGCTGGGTTCAGGCTCCCCCTGCTGGACACTACTCTGGTTATAACTTGTATTGATGTGCAGGGTTCAGGCTCCCTCTGCTGGACACTACTCTGGTTATAACTTGTATTTATGTGCTGGGTTCAGGCTCCCTCTGCTGGCCACTACTCTGGTTATAACTTGTATTTATGTGCTGGGTTCAGGCTCCCTCTGCTGGACACTACTCTGGTTATAACTTGTATTTATGTGCTGTGTTCAGGCTCCCTCTGCTGGACACTACTCTGTTATAACTTGTATTTACGTGCTGGGTTCAGGCTCCCCCTGCTGGACACTAATCTGGTTATAACTTGTATTTACGTGCTTGGTTCAGGCTCCCTCTGCTGGACACTACTCTGGTTATAACTTGTATTTACGTGCTGGGTTCAGGCTCCCTCTGCTGGACACTACTCTGGTTATAACTTGTATTTATGTGCTGGGTTCAGGCTCCCCCTGCTGGACACTACTCTGGTTATAACTTGTATTTATGTGCTGGGGATGAGCTCCCCCTGCTGGACACTACTCTGGTTATAACTTGTAGTGATGTGCTGGGTTCAGGCTCCCTCTGCTGGACACTGCTGGTCTTTTACATTGTCTGAAACCAAGCGTAGGTCCTTGATCATACCATCAGACACCAATGCTGCTAATAAGAGTATAATAATCTCTGCAGTCTTGTAGGTATAATGGAGAGGTACTGGTGTTACAGCACAAGTACAAAGCACGTAACACATAGACGCAGCCGGAATGTGCAATGTGTAATCACTATGATAGTGACACAGGGGACCGATTTGTAATCACTATGATAGTGACACCGGGGACCGATGTGTGATCACTATGATAGGGACACCGGGGACCGATGTGTGATCACTATGATAGGGACACCGGGTACCGATATGTGATCACTATGATAGGGACACCGGGTACCGATGTGTAATCACTATGATAGTGACACAGGGGACCGATTTGTAATCACTATGATAGTGACACCGGGGACCGATGTGTGATCACTATGACAGTGACACCGGGGACCGATGTGTGATCACTAAGACAGTGACTCCGGGGACTGATGTGTGATCATATGATACTGACACCGGGTACCGATGTGTAATCACTATGATAGGGACACCGGGTACCGATTTGTAATCACTATGATAGTGACACCGGGGACCGATGTGTGATCACTATGACAGTGACACCGGGGACCGATGTGTGATCACTATGACAGTGACACCGGGGACTGATGTGTGATCATATGATAGTGACACCGGATACCGATTTGTAATCACTATGATAGTGACACCGGGGACCGATGTGTGATCACTATGATAGTGACACTGGGGACTGATGTGTGATCACTATGATAGTGACACTGGGGACTGATGTGTAATCACTATGATAGGGACACCGGGTACCGATATGTGATCACTATGATAGGGACACCGGGTACCGATGTGTAATCACTATGATAGTGACACAGGGGACCGATTTGTAATCACTATGATAGTGACACCGGGGACCGATGTGTGATCACTATGACAGTGACACCGGGGACTGATGTGTGATCATATGATAGTGACACCGGATACCGATTTGTAATCACTATGATAGTGACACCGGGGACCGATGTGTGATCACTATGATAGGGACACCGGGGACCGATGTGTGATCACTATGACAGTGACTCTGGGTACCGATGTGTAATCACTATGATAGGGACACCGGGTACCGATATGTGATCACTATGATAGGGACACCGGGTACCGATGTGTAATCACTATGATAGTGACACAGGGGACCGATTTGTAATCACTATGATAGTGACACCGGGGACCGATGTGTGATCACTATGACAGTCACTCCGGGGACCGATGTGTGATCACTAAGACAGTGACTCCGGGTACCGATGTGTAATCACTATGATAGGGACACCGGGTACCGATGTGTAATCACTATGATAGTGACACGGGGACCGATGTGTAATCACTATGATAGGGACACCGGGGACCGATGTGTGATCACTATGATAGTGACACCGGGGACCGATGTGTGATCACTATGACAGTGACACCGGGGACCGATGTGTGATCACTATGATAGTGACACCGGGGACTGATGTGTAATCACTATGATAGTGACACCGGGGACCGATGTGTGATCACTATGATAGGGACACCGGGGGACCGATGTGTGATCACTATGATAGGGACACTGGGTACCGATGTGTGATCACTATGATAGGGACACCTGGTACCAATGTGTAATCACTATGATAGTGACACAGGGGACCGATTTGTAATCACTATGATAGTGACACCGGGGACCGATGTGTGATCACTATGATAGTGACACCGGGGACCGATGTGTGATCACTATGACAGTGACACCGGGGACCGATGTGTGATCACTATGACAGTGACACCGGGGACCGATGTGTGATCACTAAGACAGTGACTCCGGGTACCGATGTGTAATCACTATGATAGGGACACCGGGTACCGATGTGTAATCACTATGATAGTGACACGGGGACCGATGTGTAATCACTATGATAGTGACACCGGGGACCGATGTGTGATCACTATGGCAGTGACACCGGGGACCGATGTGTGATCACTATGACAGTGACTCCGGGTACTGATGTGTGATCACTATGACAGTGACACCGGGGACCGATGTGTGATCACTATGACAGTGACTCCGGGTACTGATGTGTGATCACTATGACAGTGACACCGGGGACCGATGTGTAATCACTATGATAGGGACACCGGGGACCAATGTGTGATCACTATGATAGTGACACCAGGGACCGATGTGTGATCACTATGATAGTGACACTGGGGACTGATGTGTAATCACTATGATAGTGACACTGGGGACTGATGTGTGATCACTATGATAGTGACACCAGGGACTGATCTGTAATCACTATGATAGTGACACCGGGGACTGATGTGTGATCACTATGATAGTGACACCGGGGACTGATGTGTGATCACTATGACAGTGACACCGGGAACTGATGTGTGATCACTATGATAGTGACACCGGGGACCGATGTGTAATCCATATGATAGTGACACAGAGTACTGATGTGTAATCACTATGACTATGACACCGGGGACTGATGTGTGATCACTATGACAGTGACACCGGGGACTGATGTGTGATCACTATGATAGTGACACTAGGGACCGATGTGTTATCACTATGATAGTGACACCGGGTACCGATGTGTGATCACTATGATAGTGACACGGGGTACCGATGTATAATCACTATGATAGGGACACCGGGGACTGATGTGTAATCACTATGATAGTGACACAGGGTACTGATGTGTGTTCACTATGATAGTGACACCGGGGACTGATGTGTGATCATATGATAGTGACACCGGGGACCGATGTGTAATCACTATGATAGGGACACCGGGGACTGATGTGTGATCACTATGATAGTGACTCCGGGGACTGATGTGTGATCACTATGATAGTGACTCCAGGGACCGATGTGTGATCACTATGATAGTGACACCGGGTACCGATGTGTGATCACTATGATAGTGACACCGGGTACTGATGTGTAATCACTATGATAGGGAAACCGTGTACCGATGTGTAATCACTATGATAGTGACTCCGGGGACTGATGTGTAATCACTATGATAGGGACACCGGGGACTGATGTGTGATCACTATGATAGTGACTCCGGGGACTGATGTGTGATCACTATGATAGTGACTCCGGGGACCGATGTGTGATCACTATGATAGTGACACCGGGGACTGATGTGTGATCACTATGATAGTGACACCGGGGACTGATGTGTGATCACTATGATAGTGACACCGGGGACTGATGTGTGATCCCTATGATAGTGACACCGGGGACTGATGTGTGTTTACTATGATAGTGACACCAGGGACTGATGTGTAATCACTATGATAGTGACTCCGGGTACTGATGTGTGATCACTATGATAGTGACACCGGGGATTGATGTGTGATCACTATGATTGTGACACAGGGTACTGATGTGTAATCACTATGATAGTGACACCGGGGACTGATGTGTAATCCGTATGATAGTGACACATGGGACTGATTTGTATCACTATGACAGTGACACCGGGGACTGATATGTGATCATATGATAGTGACACTGGGTACCGATGTGTAATCACTATGATAGTGACACCGGGGACTGATGTGTAATCACTATGACAGTGACACTGGGGACTGATGTGTGATCACTATGATAGTGACACCGGGGACTGATGTGTGATCACTATGACAAGGACACCGGGGACCGATGTGTAATCACTATGATAGGGACACCGGGGACTGATGTGTGATCACTATGATAGTGACTCCGGGGACTGATGTGTGATCACTATGATAGTGACTCCAGGGACCGATGTGTGATCACTATGATAGTGACACCGGGTACCGATGTGTGATCACTATGATAGTGACACCGGGTACTGATGTGTAATCACTATGATAGGGAAACCGTGTACCAATGTGTAATCACTATGATAGTGACTCCGGGGACTGATGTGTAATCACTATGATAGGGACACCGGGGACTGATGTGTGATCACTATGATAGTGACTCCGGGGACTGATGTGTGATCACTATGATAGTGACTCCGGGGACCGATGTGTGATCGCTATGATAGTGACACCGGGGACTGATGTGTGATCACTATGATAGTGACACCAGGGACTGATGTGTAATCACTATGATAGTGACACCGAGGACTGATGTGTGATCACTATGATAGTGACACCGGGGATCGATGTGTGATCACTATGATAGTGACACCGGGGACTGATGTGCAATCACTATAATAGTGACTCCGGAGACTGATGTGTGATCACTATGACACTGACTCCGGGTACCGATGTGTAATCACTATGATAGTGACACCGAGGACTGAAGTGTGATCACTATGATAGTGACACTGGGGACTGATGTGTGATCACTATGACAGTGACACCGGGGACTGATGTGTGATCATATGATAGTGACACCGGATACCGATTTGTAATCACTATGATAGTGACACCGGGGACCGATGTGTGATCACTATGATAGGGACACCGGGGACCGATGTGTGATCACTATGATAGTGACACTGGGGACTGATGTGTAATCACTATGATAGGGACACCGGGTACCGATATGTGATCACTATGATAGGGACACCGGGTACCGATGTGTAATCACTATGATAGTGACACAGGGGACCGATTTGTAATCACTATGATAGTGACACCGGGGACCGATGTGTGATCACTATGACAGTGACACCGGGGACTCATGTGTGATCATATGATAGTGACACCGGATACCGATTTGTAATCACTATGATAGTGACACCGGGGACCGATGTGTGATCACTATGATAGGGACACCGGGGACCGATGTGTGATCACTATGACAGTGACTCTGGGTACCGATGTGTAATCACTATGATAGGGACACCGGGTACCGATATGTGATCACTATGATAGGGACACCGGGTACCGATGTGTAATCACTATGATAGTGACACAGGGGACCGATTTGTAATCACTATGATAGTGACACCGGGGACCGATGTGTGATCACTATGACAGTGACACCGGGGACCGATGTGTGATCACTAAGACAGTGACTCCGGGTACCGATGTGTAATCACTATGATAGGGACACCGGGTACCGATGTGTAATCACTATGATAGTGACACGGGGACCGATGTGTAATCACTATGATAGGGACACCGGGGACCGATGTGTGATCACTATGATAGTGACACCGGGGACCGATGTGTGATCACTATGACAGTGACACCGGGGACCGATGTGTGATCACTATGATAGTGACACCGGGGACTGATGTGTAATCACTATGATAGTGACACCGGGGACCGATGTGTGATCACTATGATAGGGACACCGGGGGACCGATGTGTGATCACTATGATAGGGACTCCGGGTACCGATGTGTGATCATATGATAGGGACACCGGGTACCAATGTGTAATCACTATGATAGTGACACCGGGGACCGATTTGTAATCACTATGATAGTGACACCGGGGACCGATGTGTGATCACTATGATAGTGACACCGGGGACCGATGTGTGATCACTATGATAGTGACACCGGGGACCGATGTGTGATCACTATGACAGTGACACCGGGGACCGATGTGTGATCACTATGACAGTGACACCGGGGACCGATGTGTGATCACTAAGACAGTGACTCCGGGTACCGATGTGTAATCACTATGATAGGGACACCGGGTACCGATGTGTAATCACTATGATAGTGACACGGGGACCGATGTGTAATCACTATTATAGTGACACCGGGGACCGATGTGTGATCACTATGGCAGTGACACCGGGGACCGATGTGTGATCACTATGACAGTGACTCCGGGTACTGATGTGTGATCACTATGACAGTGACACCGGGGACCGATGTGTGATCACTATGACAGTGACTCCGGGTACTGATGTGTGATCACTATGACAGTGACACCGGGGACCGATGTGTAATCACTATGATAGGGACACCGGGGACCAATGTGTGATCACTATGATAGTGACACCAGGGACCGATGTGTGATCACTATGATAGTGACACTGGGGACTGATGTGTAATCACTATGATAGTGACACTGGGGACTGATGTGTGATCACTATGATAGTGACACCAGGGACTGATCTGTAATCACTATGATAGTGACACCGGGGACTGATGTGTGATCACTATGATAGTGACACCGGGGACTGATGTGTGATCACTATGATAGTGACACCGGGGACTGATGTGTGTTTACTATGATAGTGACACCAGGGACTGATGTGTAATCACTATGATAGTGACTCCGGGTACTGATGTGTGATCACTATGATAGTGACACCGGGGATTGATGTGTGATCACTATGATTGTGACACAGGGTACTGATGTGTAATCACTATGATAGTGACACCGGGGACTGATGTGTAATCCGTATGATAGTGACACAGGGGACTGATTTGTATCACTATGACAGTGACACCGGGGACTGATATGTGATCATATGATAGTGACACTGGGTACCGATGTGTAATCACTATGATAGTGACACCGGGGACTGATGTGTAATCACTATGACAGTGACACTGGGGACTGATGTGTGATCACTATGATAGTGACACCGGGGACTGATGTGTGATCACTATGACAGTGACACCGGGGACCGATGTGTAATCACTATGATAGGGACACCGGGGACTGATGTGTGATCACTATGATAGTGACTCCGGGGACTGATGTGTGATCACTATGATAGTGACTCCAGGGACCGATGTGTGATCACTATGATAGTGACACCGGGTACCGATGTGTGATCACTATGATAGTGACACCGGGTACTGATGTGTAATCACTATGATAGGGAAACCGTGTACCAATGTGTAATCACTATGATAGTGACTCCGGGGACTGATGTGTAATCACTATGATAGGGACACCGGGGACTGATGTGTGATCACTATGATAGTGACTCCGGGGACTGATGTGTGATCACTATGATAGTGACTCCGGGGACCGATGTGTGATCACTATGATAGTGACACCGGGGACTGATGTGTGATCACTATGATAGTGACACCGAGGACTGATGTGTGATCACTATGATAGTGACACCGGGGATCGATGTGTGATCACTATGATAGTGACACCGGGGACTGATGTGCAATCACTATAATAGTGACTCCGGAGACTGATGTGTGATCACTATGACACTGACTCCGGGTACCGATGTGTAATCACTATGATAGTGACACCGAGGACTGAAGTGTGATCACTATGATAGTGACACTGGGGACTGATGTGTGATCACTATGACAGTGACACCGGGGACTGATGTGTGATCATATGATAGTGACACCGGATACCGATTTGTAATCACTATGATAGTGACACCGGGGACCGATGTGTGATCACTATGATAGGGACACCGGGGACCGATGTGTGATCACTATGATAGTGACACTGGGGACTGATGTGTAATCACTATGATAGGGACACCGGGTACCGATATGTGATCACTATGATAGGGACACCGGGTACCGATGTGTAATCACTATGATAGTGACACAGGGGACCGATTTGTAATCACTATGATAGTGACACCGGGGACCGATGTGTGATCACTATGACAGTGACACCGGGGACTCATGTGTGATCATATGATAGTGACACCGGATACCGATTTGTAATCACTATGATAGTGACACCGGGGACCGATGTGTGATCACTATGATAGGGACACCGGGGACCGATGTGTGATCACTATGACAGTGACTCTGGGTACCGATGTGTAATCACTATGATAGGGACACCGGGTACCGATATGTGATCACTATGATAGGGACACCGGGTACCGATGTGTAATCACTATGATAGTGACACAGGGGACCGATTTGTAATCACTATGATAGTGACACCGGGGACCGATGTGTGATCACTATGACAGTGACACCGGGGACCGATGTGTGATCACTAAGACAGTGACTCCGGGTACCGATGTGTAATCACTATGATAGGGACACCGGGTACCGATGTGTAATCACTATGATAGTGACACGGGGACCGATGTGTAATCACTATGATAGGGACACCGGGGACCGATGTGTGATCACTATGATAGTGACACCGGGGACCGATGTGTGATCACTATGACAGTGACTCCGGGTACTGATGTGTGATCACTATGATAGTGACACCGGGGACTGATGTGTAATCACTATGATAGTGACACCGGGGACCGATGTGTGATCACTATGATAGGGACACCGGGGGACCGATGTGTGATCACTATGATAGGGACACTGGGTACCGATGTGTGATCACTATGATAGGGACACCGGGTACCAATGTGTAATCACTATGATAGTGACACAGGGGACCGATTTGTAATCACTATGATAGTGACACCGGGGACCGATGTGTGATCACTATGATAGTGACACCGGGGACCGATGTGTGATCACTATGACAGTGACACCGGGGACTGATGTGTGATCATATGATAGTGACACCGGATACCGATTTGTAATCACTATGATAGTGACACCGGGGACCGATGTGTGATCACTATGATAGGGACACCGGGGACCGATGTGTGATCACTATGACAGTGACTCTGGGTACCGATGTGTAATCACTATGATAGGGACACCGGGTACCGATTTGTAATCACTATGATAGTGACACCGGGGACCGATGTGTGATCACTATGACAGTGACACCGGGGACCGATGTGTGATCACTATGACAGTGACACCGGGGACTGATGTGTGATCATATGATAGTGACACCGGATACCGATTTGTAATCACTATGATAGTGACACCGGGGACCGATGTGTGATCACTATGATAGGGACACCGGGGACCGATGTGTGATCACTATGATAGTGACACTGGGGACTGATGTGTAATCACTATGATAGGGACACCGGGTACCGATATGTGATCACTATGATAGGGACACCGGGTACCGATGTGTAATCACTATGATAGTGACACAGGGGACCGATTTGTAATCACTATGATAGTGACACCGGGGACCGATGTGTGATCACTATGACAGTGACACCGGGGACTGATGTGTGATCATATGATAGTGACACCGGATACCGATTTGTAATCACTATGATAGTGACACCGGGGACCGATGTGTGATCACTATGATAGGGACACCGGGGACCGATGTGTGATCACTATGACAGTGACTCTGGGTACCGATGTGTAATCACTATGATAGGGACACCGGGTACCGATATGTGATCACTATGATAGGGACACCGGGTACCGATGTGTAATCACTATGATAGTGACACAGGGGACCGATTTGTAATCACTATGATAGTGACACCGGGGACCGATGTGTGATCACTATGACAGTCACTCCGGGGACCGATGTGTGATCACTAAGACAGTGACTCCGGGTACCGATGTGTAATCACTATGATAGGGACACCGGGTACCGATGTGTAATCACTATGATAGTGACACGGGGACCGATGTGTAATCACTATGATAGGGACACCGGGGACCGATGTGTGATCACTATGATAGTGACACCGGGGACCGATGTGTGATCACTATGACAGTGACACCGGGGACCGATGTGTGATCACTATGATAGTGACACCGGGGACTGATGTGTAATCACTATGATAGTGACACCGGGGACCGATGTGTGATCACTATGATAGGGACACCGGGGGACCGATGTGTGATCACTATGATAGGGACACTGGGTACCGATGTGTGATCACTATGATAGGGACACCGGGTACCAATGTGTAATCACTATGATAGTGACACAGGGGACCGATTTGTAATCACTATGATAGTGACACCGGGGACCGATGTGTGATCACTATGATAGTGACACCGGGGACCGATGTGTGATCACTATGACAGTGACACCGGGGACCGATGTGTGATCACTATGACAGTGACACCGGGGACCGATGTGTGATCACTAAGACAGTGACTCCGGGTACCGATGTGTAATCACTATGATAGGGACACCGGGTACCGATGTGTAATCACTATGATAGTGACACGGGGACCGATGTGTAATCACTATGATAGTGACTCCGGGTACTGATGTGTGATCACTATGATAGTGACACCGGGGATTGATGTGTGATCACTATGATTGTGACACAGGGTACTGATGTGTAATCACTATGATAGTGACACCGGGGACTGATGTGTAATCCGTATGATAGTGACACAGGGGACTGATTTGTATCACTATGACAGTGACACCGGGGACTGATATGTGATCATATGATAGTGACACTGGGTACCGATGTGTAATCACTATGATAGTGACACCGGGGACTGATGTGTAATCACTATGACAGTGACACTGGGGACTGATGTGTGATCACTATGATAGTGACACCGGGGACTGATGTGTGATCACTATGACAAGGACACCGGGGACCGATGTGTAATCACTATGATAGGGACACCGGGGACTGATGTGTGATCACTATGATAGTGACTCCGGGGACTGATGTGTGATCACTATGATAGTGACTCCAGGGACCGATGTGTGATCACTATGATAGTGACACCGGGTACCGATGTGTGATCACTATGATAGTGACACCGGGTACTGATGTGTAATCACTATGATAGGGAAACCGTGTACCAATGTGTAATCACTATGATAGTGACTCCGGGGACTGATGTGTAATCACTATGATAGGGACACCGGGGACTGATGTGTGATCACTATGATAGTGACTCCGGGGACTGATGTGTGATCACTATGATAGTGACTCCGGGGACCGATGTGTGATCGCTATGATAGTGACACCGGGGACTGATGTGTGATCACTATGATAGTGACACCAGGGACTGATGTGTAATCACTATGATAGTGACACCGAGGACTGATGTGCAATCACTATAATAGTGACTCCGGAGACTGATGTGTGATCACTATGACACTGACTCCGGGTACCGATGTGTAATCACTATGATAGTGACACCGAGGACTGAAGTGTGATCACTATGATAGTGACACTGGGGACTGATGTGTGATCACTATGACAGTGACACCGGGGACTGATTTGTGATCATATGATAGTGACACCGGATACCGATTTGTAATCACTATGATAGTGACACCGGGGACCGATGTGTGATCACTATGATAGGGACACCGGGGACCGATGTGTGATCACTATGATAGTGACACTGGGGACTGATGTGTAATCACTATGATAGGGACACCGGGTACCGATATGTGATCACTATGATAGGGACACCGGGTACCGATGTGTAATCACTATGATAGTGACACAGGGGACCGATTTGTAATCACTATGATAGTGACACCGGGGACCGATGTGTGATCACTATGACAGTGACACCGGGGACTCATGTGTGATCATATGATAGTGACACCGGATACCGATTTGTAATCACTATGATAGTGACACCGGGGACCGATGTGTGATCACTATGATAGGGACACCGGGGACCGATGTGTGATCACTATGACAGTGACTCTGGGTACCGATGTGTAATCACTATGATAGGGACACCGGGTACCGATATGTGATCACTATGATAGGGACACCGGGTACCGATGTGTAATCACTATGATAGTGACACAGGGGACCGATTTGTAATCACTATGATAGTGACACCGGGGACCGATGTGTGATCACTATGACAGTGACACCGGGGACCGATGTGTGATCACTAAGACAGTGACTCCGGGTACCGATGTGTAATCACTATGATAGGGACACCGGGTACCGATGTGTAATCACTATGATAGTGACACGGGGACCGATGTGTAATCACTATGATAGGGACACCGGGGACCGATGTGTGATCACTATGATAGTGACACCGGGGACCGATGTGTGATCACTATGACAGTGACACCGGGGACCGATGTGTGATCACTATGATAGTGACACCGGGGACTGATGTGTAATCACTATGATAGTGACACCGGGGACCGATGTGTGATCACTATGATAGGGACACCGGGGGACCGATGTGTGATCACTATGATAGGGACTCCGGGTACCGATGTGTGATCATATGATAGGGACACCGGGTACCAATGTGTAATCACTATGATAGTGACACCGGGGACCGATTTGTAATCACTATGATAGTGACACCGGGGACCGATGTGTGATCACTATGATAGTGACACCGGGGACCGATGTGTGATCACTATGATAGTGACACCGGGGACCGATGTGTGATCACTATGACAGTGACACCGGGGACCGATGTGTGATCACTATGACAGTGACACCGGGGACCGATGTGTGATCACTAAGACAGTGACTCCGGGTACCGATGTGTAATCACTATGATAGGGACACCGGGTACCGATGTGTAATCACTATGATAGTGACACGGGGACCGATGTGTAATCACTATTATAGTGACACCGGGGACCGATGTGTGATCACTATGGCAGTGACACCGGGGACCGATGTGTGATCACTATGACAGTGACTCCGGGTACTGATGTGTGATCACTATGACAGTGACACCGGGGACCGATGTGTGATCACTATGACAGTGACTCCGGGTACTGATGTGTGATCACTATGACAGTGACACCGGGGACCGATGTGTAATCACTATGATAGGGACACCGGGGACCAATGTGTGATCACTATGATAGTGACACCAGGGACCGATGTGTGATCACTATGATAGTGACACTGGGGACTGATGTGTAATCACTATGATAGTGACACTGGGGACTGATGTGTGATCACTATGATAGTGACACCAGGGACTGATCTGTAATCACTATGATAGTGACACCGGGGACTGATGTGTGATCACTATGATAGTGACACCGGGGACTGATGTGTGATCACTATGATAGTGACACCGGGGACTGATGTGTGTTTACTATGATAGTGACACCAGGGACTGATGTGTAATCACTATGATAGTGACTCCGGGTACTGATGTGTGATCACTATGATAGTGACACCGGGGATTGATGTGTGATCACTATGATTGTGACACAGGGTACTGATGTGTAATCACTATGATAGTGACACCGGGGACTGATGTGTAATCCGTATGATAGTGACACAGGGGACTGATTTGTATCACTATGACAGTGACACCGGGGACTGATATGTGATCATATGATAGTGACACTGGGTACCGATGTGTAATCACTATGATAGTGACACCGGGGACTGATGTGTAATCACTATGACAGTGACACTGGGGACTGATGTGTGATCACTATGATAGTGACACCGGGGACTGATGTGTGATCACTATGACAGTGACACCGGGGACCGATGTGTAATCACTATGATAGGGACACCGGGGACTGATGTGTGATCACTATGATAGTGACTCCGGGGACTGATGTGTGATCACTATGATAGTGACTCCGGGGACTGATGTGTGATCACTATGATAGTGACTCCAGGGACCGATGTGTGATCACTATGATAGTGACACCGGGTACCGATGTGTAATCACTATGATAGTGACTCCGGGGACTGATGTGTAATCACTATGATAGGGACACCGGGGACTGATGTGTGATCACTATGATAGTGACTCCGGGGACTGATGTGTGATCACTATGATAGTGACTCCGGGGACCGATGTGTGATCACTATGATAGTGACACCGGGGACTGATGTGTGATCACTATGATAGTGACACCAGGGACTGATGTGTAATCACTATGATAGTGACACCGAGGACTGATGTGTGATCACTATGATAGTGACACCGGGGATCGATGTGTGATCACTATGATAGTGACACCGGGGACTGATGTGCAATCACTATAATAGTGACTCCGGAGACTGATGTGTGATCACTATGACACTGACTCCGGGTACCGATGTGTAATCACTATGATAGTGACACCGAGGACTGAAGTGTGATCACTATGATAGTGACACTGGGGACTGATGTGTGATCACTATGACAGTGACACCGGGGACTGATGTGTGATCATATGATAGTGACACCAGATACCGATTTGTAATCACTATGATAGTGACACCGGGGACCGATGTGTGATCACTATGATAGGGACACCGGGGACCGATGTGTGATCACTATGATAGTGACACTGGGGACTGATGTGTAATCACTATGATAGGGACACCGGGTACCGAT
This sequence comes from Crinia signifera, assembly GCF_055691185.1. Taxonomy (NCBI): domain Eukaryota; kingdom Metazoa; phylum Chordata; class Amphibia; order Anura; family Myobatrachidae; genus Crinia; species Crinia signifera. The sequence continues at coordinate 340,257,616 of NC_139220.1, read as the reverse complement.
ATGTGATCACTATGATAGGGACACCGGGTACCGATGTGTAATCACTATGATAGTGACACAGGGGACCGATTTGTAATCACTATGATAGTGACACCGGGGACCGATGTGTGATCACTATGACAGTGACACCGGGGACTCATGTGTGATCATATGATAGTGACACCGGATACCGATTTGTAATCACTATGATAGTGACACCGGGGACCGATGTGTGATCACTATGATAGGGACACCGGGGACCAATGTGTGATCACTATGACAGTGACTCTGGGTACCGATGTGTAATCACTATGATAGGGACACCGGGTACCGATATGTGATCACTATGATAGGGACACCGGGTACCGATGTGTAATCACTATGATAGTGACACAGGGGACCGATTTGTAATCACTATGATAGTGACACCGGGGACCGATGTGTGATCACTATGACAGTGACACCGGGGACCGATGTGTGATCACTAAGACAGTGACTCCGGGTACCGATGTGTAATCACTATGATAGGGACACCGGGTACCGATGTGTAATCACTATGATAGTGACACGGGGACCGATGTGTAATCACTATGATAGGGACACCGGGGACCGATGTGTGATCACTATGATAGTGACACCGGGGACCGATGTGTGATCACTATGACAGTGACTCCGGGTACTGATGTGTGATCACTATGATAGTGACACCGGGGACTGATGTGTAATCACTATGATAGTGACACCGGGGACCGATGTGTGATCACTATGATAGGGACACCGGGGGACCGATGTGTGATCACTATGATAGGGACACTGGGTACCGATGTGTGATCACTATGATAGGGACACCGGGTACCAATGTGTAATCACTATGATAGTGACACAGGGGACCGATTTGTAATCACTATGATAGTGACACCGGGGACCGATGTGTGATCACTATGATAGTGACACCGGGGACCGATGTGTGATCACTATGACAGTGACACCGGGGACCGATGTGTGATCACTATGACAGTGACACCGGGGACCGATGTGTGATCACTAAGACAGTGACTCCGGGTACCGATGTGTAATCACTATGATAGGGACACCGGGTACCGATGTGTAATCACTATGATAGTGACACGGGGACCGATGTGTAATCACTATGATAGTGACACCGGGGACCGATGTGTGATCACTATGGCAGTGACACCGGGGACCGATGTGTGATCACTATGACAGTGACTCCGGGTACTGATGTGTGATCACTATGACAGTGACACCGGGGACCGATGTGTGATCACTATGACAGTGACTCCGGGTACTGATGTGTGATCACTATGACAGTGACACCGGGGACCGATGTGTAATCACTATGATAGGGACACCGGGGACCAATGTGTGATCACTATGATAGTGACACCAGGGACCGATGTGTGATCACTATGATAGTGACACTGGGGACTGATGTGTAATCACTATGATAGTGACACTGGGGACTGATGTGTGATCACTATGATAGTGACACCAGGGACTGATCTGTAATCACTATGATAGTGACACCGGGGACTGATGTGTGATCACTATGATAGTGACACCGGGGACTGATGTGTGATCACTATGACAGTGACACCGGGAACTGATGTGTGATCACTATGATAGTGACACCGGGGACCGATGTGTAATCCATATGATAGTGACACAGAGTACTGATGTGTAATCACTATGACTATGACACCGGGGACTGATGTGTGATCACTATGACAGTGACACCGGGGACTGATGTGTGATCACTATGATAGTGACACTAGGGACCGATGTGTTATCACTATGATAGTGACACCGGGTACCGATGTGTGATCACTATGATAGTGACACGGGGTACCGATGTATAATCACTATGATAGGGACACCGGGGACTGATGTGTAATCACTATGATAGTGACACAGGGTACTGATGTGTGTTCACTATGATAGTGACACCGGGGACTGATGTGTGATCATATGATAGTGACACCGGGGACCGATGTGTAATCACTATGATAGGGACACCGGGGACTGATGTGTGATCACTATGATAGTGACTCCGGGGACTGATGTGTGATCACTATGATAGTGACTCCAGGGACCGATGTGTGATCACTATGATAGTGACACCGGGTGCCGATGTGTGATCACTATGATAGTGACACCGGGTACTGATGTGTAATCACTATGATAGGGAAACCGTGTACCGATGTGTAATCACTATGATAGTGACTCCGGGGACTGATGTGTAATCACTATGATAGGGACACCGGGGACTGATGTGTGATCACTATGATAGTGACTCCGGGGACTGATGTGTGATCACTATGATAGTGACTCCGGGGACCGATGTGTGATCACTATGATAGTGACACCGGGGACTGATGTGTGATCACTATGATAGTGACACCGGGGACTGATGTGTGATCACTATGATAGTGACACCGGGGACTGATGTGTGATCCCTATGATAGTGACACCGGGGACTGATGTGTGTTTACTATGATAGTGACACCAGGGACTGATGTGTAATCACTATGATAGTGACTCCGGGTACTGATGTGTGATCACTATGATAGTGACACCGGGGACTGATGTGTGATCACTATGATTGTGACACTGGGGACTGATGTGTAATCCGTATGATAGTGACACAGGGTACTGATGTGTAATCACTATGATAGTGACACCGGGGACTGATGTGTAATCCGTATGATAGTGACACAGGGGACTGATTTGTATCACTATGACAGTGACACCGGGGACTGATATGTGATCATATGATAGTGACACTGGGTACCGATGTGTAATCACTATGATAGTGACACCGGGGACTGATGTGTAATCACTATGACAGTGACACAGGGTACTGATGTGTGTTCACTATGATAGTGACACCGGGGACTGATGTGTGATCATATGATAGTGACACTGGGGACCGATGTGTAATCACTATGATAGGGACACCGGGGACTGATGTGTGATCACTATGATAGTGACTCCGGGGACTGATGTGTGATCACTATGATAGTGACTCCAGGGACCGATGTGTGATCACTATGATAGTGACACCGGGTACCGATGTGTGATCACTATGATAGTGACACCGGGTACTGATGTGTAATCACTATGATAGGGAAACCGTGTACCGATGTGTAATCACTATGATAGTGACTCCGGGGACTGATGTGTAATCACTATGATAGGGACACCGGGGACTGATGTGTGATCACTATGATAGTGACTCCGGGGACTGATGTGTGATCAGTATGATAGTGACTCCGGGGACCGATGTGTGATCACTATGATAGTGACACCGGGGACTGATGTGTGATCACTATGATAGTGACACCGGGTACTGATGTGTGATCACTATGATAGTGACACCGGGGACTGATGTGTGATCCCTATGATAGTGACACCGGGGACTGATGTGTGTTTACTATGATAGTGACACCAGGGACTGATGTGTAATCACTATGATAGTGACTCCGTGTACTGATGTGTGATCACTATGATAGTGACACCGGGGACTGATGTGTGATCACTATGATTGTGACACTGGGGACTGATGTGTAATCCGTATGATAGTGACACAGGGTACTGATGTGTAATCACTATGATAGTGACACCGGGGACTGATGTGTAATCCGTATGATAGTGACACAGGGGACTGATTTGTATCACTATGACAGTGACACCGGGGACTGATATGTGATCATATGATAGTGACACTGGGTACCGATGTGTAATCACTATGATAGTGACACCGGGGACTGATGTGTAATCCCTATGACAGTGACACTGGGAACTGATGTGTGATCACTATGATAGTGACACCGGGGACTGATGTGTGATCACTATGACAGTGACACCGGGGACCGATGTGTAATCACTATGATAGGGACACCGGGGACTGATGTGTGATCACTATGATAGTGACTCCGGGGACTGATGTGTGATCACTATGATAGTGACTCCAGGGACCGATGTGTGATCACTATGATAGTGACACCGGGTACCGATGTGTGATCACTATGATAGTGACACCGGGTACTGATGTGTAATCACTATGATAGGGAAACCGTGTACCAATGTGTAATCACTATGATAGTGACTCCGGGGACTGATGTGTAATCACTATGATAGGGACACCGGGGACTGATGTGTGATCACTATGATAGTGACTCCGGGGACTGATGTGTGATCACTATGATAGTGACGCCGGGGACCGATGTGTGATCACTATGATAGTGACACCGGGGACTGATGTGTGATCACTATGATAGTGACACCAGGGACTGATGTGTAATCACTATGATAGTGACACCGGGGACTGATGTGTGATCACTATGATAGTGACACCGGGGATCGATGTGTGATCACTATGATAGTGACACCGGGGACTGATGTGCAATCACTATAATAGTGACTCCGGAGACTGATGTGTGATCACTATGACACTGACTCCGGGTACCGATGTGTAATCACTATGATAGTGACACCGAGGACTGAAGTGTGATCACTATGATAGTGACACTGGGGACTGATGTGTGATCACTATGATAGTGACACCGGGGACTGATGTGTGATCCCTATGATAGTGACACAGGGTACTGCTGTGTGATCACTATGATAGTGACACCGGGGACTGATGTGTGATCCCTATGATAGTGACACCGTTGACTGATGTGTGTTTACTATGATAGTGACACCGAGGACTGAAGTGTGATCACTATGATAGTGACACTGGGGACTGCTGTGTGATCACTATGATAGTGACTCCGGGTACTGATGTGTGATCACTATGATAGTGACACCGGGGACTGATGTGTGATCACTATGATTGTGACACTGGGGACTGATGTGTAATCCGTATGATAGTGACACAGGGTACTGATGTGTAATCACTATGATAGTGACACCGGGGACTGATGTGTAATCCGTATGATAGTGACACAGGGTACTGATGTGTAATCACTATGATAGTGACACCGGGGACTGATGTGTAATCCGTATGATAGTGACACAGGGGACTGATGTGTATCACTATGACAGTGACACCGGGGACTGATATGTGATCATATGATAGTGACACTGGGTACCGATGTGTAATCACTATGACAGTGACACCGGGTACTGATGTGTAATCACTATGACAGTGACACCGGGTACTGATGTGTAATCACTATGATAGTGACACCGGGTACTGATGTGTGATCACTATGACAGTGACACCGGGGACCGATGTGTAATCACTATGATAGGGACACCGGAGACCGATGTGTGATCACTATGATAGTGACACCAGGGACCGATGTGTGATCACTATGATAGTGACACAGGGTACTGCTGCTGGACACTACTCTGGTTATAAGTTGTATTTTTGTGCTGGGTTCAGGCTCCCTCTGCTGGACACTGCTGGTCTTTTACATAGTCTGAAACCAAGCATAGGTCCTTGATCATAGCATCAGACACCAATGCTGCTAATAAGAGTATAATAATCTCTGCAGTCTTGTAGGTATAATGGAGAGGTACTGGTGTTACAGCACAAGTACAAAGCACGTAAAACATAGACGCAGCCGGAATGTGCAATGTGTAATCCGTATGATAGTGACACTGGGGACTGATGTGTGATCACTATGACAGTGACTCCGGGTACCGATGTGTAATCACTATGACAGTGACACCGGGGACTGATGTGTGATCACTATGACAGTGACTCCGGGGACCGATGTGTGATCACTATGACAGAAACTCCGGGTACCGATGTGTAATCACTATGATAGTGACACCGGGGACTGATGTGTAATCCGTATGATAGTGACACAGGGGACTGATGTGTATCACTATGATAGTGACACCGGGGACTGATGTGTGATCACTATGACAGTGACTCCGGGGGACCGATGTGTAATCACTATGATATGGACACCGGGGACCGATGTGTGATCACTATGATAGTGACACCAGGAACCGATGTGTGATCACTATGATAGTGACACTGGTGACCGATGTGTGATCACTATGACAGTGACACCGGGGACCGATGTGTGATCACTATGACAGTGACTCCGGGTACCGATGTGTAATCACTATGATAGTGACACTGGGGACTGATGTGTAATCACTATGATAGTGACACTGGGGACTGATGTGTGATCACTATGATAGTGACACAGGGTACTGATGTGTGATCACTATGATAGTGACACCGGGGACTGATGTGTAACCCGTATGATAGTGACACTGGGGACCGATGTGTGATCACTATGACTGTGACACCGGGGACTGATGTGTAATCACTATGATAGTGACTCCGGGTACTGATGTGTGATCACTATGATAGGGACACCGGGGACCGATGTGTGATCACTATGATAGTGACACCATGAACCGATGTGTGATCACTATGATAGTGACACTGGTGACCGATGTGTGATCACTATGACAGTGACACCGGGGACCGATGTGTGATCACTATGACAGTGACTCCGGGTACCGATGTGTAATCACTATGATAGTGACACTGGGGACTGATGTGTAATCACTATGATAGTGACACTGGGGACTGATGTGTGATCACTATGATAGTGACACAGGGTACTGATGTGTGATCACTATGATAGTGACACCGGGGACTGATGTGTAATCCGTATGATAGGGACACTGGGGACCGATGTGTGATCACTATGACTGTGACACCGGGGACTGATGTGTAATCACTATGATAGTGACACCGGGGACTGATCTGTAATCACTATGATAGTGACACCGGGGACTGATGTGTGATCACTATGACAGTGACAAAAGAGTACTGATCTGTAATCCGTATGATAGTGACACTGGGGACTAATGTGTGATCACTATGACAGTGACACCGGGGACTGATGTGTGATCACTATGACAATGACACCGGGAACTGATGTGTGATCACTATGATAGTGACACCGGGGACTGATGTGTAATCCGTATGATAGTGACACAGAGTACTGATGTGTAATCACTATGACTATGACACCGGGGACTGATGTGTGATCACTATGACAGTGACACCGGGGACTGATGTGTGATCACTATGATAGTGACACCGGGTACCGATGTGTAATCACTATGATAGTGACACCGGGGACTGATGTGTAATCCGTATGATAGTGACACAGGGGACTGATGTGTATCACTATGACAGTGACACCGGGGACTGATATGTGATCATATGATAGTGACACTGGGTACCGATGTGTAATCACTATGATAGTGACACCGGGGACTGATGTGTAATCACTATGACAGTGACACCGGGTACTGATGTGTAATCACTATGATAGTGACACCGGGGACTGATGTGTGATCACTATGACAGTGACACCGGGGACCGATGTGTAATCACTATGATAGGGACACCGGGGACCGATGTGTGATCACTATGATAGTGACACCAGGGACCGATGTGTGATCACTATGATAGTGACACAGGGTACTGCTGCTGGACACTACTCTGGTTATAAGTTGTATTTTTGTGCTGGGTTCAGGCTCCCTCTGCTGGACACTGCTGGTCTTTTACATTGTCTGAAACCAAGCATAGGTCCTTGATCATAGCATCAGACACCAATGCTGCTAATAAGAGTATAATAATCTCTGCAGTCTTGTAGGTATAATGGAGAGGTACTGGTGTTACAGCACAAGTACAAAGCACGTAAAACATAGACGCAGCCGGAATGTGCAATGTGTAATCCGTATGATAGTGACACTGGGGACTGATGTGTGATCACTATGACAGTGACTCCGGGTACCGATGTGTAATCACTATGACAGTGACACCGGGGACTGATGTGTGATCACTATGACAGTGACTCCGGGGACCGATGTGTGATCACTATGACAGAAACTCCGGGTACCGATGTGTAATCACTATGATAGTGACACCGGGGACTGATGTGTAATCCGTATGATAGTGACACAGGGGACTGATGTGTATCACTATGATAGTGACACCGGGGACTGATGTGTGATCACTATGACAGTGACTCCGGGGACCGATGTGTAATCACTATGATAGGGACACCGGGGACCGATGTGTGATCACTATGATAGTAACACCAGGAACCGATGTGTGATCACTATGATAGTGACACTGGTGACCGATGTGTGATCACTATGACAGTGACACCGGGGACCGATGTGTGATCACTATGACAGTGACTCCGGGTACCGATGTGTAATCACTATGATAGTGACACTGGGGACTGATGTGTAATCACTATGATAGTGACACTGGGGACTGATGTGTGATCACTATGATAGTGACACAGGGTACTGATGTGTGATCACTATGATAGTGACACCGGGGACTGATGTGTAATCACTATGATAGTGACTCCGGGTACTGATGTGTGATCACTATGATAGGGACACCGGGGACCGATGTGTGATCACTATGATAGTGACACCATGAACCGATGTGTGATCACTATGATAGTGACACTGGTGACCGATGTGTGATCACTATGACAGTGACACCGGGGACCGATGTGTGATCACTATGACAGTGACTCCGGGTACCGATGTGTAATCACTATGATAGTGACACTGGGGACTGATGTGTAATCACTATGATAGTGACACTGGGGACTGATGTGTGATCACTATGATAGTGACACAGGGTACTGATGTGTGATCACTATGATAGTGACACCGGGGACTGATGTGTAATCCGTATGATAGTGACACTGGGGACCGATGTGTGATCACTATGACTGTGACACCGGGGACTGATGTGTAATCACTATGATAGTGACACCGGGGACTGATCTGTAATCACTATGATAGTGACACCGGGGACTGATGTGTGATCACTATGACAGTGACAAAAGAGTACTGATCTGTAATCCGTATGATAGTGACACTGGGGACTAATGTGTGATCACTATGACAGTGACACCGGGGACTGATGTGTGATCACTATGACAATGACACCGGGAACTGATGTGTGATCACTATGATAGTGACACCGGGGACTGATGTATAATCTGTATGATAGTGACACAGAGTACTGATGTGTAATCACTATGACTATGACACCGGGGACTGATGTGTGATCACTATGACAGTGACACCGGGGACTGATGTGTGATCACTATGATAGTGACACCGGGTACCGATGTGTGATCCCTATGATAGTGACACCGGGTACCGATGTGTAATCACTATGATAGGGACACCGGGGACTGATGTGTTATCACTATGATAGTGACACAGGGTACTGATGTGTTATAACTATGATAGTGACAACGGGGACTGATGTGTAATCACTATGATAGCGACACCGGGGACTGATGTGTGTTCACTATGATAGTGACACCGGGGACTGATGTGTGATCATATGATAGTGACACCGGAGACCAATGTGTAATCACTATGATAGGGACACCGGGTACTGATGTGTGATCACTATGATAGTGACTCCAGGGACCGATGTGTGATCACTATGATAGTGACACCGGGTACCGATGTGTGATCACTATGATAGTGACACCGGGTACTGATGTGTAATCACTATGATAGGGACACGTGTACCGATGTGTAATCACTATGATAGTGACTCCGGGGACTGATGTGTAATCACTATGATAGGGACACCGGGGACTGATGTGTGATCACTATGATTGTGACTCCGGGGACTGATGTGTGATCACTATGATAGTGACTCCGGGGACCGATGTGTGATCACTATAATAGTGACACCGGGGACGGATGTGTGATCACTATGATAGTGGCACCGGGGACTGATGTGTAATCACTACGATAGTGACACCGGGGACTGATGTGTGATCACTATGATAGTGACACCGGGGATCGATGTGTGATCACTATGATAGTGACACCGGGGACTGATGTGTAATCACTATAATAGTGACTCCGGGGACTGATGTGTAATCACTATGATAGTGACACCGGGGACTGATGTGTGATCACTATGATTGTGACACCGGGGACTGATGTGTAATCCATATGATAGTGACACAGGGTACTGATGTGTAATCACTATGATAGTGACTCCGGGGACTGATGTGTAATCCGTATGATAGTGACACAGGGGACTGATGTGTATCACTATGACAGTGACACCGGGGACTGATGTGTGATCATATGATAGTGACACCTGGTACCGATGTGTAATCACTATGATAGTGACACCGGGGACTGATGTGTGATCACTATGACAGTGACACCAGGGACTGATGTGTGATCACTATGACAGTGACTCCGGGTACTGATGTGTAATCACTATGATAGTGACACCGGGGACTGATGTGTGATCACTATGACAGTGACTCCGGGTACTGATGTGTGATCACTATGACAGTGACACCGGGGACCAATGTGTAATCACTATGATAGGGACACCGGGGACTGATGTGTGATCACTATGATAGTGACACCGGGGACTGATGTGTAATCACTATAATAGTGACCCCGGGACTGATGTGTGATCACTATGACACTGACTCCGGGTACCGATGTGTAATCACTATGATAGTGACACCGAGTACTGAAGTGTGATCACTATGATAGTGACACTGGGGACTGATGTGTGATCACTATGATAGTGACACCGGGGACTGATGTGTGATCCCTATGATAGTGACACAGGGTACTGCTGTGTGATCACTATGAAAGTGACATCGGGGACTGATGTGTGATCACTATGATAGTGACACCGGGGACGGATGTGTGATCACTATGATTGTGACACCGGGTACTGATGTGTAATCACTATGATAGTGACACCGGGGACTGATGTGTGATCACTATGACAGTGACACTGGGGACTGATGTGTGATCACTATGATTGTGACACCGGGTACTGATGTGTAATCACTATGATAGTGACACCGGGGACTGATGTGTGATCACTATGACAGTGACACTGGGGACTGATGTGTAATCACTATAATAGTGAGTCCACGTACTGATGTGTAATCACTATGATAGTGACACTGGGGAATGATGTGTGATCACTATGATAGTGACACCGGGTCCCGATATGTAATCACTATGACAGTGACTCCGGGTACCGATGTGTAATCATTATGATAGTGACACCGGGGACTAATGTGTGATCATATGATAGTGACATCGGGGACTGATGTGTAATCACTATGATAGTGACTCCGGGTACTGATGTGTGATCACTATGATTGTGACTCTGGGTACCGATGTGTAATCACTACGATAGTGACTCCAGGTACCGATGTGTAATCACTATGATAGTGACTCTGGGTACCGATGTGTAATCACTATGATAGTGACACCGGGTACCGATGTGTAATCACTATGATAGTGACACCGGGTACCGATGTGTAATTACTATGATAGTGACACCAGGGACTGATGTGTGATCACTATGATAGTGACACTAAGGACTGATGTGTGATCAATATGATAGTGACACCGGGGACTGATGTGTAATCACTATGATAGTGACTCCAGGTACCGATGTGTAATCACTATGATAGTGACACCGGGTACCGATGTGTAATCACTATGATAGTGACACCGGGTACCGATGTGTAATTACTATGATAGTGACACCAGGGACTGATGTGTGATGACTATGATAGTGACTCCGGGTACTGATGTGTGATCACTATGATAGTGACACCGGGGACTGATGTGTAATCACTATGATAGTGACACTGGGGACTGATGTGTAATCACTATGATAGTGACTCCAGGTACCGATGTGTAATCACTATGATAGTGACACCGGGTACAGATGTGTAATCACTATGATAGTGACACCGGGTACCGATGTGTAATCACTATGATAGTGACACCAGGGACTGATGTGTGATCACTATGATAGTGACTCCGGGTACTGATGTGTGATCACTATGATAGCGACACCGGGTACCGATGTGTAATTACTATGATAGTGACACCGTGGACTGATGTGTGATCACTATGACAGTTACACCGGGTACCGATGTGTAATCACTATGATAGTGACTCCGGGGACTGATGTGTGATCACTATGCTAGTGACACAGGGGACTGATGTGTGATCACTATGATAGTGACACCGGGGACTGATGTGTGATCACTATGATAGTGACACAGGGTACTGATGTGTGATCACTATGACAGTGACACCGAGTACTGATGTGTGTTCACTATGCTAGTGACACCGGGGACTGATGTGTGATCACTATGGCAGTGACTCCGGGTACCAATGTGTAATCACTATGACAGTGACACCGGGGACTGATGTGTGATCCCTATGACAGTGACACCGGGGACTGATGTGTAATCACTATGACAGTGACTCTGGGTACCGATGTGTAATCACTATGATAGTAACACCGGGGACTGATGTGTGATCACTATGATAGTGACACTGGGTACCGATGTGTAATCACTATGATAGTGACACCGGGGACTGATGTGTAATCACTATGATAGTGACACCGGGGACTGATGTGTGATCACTATGATAGTGACACCGGGGACTGATGTGTGATCACTATGATAGTGACACTGGGTACCGATGTGTGATCACTGATAGTGACATCGGGGACTGATGTGTGATCACTATGATAGTGACACCGGGTACCGATGTGTAATCACTATGATAGAGACTCCGGGGACTGATGTGTGATCAATATGCTAGTGACACCGCGGACTGATGTGTGATCACTATGATAGTGACACCGGGGACTGATGTGTGATCACTATGATAGTGACACAGGGTACTGATGTGTGATCACTATGACAGTGACACCGAGTACTGATGTGTGTTCACTATGCTAGTGACACCGGGGACTGATGTGTGATCACTATGGCAGTGACTCCGGGTACCAATGTGTAATCACTATGACAGTGACACCGGGGACTGATGTGTGATCCCTATGACAGTGACACCGGGGACTGATGTGTAATCACTATGACAGTGACTCTGGGTACCGATGTGTAATCACTATGATAGTAACACCGGGGACTGATGTGTGATCACTATGATAGTGACTCTGGGTACCGATGTGTAATCACTATGATAGTGACACCGGGTACCGATGTGTAATCACTATGATAGTGACACCGGGTACCGATGTGTAATTACTATGATAGTGACACCAGGGACTGATGTGTGATCACTATGATAGTGACACTGGGGACTGATGTGTGATCACTATGATAGTGACACCGGGGACTGATGTGTAATCACTATGATAGTGACTCCAGGTACCGATGTGTAATCACTATGATAGTGACACCGGGTACCGATGTGTAATCACTATGATAGTGACACCGGGTACCGATGTGTAATTACTATGATAGTGACACCAGGGACTGATGTGTGATGACTATGATAGTGACTCCGGGTACTGATGTGTGATCACTATGATAGTGACACCGGGGACTGATGTGTAATCACTATGATAGTGACACTGGGGACTGATGTGTAATCACTATGATAGTGACTCCAGGTACCGATGTGTAATCACTATGATAGTGACACCGGGTACCGATGTGTAATCACTATGATAGTGACACCGGGTACCGATGTGTAATCACTATGATAGTGACACCAGGGACTGATGTGTGATCACTATGATAGTGACTCCGGGTACTGATGTGTGATCACTATGATAGCGACACCGGGGACTGATGTGTAATTACTATGAAAGTGACACCGTGGACTGATGTGTGATCACTATGACAGTGACACCGGGTACCGATGTGTTATCACTATGATAGTGACACCGGGGACTGATGTGTGATCACTATGATAGTGACACTGGGTACCGATGTGTGATCACTGATAGTGACACCGGGGACTGATGTGTGATCACTATGATAGTGACACCGGGTACCGATGTGTAATCACTATGATAGTGACTCCGGGGACTGATGTGTGATCACTATGCTAGTGACACCGCGGACTGATGTGTGATCACTATGATAGTGACACTGGGTACCGATGTGTAATCACTATGATAGTGACACTGGGTACCGATGTGTAATCACTATGATAGTGACACCGGGGACTGATGTGTAATCACTATGATAGTGACACCGGGGACTGATGTGTGATCACTATGATAGTGACACCGGGGACTGATGTGTAATCACTATGATAGTGACACCGGGGACTGATGTGAAATCACTATGATAGTGACACCGGGGTCTGATGTGTAATCACTATGATAGTGACACCGGAGACTGATGTGTGATCACTATGACAGTGACTCCGGGGACCGATGTGTAATCACTATGATAGTGACACCGGGGACTGATGTGTGATCACTATGATAGTGACACCGGGGACTGATTTGTGATCACTATGACAGTGACACCGGGGACTGATGTGTGATCACTATGATAGTGACACCGGGGACTGATGTGTGATCACTATGATAGTGACACCGGGGACTGATGTGTAATCACTATGATAGTGACACCGGGGACTGATTTGTGATCACTATGACAGTGACACCGGGGACTGATGTGTGATCACTATGATAGTGACACCGGGGACTGATGTGTAATCACTATGATAGTGACACCGTGGACTGATTTGTGATCACTATGACAGTGACACCGGGGACTGATGTGTGATCACTATGATAGTGACACCGGGTACCGATGTGTAATCACTATGATAGTGACTCCGGGGACTGATGTGTGATCACTATGCTAGTGACACCGCGGACTGATGTGTGATCACTATGATAGTGACACCGGGGACTGATGTGTGATCACTATGATAGTGACACCGGGGACTGATGTGTAATCACTATGATAGTGACACCGGGGTCTGATGTGTAATCACTATGATAGTGACACCGGGGACTGATGTGTTATCACTATGACAGTGACTCCGGGGACCGATGTGTAATCACTATGATAGTGACACTGGGGACTGATTTGTGATCACTATGATAGTGACACCGGGGACTGATGTGTGATCACTATGATAGTGACACCGGGGACTGATGTGTGATCACTATGATAGTGACACCGGGGACTGATGTGTGATCACTATGATAGTGACACAGGGTACTGATGTGTGATCACTATGACAGTGACTCCGGGGACCGATGTGTAATCACTATGATAGTGACACTGGGGACTGATTTGTGATCACTATGATAGTGACACCGGGGACTGATGTGTGATCACTATGATAGTGACACCGGGGACTGATGTGTGATCACTATGATAGTGACACCGGGGACTGATGTGTAATCACTATGATAGTGACACCGGGGACTGATTTGTGATCACTATGACAGTGACACCGGGGACTGATGTGTGATCACTATGCTGGTGACACCGGGAACTGATGTGTGATCACTATGACAGTGACACCGGGGACTGATGTGTGATCACTATGCTAGTGACACCGGGTACTGATGTGTGATCACTATGCTAGTGACATTGAGTACTGATGTGTAATCATTAATATAACCTTACTCATTACAGAAATACCGATACCAGGATGACGACTCTCCCCCATTGGAGCACAGTCCAGCCCACTTGGCCAATTCCATGAAGGCTCCTGAGCTGGTCCATGTATCCGAGAAGAATTTGTCACAGATAGAGAATGTTCATGGTTATGTCTCCCACTCTCACATCTCACCAATGAAGGTAAGTGGTCATTTCTCTGTACCTACCTCTAGGTAGTTGGTGCGTGAGATCCTGGAGGCTGGGATGCTATTTTTCACCTCGCTTATTGCCATGATGGGTGGTGGGGCTGGGTCATCTGCATCTTATATTACACACTTCACATTGTTCTGCAGTGATGTCATACAGTGATGTCATGATGGGTGGTTGGGCTGGGTCATCAGCATCTTATATTACACACTTCACATTGTTCTGCAGTGATGTCATACAGTGATGTCATGATGGGTGGTGGGGCTGGGTCATCAGCATCTTATATTACACACTTCACTTTGTTCTGCAGTGATGTCATACAGTGATGCCATAATGGGTGGTGGGGCTGGGTCATCAGCATCTTATATTACACACTTCGCATTGTTCTGCAGTGATGTCATACAGTGATGTCATGGTGGGTGGTGGGGCTGGGTCATCAGCATCTTATATTACACACTTCGCACTGTTCTGCAGTGATGTCATACAGTGATGCCATGATGGGTGGTGGGGCTGGGTCATCAGCATCTTATATTACACACTTCACATTGTTCTGCAGTGATGTCATACAGTGATGTCATGGTGGGTGGTGGGGCTGGGTCATCAGCATCTTATATTACACACTCCACATTGTTCTGCAGTGATGTCATACAGTGATGCCATGGTGGGTGGTGGGGCTGGGTCATCAGCATCTTATATTACACACTCCACATTGTTCTGCAGTGATGTCATACAGTGATGTCATGATGGGTGGTGGGGCTGGGTCATCAGCATCTTATATTACACACTTCACATTGTTCTGCAGTGATGTCATACAGTGATGTCATGATGGGTGGTGGGGCTGGGTCATCAGCATCTTATATTACACACTTCACATTGTTCTGCAGTGATGTCATACAGTGATGTCATGATGGGTGGTGGGGCTGGGTCATCAGCATCTTATATTACACACTTCACTTTGTTCTGCAGTGATGTCATACAGTGATGCCATAATGGGTGGTGGGGCTGGGTCATCAGCATCTTATATTACACACTTCGCATTGTTCTGCAGTGATGTCATACAGTGATGTCATGGTGAGTGGTGGGGCTGGGTCATCAGCATCTTATATTACACACTTCACACTGTTCTGCAGTGATGTCATACAGTGATGCCATGATGGGTGGTGGGGCTGGGTCATCAGCATCTTATATTACACACTTCACATTGTTCTGCAGTGATGTCATATAGTGATGTCATGGTGGGTGGTGGGGCTGGGTCATTAGCATCTTATATTACACACTCCACATTGTTCTGCAGTGATGTCATACAGTGATGCCATGGTGGGTGGTGGGGCTGGGTCATCAGAATCTTATATTACACACTACACATTGTTCTGCAGTGATGTCATACAGTGATGTCATGATGGGTGGTGGGGCTGGGTCATCAGCATCTTATATTACACACTTCACATTGTTCTGCAGTGATGTCATACAGTGATGTCATGATGGGTGGTGGGTCTGGGTCATCAGCATCTTATATTACACACTTCACATTGTTCTGCAGTGATGTCATACAGTGATGCCATGGTGGGTGGTGGGGCTGGGTCATCAGCATCTTATATTACACACTACACATTGTTCTGCAGTGATGTCATACAGTGATGTCATGATGGGTGGTGGGGCTGGGTCATCTGCATCTTATATTACACACTACACATTGTTCTGCAGTGATGTCATACAGTGATGTCATGATGGGTGGTGGGGCTGGGTCATCAGCATCTTATATTGCACACTTCGCATTGTTCTGCAGTGATGTCATACAGTGATGTCATACAGTGATGTCATGATGGGTGGTGGGGCTGGGTCATCAGCATCTTATATTACACACTACACATTGTTCTGCAGTGATGTCATACAGTGATGTCATGATGGGTGGTGGGGCTGGGTCATCAGCATCTTATATTACACACTACACATTGTTCTGCAGTGATGTCATACAGTGATGTCATACAGTGATGCCATGATGGGTGGGGGGTCTGGGTCATCAGCATCTTATATTACACACTTCACATTGGGCCTTATTTTGGTTCATTCTTTCTGACAAAATCCTTCTTAGATGGGCAAAACCAAGTGCACTGCAGGTGGGGCAGATGTAAAATGTGCAGAGAGAATTAGATTTGGGTTGGGTTTTACTTCAAAGTGAGATCTATATTGCAGTGTAAAAATAAAGCAGTAAGTATTTTCCCTGCACAGAAACAAAATTACTCACCCAAATCTAATTCTCTCTGCACATGTTACATCTGCCCCACCTGCAGTGCACTTGGTTTTGTCCATCTAAGAAGGATTTTGTCAGAAAGAATGAACCAAAATAAGGCCCTTTGTTCTGCAGTGATGTCATACAGTGATGTCATGGTGGGTGGTGGGGCTGGGTCATCAGCATCTTATATTACACAAATCACATTGTTCTGCAGTGATGTCATACAGTGATGTCATGATGGGTGGTGGGGCTGGGTCATCAGCATCTTATATTACACACTACACATTGTTCTGCAGTGATGTCATACAGTGATGTCATACAGTGATGCCATGGTGGGTGGTGGGGCTGGGTCATCAGCATCTTATATTACACACTTCACTTTGTTCTGCAGTGATGTCATACAGTGATGTCATGATGGGTGGTGTGGCTGGGTCATCAGCATCTTATATTACACACTTCACATTGTTCTGCAGTGATGCCATGATAGGAGGTGGGGCTGGGTCATCAGCATCTTATATTACACACTTCACACTGTTCTGCAGTGATGTCATACAGTGATGTCATGGTGGGTGGTGGGGCTGGGTCATCAGCATCTTATATTACACACTACACATTGTTCTGCAGTGATGTCATACAGTGATGTAATGATGGGAGGTGGGGCTGGGTCATCAGCATCTTATATTACACACTCCACATTGTTCTGCAGTGATGTCATACAGTGATGTCATGATGGGTGGTGGGGCTGGGTCATCAGCATCTTATATTACACACTTCACATTGTTCTGCAGTGATGCCATGATAGGAGGTGGGGCTGGGTCATCAGCATCTTATATTACACACTTCACACTGTTCTGCAGTGATGTCATACAGTGATGTCATGGTGGGTGGTGGGGCTGGGTCATCAGCATCTTATATTACACACTACACATTGTTCTGCAGTGATGTCATACAGTGATGTAATGATGGGAGGTGGGGCTGGGTCATCAGCATCTTATATTACACACTCCACATTGTTCTGCAGTGATGTCATACAGTGATGTCATGATGGGTGGTGGGGCTGGGTCATCAGCATCTTATATTACACACTTCACATTGTTCGGCAGTGATGTCATACAGTGATGTCATGATGGGTGGTGGGGCTGGGTCATCAGCATCTTATATTACACACTTCACATTGTTCTGCAGTGATGTCATACAGTGATGTCATACAGTGATGCCATGGTGGGTGGTGGGGCTGGGTCATCAGCATCTTATATTACACACTTCACATTGTTCTGCAGTGATGTCATACAGTGATGTCATGGTGGGTGGTGAGGCTGGGTCATCAGCATCTTATATTACACACTTCACATTGTTCGGCAGTGATGTCATACAGTGATGTCATGATGGGTGGTGGGGCTGGGTCATCAGCATCTTATATTACACACTACACATTGTTCTGCAGTGATGTCATACAGTGATGTCATACAGTGATGCCATGGTGGGTGGTGGGGCAGGGTCATCAGCATCTTATATTACACACTTCACATTGTTCTGCAGTGATGTCATACAGTGATGTCATGATGGGTGGTGGGTCTGGGTCATCAGCATCTTATATTACACACTTCACATTGTTCTGCAGTGATGTCATACAGTGATGTCATGGTGGGTGGTGGGGCTGGGTCATCAGCATCTTATATTACACAAATCACATTGTTCTGCAGTGATGTCATACAGTGATGTCATGATGGGTGGTGGGGCTGGGTCATCAGCATCTTATATTACACACAACACATTGTTCTGCAGTGATGTCATACAGTGATGTCATGATGGGTGGTGGGGCTGCGTCATCAGCATCTTATATTACACACTACACATTGTTCTGCAGTGATGTCATACAGTGATGCCATGATGGGTGGTGGGGCTGGGTCATCTGCATCTTATATTACACACTACACATTGTTCTGCAGTGATGTCATACAGTGATGTAATGATAGGAGGTGGGGCTGGGTCATCAGCATCTTATATTACACACTACACATTGTTCTGCAGTGATGTCATACAGTGATGCCATGATGGGTGGTGGGGCTGGGTCATCAGCATCTTATATTACACACTTCACATTGTTCTGCAGTGATGTCATACAGTGATGCCATGGTGGGTGGTGGGGCTGGGTCATCAGCATCTTATATTACACACTACACATTGTTCTGCAGTGATGTCATACAGTGATGTCATACAGTGATGCCATGGTGGGTGGTGGGGCTGGGTCATCAGCATCTTATATTACACACTACACATTGTTCTGCAGTGATGTCATACAGTGATGTCATACAGTGATGCCATGGTGGGTGGTGGGGCTGGGTCATCAGCATCTTATATTACACACTTCACTTTGTTCTGCAGTGATGTCATACAGTGATGTCATGATGGGTGGTGGGGCTGGGTCATCAGCATCTTATATTACACACTTCACATTGTTCGGCAGTGATGTCATACAGTGATGTAATACAGTGATGCCATGATGGGTGGTGGGGCTGGGTCATCAGCATCTTATATTACACACTTCACATTGTTCTGCAGTGATGTCATACAGTGATGTAATGATAGGAGGTGGGGCTGGGTCATCAGCATCTAATATTACACACTTCACATTGTTCTGCAGTGATGTCATACAGTGATGTCATACAGTGATGCCATGATGGGTGGTGGGGCTGGGTCATCAGCATCTTATATTACACACTTCGCACTGTTCTGCAGTGATGTCATACAGTGATGCCATGATGGGCGGTGGGGCTGGGTCATCAGCATCTTATATTACACACTACACATTGTTCTGCAGTGATGTCATACAGTGATGTCATGATGGGTGGTGGGGCTGGGTCATCAGCATCTTATATTACACACTACACATTGTTCTGCAGTGATGTCATACAGTGATGTCATGATGGGTGGTGGGGCTGGGTCATCAGCATCTTATATTACACACTTCACATTGTTCTGCAGTGATGTCATACAGTGATGTCATGATGGGTGGTGGGTCTGGGTCATCAGCATCTTATATTACACACTTCACATTGTTCTGCAGTGATGTCATACAGTGATGCCATGGTGGGTGGTGGGGCTGGGTCATCTGCATCTTATATTACACACTACACATTGTTCTGCAGTGATGTCATACAGTGATGCCATGATGGGTGGTGGGGCTGGGTCATCAGCATCTTATATTACACACTTCACATTGTTCTGCAGTGATGTCATACAGTGATGTAATGATAGGAGGTGGGGCTGGGTCATCAGCATCTTATATTACACACTTCACATTGTTCTGCAGTGATGTCATACAGTGATGTCATACAGTGATGCCATGATGGGTGGTGGGGCTGGGTCATCAGCATCTTATATTACACACTTCGCACTGTTCTGCAGTGATGTCATACAGTGATGTCATGGTGGGTGGTGGGGCTGGGTCATCAGCATCTTATATTACACTCACCACATTGTTCTGCAGTGATGTCATACAGTGATGCCATGATGGGCGGTGGGGCTGGGTCATCAGCATCTTATATTACACACTACACATTGTTCTGCAGTGATGTCATACAGTGATGTCATGATGGGTGGTGGGGCTGGGTCATCAGCATCTTATATTACACACTACACATTGTTCTGCAGTGATGTCATACAGTGATGTCATGATGGGTGGTGGGGCTGGGTCATCAGCATCTTATATTACACACTTCACATTGTTCTGCAGTGATGTCATACAGTGATGTCATGATGGGTGGTGGGTCTGGGTCATCAGCATCTTATATTACACACTTCACATTGTTCTGCAGTGATGTCATACAGTGATGCCATGGTGGGTGGTGGGGCTGGGTCATCTGCATCTTATATTACACACTACACATTGTTCTGCAGTGATGTCATACAGTGATGCCATGATGGGTGGTGGGGCTGGGTCATCTGCATCTTATATTACACACTTCACATTGTTCTGCAGTGATGTCATACAGTGATGTAATGATAGGAGGTGGGGCTGGGTCATCAGCATCTTATATTACACACTACACATTGTTCTGCAGTGATGTCATACAGTGATGTAATGATAGGAGGTGGGGCTGGGTCATCAGCATCTTATATTACACACTTCACATTGTTCTGCAGTGATGTCATACAGTGATGCCATGATGGGTGGTGGGGCTGGGTCATCAGCATCTTATATTACACACTTCACATTGTTCTGCAGTGATGTCATACAGTGATGCCATGGTGGGTGGTGGGGCTGGGTCATCAGCATCTTATATTACACACAACACATTGTTCTGCAGTGATGTCATACAGTGATGCCATTATGGGTGGTGGGGCTGGGTCATCAGCATCTTATATTACACACTTCGCACTGTTCTGCAGTGATGTCATACAGTGATGTCATACAGTGATGCCATGGTGGGTGGTGGGGCTGGGTCATCAGCATCTTATATTACACACGACACATTGTTCTGCAGTGATGTCATACAGTGATGTAATGATAGGAGGTGGGGCTGGGTCATCAGCATCTTATATTACACACTACACATTGTTCTGCAGTGATGTCATGCAGTGATGTCATACAATGATGCTATGGTGGGTGGTGGGGCTGGGTCATCAGCATCTTATATTACACACTACACATTGTTCTGCAGTGATGTCATACAGTGATGTAATGATAGGAGGTGGGGCTGGGTCATCAGCATCTTATATTACACACTACACATTGTTCTGCAGTGATGTCATACAGTGATGTCATACAGTGATGTCATACAGTGATGTCATACAGTGATGCCATGATGGGTGGTGGAGCTGGGTTGTTTGTGGTGCCAAGTAGCGGTCCATGTAGTGGCTCCTGCAGTCGGCGGGAGGTCGAGTGGTATGGCTGGAGGGAATTAGAAGCCCCAGGAGCTTTGTAACGGCGGCAAGAGCGGAGGTTAAAGCGGGAGCTCCGTCCTCAGACCGGAAACTGAAGTGGTGCATGTCCTTTTTAGTAAATATCCTAACAGATGGTCTGAGGGGATGCAGTCAATTTGCCGGCGGTCGGGATCCCGACACTGGAATCCCGACCGCCGAAATCCCGAAACTTTCTCCCTCCGTGGGTGTCCCCCCATGTCGGGATTTCGGTGGTCGGGATTCCAGTGTCGGGATTCCGACCGCCGGGATTCCGACCGCCGGCATAACATATCGGATCCGTTCTGAGGGCCCAAGGACCATTCCATATTGTACCACTTATCTTGTCACTATGGGCTGTACTTGGGGGGGGAGGCATTGTTGATGGTCATTGCTTCATTCTTACCTTGTTGTCCTCGGTGTGCTTAACTGTGTAATACGTTCCTTGTTATTAGAATTATAATAAATAATGTAATCATTGTATAATCCTTTTTATTTGTATTGTTGATGGTCTTTTTTTTATAATGGACAACATTTTTGTTATTGGAGATTGCTCTAACACATTATGACGTTGTGTAATTGGGAGTTTATCCTCTAATGGGGAGGATGGGGTTAAACTTAGCTGGCGGTATTTCTTATCGGATTGAGGGGACCACGTGGACATAGCCCTTATGGAGAAAAGGATATTCCGATATATAATAAAGAGAAGCTAATACTCCCCTGTCCTGATGGCTTCCTCCATTATTCCTGATTCATATGTGTACATGAAGTGACGAGCAGGGAGATAGAGAGCAATAGCCCTTGTCATTGGCGGATTCAGGGGGGGGGGGGGGGCACCTGGACATAGACCTTATGGAGAAAAGGATATTCCGATATATAATAAAGAGAAGCTAATACTCCCCTGTCCTGATGGCTTCCTCCATTATTCCTGATTCATATGTGTACATGAAGTGACGAGCAGGGAGATAGAGAGCAATAGCCCTTGTCATTGGCGGATTCAGGGGGGGGGGGCACCTGGACATAGACCTTATGGAGAAAAGGATATTCCGATATATAATAAAGAGAAGCTAATACTCCCCTGTCCTGATGGCTTCCTCCGGTATTCCTGATTCATATGTGTACATGAAGTGACGAGCAGGGAGATAGAGAGCTATAGCCCTTGTGTAATACTGTTTGACTTATTTAGCCAATTAAAATACGTGCATATCGCAATGGAAAAACAATATGTTGTGTGACTGAAGTATGGGGCTTGTTCCCCCCTTTAAAGAGCACTCAGAGTCTATATATTTCCAATAGCGTATATCACACCTTATGTGGCGTATCTGGAACTGTAGTCCAGACCAATGTGATGGGGAAATCCCCCTAATCTAATTACTAACCAGAGTGCATGTGAGATAGATCTTTCCTCCTCTCCTGTTATTATCATTCTCATATTTATAAAGCAAATGTACTATTTTGACTCATTTGATATGGTATCATTATTAATAACTAATATATCTTTTAATAAGCAACTCCGAGAGCTATATGCAGTTACACTCATTAGGATATTCTGACCGAGAGAGAGAGAGAGAGGTATAGAGTGAGATAGCGTGTGTGTGTGTGGAATACTACTTCTTCCTTTGTGTGGAGATCACATGGTGCAAGCATGACTCCATTTTGTAATTGAAGTGCTCCCATGATCCAAATGTGCAGCGGCCATCTTGTTTTAGAATCCAACATCCTCAGACTCCAGAATGTAGCCAATAATTCTCAATCTTTAATCTCCTCCATTACACCAATACAATTCACATTCCTATCGATAAGGCAGGGATGGGCAAATCAGGCCCTCAAACCATTGTTGAACTACACGTCCCAGAATGCCATTGTTATAAGCATAGGATTATGGTAACGAAAGCAAAGCGCATTGCAGTGTCCATGACTCAGCAAAGATGCATCACCACAAACCAAGCACAATCTGCCAAATCTATATTTAATCCCCACCATACCATCCTGTACCACAAGCTGCCATCACACATTCCCAGACCATGTTACATATCACGTATGTAACTACTCTAGGCATTACTCCCATAAGTGGGCATCTGTACAGAAGGTTGGGTGTTTGATACCCAACAAGGTGAGTACCATGTTCCCCGTCTGGCCATTGCCCTGGTATCTGTATTGTCATTGTGCCATGTGATAAGAGGTGAAGCCCGTAGCATGTACAGGGTACAGTGCCCCCTCCTCCCTAACAACAATAAATTCTAGAGGCAGTTTTCAGGGGTGTAACTAGAATTTGTGGGCCTCATAGCCAATTCTTGAAGGACATCCCCTCCTGCTGCAGGAGAAAAATAGTGACCAGAGACGTAGACAAAAAGCTTGTCAGGGAGAGAGAGCGAGATAGAGGGAAAAAAAAGTGACAGTGTCAGGCATAGAGAGAGGGAGGGACAGAGAGCATCAGGAAGAGAAAGTGACAGCAACTGGCAGAGGAAGGGAGAGGGAAAACATGTCAGAGAAAGAGAGAGAGGTTGAGTCAGGGAGAGAAAGTGACAGCATCAGGCAGGGAGAGGGAGAAAGTGTCAGAAGGAGAAAAAGTAACAGGGTCAGGCATAGAGAGAGGGAGGGACAGAGAGCATCAGGTAGAGAAAGTAACAGCAACTGGCAGAGGAAGGGAGAGGGAGAAAGCGTCAGAGAGAGAGAGAGAGGGAGAGTCAGGGAGAGAAAGTGACAGGATCAGGCATAGAGAGAGGGAGGGACCGAGTGCATAAGGTATGTGTCCCTGCTCCCCCTCTCCCCTGTATGTGTCCCTGCTCCCCTCCCTATTTTCCCCTGTATGTGTCCCTGCTCCCGCTCTTCCTCCTCTCCCTTGTATGTCTTCCTGCTCCCCTTTTTCTCCACTATGTACTTCTACTCCCCCTCTTCCTCCTCTCCCCTGTATGTGTCCCTGCTCCCCCTCTTCCTCCTCTCCCCTGTATGTGTCCCTGCTCCCGCTCTTCCTCCTCTCCCTTGTATGTGTTCCTGGTCCCCCTCTTCTCCCCTATGTACTTCTACTCCCCCTCTTCCTCCTCTCCCCTGTATGTGTCCCTGCTCCCCCTCTCCCCTGTATGTGTCCCTGCTCCCCTCCCTATTTTCCACTGTATGTGTCCCTGCTCCCGCTCTTCCTCCTCTCCCTTGTATGTGTTCCTGCTCCCCTTTTTCTCCACTATGTACTTCGACTCCCCCTCTTCCTCCTCTCCCCTGTATGTGTCCCTGCTCCCCCTCTTCCTCCTCTCCCCTGTATGTGTCCCTGCTCCCGCTCTTCCTCCTCTCCCTTGTATGTGTTCCTGGTCCCCCTCTTCTCCCCTATGTACTTCTACTCCCCCTCTTCCTCCTCTCCCCTGTATGTGTCCCTGCTTCCCCTCT
Source organism: Crinia signifera (assembly GCF_055691185.1). NCBI lineage: Eukaryota > Metazoa > Chordata > Amphibia > Anura > Myobatrachidae > Crinia > Crinia signifera. The sequence continues at coordinate 340,231,456 of NC_139220.1, read as the reverse complement.
TCCTCCTCTCCCCTGTATGTGTCCCTGCTCCCCCTCTTTCTTCTCTCCCCTGTATGTGTCCCTGCTCCCCCTCTTCCTCTTCTACCCTGTATGTGTCCCTGCTCCCCCTCTCCCCTGTAGGTGTCCCTGCTCCTCCTCTCCCCTGTATGTGTCACTGCTCCTCCTCTTCCTCCTCTCCCCTGTATGTGTCCCTGCTCCCGCTCTTCCTCCTCTCCCTTGTATGTGTTCCTGGTCCCCCTCTTCTCCCCTATGTACTTCTACTCCCCCTCTTCCTCCTCTCCCCTGTATGTGTCCCTGCTCCCCCTCTTCCTCCTCTCCCCTGTATGTGTCCCTGCTCCCGCTCTTCCTCCTCTCCCTTGTATGTGTTCCTGGTCCCCCTCTTCTCCCCTATGTACTTCTACTCCCCCTCTTCCTCCTCTCCCCTGTATGTGTCCCTGCTTCCCCTCTTCCTCCTCTCCCCTGTATGTGTCCCTGCTCCCCCTCTTTCTTCTCTCCCCTGTATGTGTCCCTGCTCCCCCTCTTCCTCTTCTACCCTGTATGTGTCCCTGCTCCCCATCTCCCCTGTAGGTGTCCCTGCTCCTCCTCTCCCCTGTATGTGTCACTGCTCCTCCTCTTCCTCCTCTCCCCTGTATGTGTCCCTGCTCCTCCTCTCCCCTGTATGTGTCCATACTCCTCCTCTCCCCTGTATGTGTCCCTGCTCCTCCTCCCCCCTGTATGTGTCCCTGCTCCACCTCTCCCCTGTATGTGTCCCTGCTCCACCTCTCCCCTGTATGTGTCCCTGCTCCACCTCTCCCCTGTATGTGTCGCTGCTCCTCCTCTCCCCTGTATGTGACCCTGCTCCTCCTCTCCCCTGTATGTGTCCCTGCTCCCCCTCTTTCTCCTCTCCCCTGTATGTGTTCCTGCTCCCCCTCTTTCTCCTCTCCCCTGTATGTGTTCCTGCTCCCCCTCTTCCTCCTGTTCCCTGTATGTGTCCCTGCTCCCCCTCTTCCTCTTCTACCCTGTATGTGTCCCTGCTCCCCCTCTTCCTCCTTTCCCTTGTATGTGTTCCTGGTCCCCCTCTTCTCCCCTATGTACTTCTACTCCCCCTCTTCCTCCTCTCCCCTGTATGTGTCCCTGCTCCCCCTCTTCCTCCTCTCCCCTGTATGTGTCCCTGCTCCCCCTCTTCCTCCTCTCCCCTGTATGTGTCCCTGCTCCTCCTCTCCCCTGTATGTGTCCCTGTTCCTTCTCTCCCCTGTATTTGGCCCTGCTCCTCCCCTCCCCTGTATGTGTCCCTGCTCCCCCTCTTCCTCCTCTCCCTGTATGTGTCCCTGCTCCTCCTCTCCCCTGTATGTGTCCCTGCTCCCCCCCTTCCTCGTCTCCCCTGTATGTGTCCCTGCTCCCCCTCTCCCCTGTATGTGTCCCTGCTCCTCCTCTTTGTCCCTGTTCTCCCTCTTCCTCCTCTCTCCTTTTTGTGTCCCTGCTCCCCTCTTCCTATTTTCCCCTGTATGTGTCCCTGCTCCCCCTCTTCCTCCTCTCCATTGTATGTGTTCCTGCTCCCCCTCTTCCTCCTCTCCCCTGTATGTGTCCCTGCTCCCCCTCTTCCTCCTATCCCCTGTATGTGTCCCTGCTCCTCCTCTCCCCTGTATGTGTCCCTGCTCCCCCTCTTCCTCCTCTCCCCTGTATGTGTCCCTGCTCCCCCTCTTCCTCTTCTACACAATATGTGTCCCTGCTCCACCTCTCCCTTGTAGGTGTCCCTGCTCCTCCTCTCCCCTGTATGTGTCCCTGCTCCACCTCTCCCTTGTAGATGTCCCTGCTCCTCCTCTCTCCTGTATGTGTCCCTGCTCCTCCACTTCCTCCTCTCCCCTGTATGTGTCCCTGCTCCTCCTCTCCCCTGTATGTGTCCATACTCCTCCTCTCCCCTGTATGTGACCCTGCTCCTCCTCTCCCCTGTATGTGTCCCTGCTCCCCCTCTTTCTCCTCTCCCCTGTATGTGTTCCTGCTCCCCCTCTTCCTCCTGTCCCCTGTATGTGTCCCTGCTCCCCCTCTTCCTCTTCTACCCTGTATGTGTCCCTGCTCCCCCTCTTCCTCCTTTCCCTTGTATGTGTTCCTGGTCCCCCTCTTCTCCCCTATGTACTTCTACTCCCCCTCTTCCTCCTCTTCCCTGTATGTGTCCCTGCTCCCCCTCTTCCTCCTCTCCCCTGTATGTGTCCCTGTTCCTTCTCTTCCCTGTATTTGGCCCTGCTCCTCCCCTCCCCTGTATGTGGCCCTGCTCCCCCTCTTCCTCCTCTCCCCTGTATGTGTCCCTGCTCCCCCTCTTCACTGTATGTGTCCCTTCTCCCCCTCTTTCTCCTCTCCCCTGTATGTGTCCCTGCTCCCCCTCTTCCTCCTGTTCCCTGTATGTGTCCCTGCTCCCCCTCTTCCTCCTGTTCCCTGTATGTGTCCCTGCTCCCCCTCTTCCTCTTCTACCCTGTATGTGTCAATGCTCCCCCTCTTCCTCCTTTCCCTTGTATGTGTTCCTGTTCCCCCTCTTCTCCCCTATGTACTTCTACTCCCCCTCTTCTTCCTCTCCCCTGTATGTGTCCCTGCTCCCCCTCTTCCTCCTATCCCCTGTATGTGTCCCTGCTCCCCCTCTTCCTCCTCTCCCTTGTATGTGTTCCTGCTCCCCCTCTTCTCCCCTATGTACTTCTACTCCCCCTCTTCCTCCTCTCCCCTGTATGTGTCCCTGCTCCCCCTCTTCCTCCTCTCCCCTGTATGTGTCCCTGTTCCCCCTCTCCCCTGTATGTGTCCCTGCTCCCCCTCTTCCTCCTTTCCCTGTATGTGTTCCTGCTCCCCCTCTTCCTCCTGTTCCCTGTATGTGTCCCTGCTCCCCCTCTTCCTCCTTTCCCTTGTATGTGTTCCTGCTCCCCCTCTTCTCCCTTATGTACTTCTACTCCCCTGTATGTGTCCCTGCTCCCTCTCTTCCGCCTCTCCCCTGTATGTGTCCCTGCTCCCCCTCTTCCTCCTCTCCCCTGTATGTGTCCCTGATCCTCCTCTCCCCTGTATGTGTCCCTGTTCATTCTCTCCCCTGTATTTGGCCCTGCTCCTCCCCTCCCCTGTATGTGGCCCTGCTCCCCATCTTCATCCTCTCCCTTGTATGTGTCCCTGCTCCCCTTCTTCCTCCTCTCTCCTGTATGTGTCCCTGCTCCTCCTCTGCCCTGTATGTGTCCCTGCCCCCCCCTCTTCCTCCTCTCCCCTGTATGTGTCTCTGCTCCCCCTCTCCCCTGTATGTGTCACCGCTCCCCCTCTCCCCTGTATGTGTCCCTGCTCCCCCTCTTCCTCCTCTCCCCTGTATGTGTCCCTGCTCCCCCTCTTCCTCCTCTCCCCTGTATGTGTCTCTGCTCCCCCTCTCCCCTGTATGTGTCCCTGCTCCCCCTCTTCCCTGTATGTGTCCCTGCTCCCCCCTCTTCCTCCTCTGCCCTCTATTTGTCCCTGCTCCCCGTCTTCCTCCTCTCCCCTGTATGTGACCCTGCTCCCCTTCTCCCCTGTATGTTTCCCTGCTCCCCGTCTTCCTCCTCTCCCCTGTATGTGTCGCTGCTCTTCCTCTCTCCTGTATGTGTCCCTGCTCTCCCCTGTATTTGTCCCTGCTCCCCCTTTTCCTCCTCTCCCTTGTATGTGTTCCTGCTCCCCCTCTTCTCCCCTATGTACTTCTACTCCCCCTCTTCCTCCTCCCCCCTGTATGTGTCCCTGCTCCCCCTCTTCCTCTTCTACCCTGTATGTGTCCCTGCTCCCCCTCTTCCTCCTCTCGCCTGTATGTGTCCCTGCTCCTCCTCTCCCCTGTATGTGTCCCTGATCCCCCTCTTCCTCCTCTCCCCTGTATGTGTCCCTGCTCCTCCTCTCCCCTGTATGTGTCCCTGCTCCTCCTCTCCCCTGTATGTGTCCCTGCTACTCCTCTCCCCTGTATGTGTCCCTGCTCCTCCTCTCCCCTGTATGTGTCCCTGCTCCCCCTTTTCCTCCTCTCCCCTGTATGTGTCCCTGATCCCCCTCTTCCTCCTCTCCCCTGTATGTGTCCCTGATCCTCCTCTCCCCTGTATGTGTCCCTGCTCCTCCTCTCCCCTGTATGTGTCCCTGCTCGTCCTCTCCCCTGTATGTGTCCCTGCTCCCCCTCTTCCTCCTGTTCCCTGTATGTGTCCCTGCTCCCCCTCTTCCTCTTCTACCCTGTATGTGTCCCTGCTCCTCCTCTCCCCTGTATGTGTCCCTGATCCCCCTCTTCCTCCTCTCCCCTGTATGTGTCCCTGCTCCTCCTCTCCCCTGTATGTGTCCCTGCTCCTCCTCTCCCCTGTATGTGTCCCTGCTCGTCCTCTCCTCTGTATGTGTCCCTGCTACTCCTCTCCCCTGTATGTGTCCCTGCTCCTCCTCTCCCCTGTATGTGTCCCTGCTCCTCCTCTCCCCTGTATGTGTCCCTGCTACTCCTCTCCCCTGTATGTGTCCCTGCTCCTCCTCTCCCCTGTATGTGTCCCTGCTCCTCCTCTCCCCTGTATGTGTCCCTGCTCGTCCTCTCCTCTGTATGTGTCCCTGCTCCTCCTCTCCCCTGTATGTGTCCCTGCTCCTCCTCTCCCCTGTATGTGTCCCTGCTACTCCTCTCCCCTGTATGTGTCCCTGCTCCTCTCCCCTGTATGTGTCCCTGCTCCCCCTTTTCCTCCTCTCCCCTGTATGTGTCCCTGATCCCCCTCTTCCTCCTCTCCCCTGTATGTGTCCCTGCTCCTCCTCTCCCCTGTATGTGTCCCTGCTCCTCCTCTCCCCTGTATGTGTCCCTGCTCCTCCTCTCCCCTGTATGTGTCCCTGCTCCCCCTTTTCCTCCTCTCCCCTGTATGTGTCCCTGATCCCCCTCTTCCTCCTCTCCCCTGTATGTGTCCCTGCTCCTCCTCTCCCCTGTATGTGTCCCTGATCCCCCTCTTCCTCCTCTCCCCTGTATGTGTCCCTGCTCCTCCTCTCCCCTGCATGTGTCCCTGCTCCTCCTCTCCTCTGTATGTGTCCCTGCTACTCCTCTCCTCTGTATGTGTCCCTGCTCCTCCTCTCCCCTGTATGTGTCCCTGCTCCTCCTCTCCCCTGTATGTGTCCCTGCTCCTCCTCTCCCCTGTATGTGTCCCTGCTCCTCCTCTCCCCTGTATGTGTCCCTGCTCCTGGTCCCCTTTATATTGTGGTTTTACTATTAGCTCTCCCCCTTTTACACGCTGCTTCCCCCAGTCTGTCCCCTGTGATCACTGCATGATAATATCTCCCAGGTTACATTGTGTCTTTCCCTCCCCCTCCTGCTCCTGTCTCTCTCTCCCTCCTCCCACTTCCCTTCCTCTCCCTACATCAATAACCACATTTCCCAGTTATCTTCCCAGACATTTTCCTTTCTGTGTGTTTTCCCTTCAGTGTAAGATCCCTGCGCCCCCTCTCTCCTCGCCCCCTCATTCTGTGTGCACCCCGCTCCCCCTCCCAGCTGGGTGTGTGACGGAGTAGGGGAAAGAGACCACCCAAATATTAGCCCAAGAGACCTGTCCACACATCTTGTGGCATCTGACAATGATGATTGTGGCTTTCTGTAGCCAGGCATCCGTGCTGCCCAATCCCAGCCATCACCCCCATCTCTGCCGTTACCTGCGGAATCCCTGCCTGTCTCTCTAACATCACTGGCTGTCTCTCTAACATCACTGCCTGTCTCTCTAACATCACTGCCTGTCTCTCTAACATCACTGCCTGTCTCTCTGGCTTCCCTGCCTGTCTCTTTGTATCCCTGCCTGTCTCTTTGTATCCCTGCCTGTCTCTGGCATCTTTTTCTTTAGTACCTGTGTATCTATTTAGCATCTCTGCCTGTTTCTCGCCATCACTGTCTCTCTATCTCTCTCGCATTCCTGCCTTTAATATCCCTGCCTGTCTCCCATCGCCCTGTCTACTTGGCTTGCTATTTCCTCTCCCCATACATTGTTCCTGTATCTCCTCTGGGTACCTGTCCCTGCATCCCTGGAGTCTCTCCTGGGCATCCCCTGTCTCTCTCTGTACCTGTCTCTGCTTCCCCTGTCTCTCCTCTGGGTACCTGTCTCTGCTTCCCCTGTCTCTCTCCTCTGTAGGCAGCTACCCCCCTCCTGCATCTTCCCTCATCCCTGGTCCCTTCCTCCTCCCACCCATTCTCTCCTTCTGTCTATCACTCTCCCCCCAGCGTCCCTGCCTCCCTCCCCTTTTCTCACTGGATCGGGGGGAGAGATGTTCGTATCTGTTTGGTACGCAAAAAAAATGGGGAGACGCTTTATAAGCAACGTCAGAAAAGCAAAGAAACTGAGGCAGCCGGTGAGTGTGAGTGTGCAGGTGTGAGTGTGTGTGGGTGAGTATAGGTGTGTGATCACACTCTGTCACTGTGACGGCTTCTGCATCGCTGCAGTCTCCTATTTATCCCAGCAGATGCAGGGAGATCCTGGGAGACATCTTACTCCATGTAATTGTGCTGTATGCATGGGAGCATCGCTCTGCGTGCTGCTGGGGTGCTGCGCTGCGCAAACACCATTATCACTGCTGTCATTGCTGATGTTCTGCAGTATGGTGTGATATATTGTGGTGCAGCATAGTGTGATGTATTGTGCAGTATAGTGTTGTATATTGTGACGTGTGGTGCAGTATGGTGTGATATATTGTGGTGCAGTGTAGTGTGATGTATTGTGCAGTATAGTGTTGTATATTGTGACGTGTGGTGCAGTATGGTGTGATATATTGTGGTGCAGCGTAGTGTGATGTATTGTGCAGTATAGTGTTGTATATTGTGACGTGTGGTGCAGTATGGTGTGATATATTGTGGTGCAGCGTAGTGTGATATATTGTGCAGTATAGTGTTGTATATTGTGACGTGTGGTGCAGTATGGTGTGATATATTGTGGTGCAGTGTAGTGTGATATATTGTGCAGTATAGTGTTGTATATTGTGACGTGTGGTGCAGCGTAGTGTGATATATTGTGCAGTATGGTGTTATTTATTGTGATGTATGGTGCAGTATGGTGTGATAAATTGTAACGTGTGATATATTGTGACGTGTGGTGCAATATAGTGTGATATATTGTGCAGTATAGTGTGATATATTGTGCAGTATAGTGTGATATATTGTGACGTGTGGTGCAGTATAGTGTGATATATTGTGACGTAGGGTGCGGTGTGATATTTTGTGACTTGGTGCAGTATAGTGTGATATATTGTGATGTGTGGCAAAGTACAGTGTTATATATTGTGATATACAATGACATGTTGCACAGTGTAATATTTTGTGACATGTTGCAGTATAGTAGGATATAGTGTTATGTGCAGTAGTATAATATAATGTGACGACGTGCAGCAGTGTGTTATATAGTGTGACGTACTGTGTGATATATTGTGATGTATAGTGTTCTACAGTGAGACGTGTGATATATTGTGACGTACTGTGTGATATATTGTGACGTACTGTGTGATATACAGTATTGTGACGTACTGTGTGATATATTGTGACGTACTCTGCTTTCTGCTGCGGAGATGCAATGTACTAAGTGGTGATTTTTGTGCATGTAATATCGGAGTTACCGTGTGACTGTTACTTGTTGAGACACCATATTGTTGTTCATACGCCGTATTGTGACGTTTGTCTTAGATTTCATATCGTGACAGCTCTATATATGTCTTGTATTGGGACACCTCCGTCTGTGACATACTGGGGTAGATTACGTACATCAGTGATATGGGGGCACAGAGTGTGAGGCATTCTCTTTTCCTTCTGCAAGTTGTGTCATATGCTGGGAGGAACCTGGCGAGTTGTGTGTTCTGCAGTCCACACGGAATTACACAAAGTGATGTCAGTAACTGTGACATCACAGGGGGTATTGTGAATTCTCACAGGGGGGTCCCCGGCATCCGGTGCAGAGAGCTGCCCTCTGTTTGTGCGCACGCGTATGTCTGTATGTCAGTCTCTCTCTCGACAAACCTGGACAATTGGGAAATCTTTATTACTGGGACTTATTGTGGGGTCCGGACATTTTTCTGCCAAAAAAACCCTCTATAACTGAGACAGCTGCCTCTGGATCCTCTGTATCTATGAAGGCCACCTCTAGAACCTCTATAACTGAGGCGACCACCTCTAGATACTCTGTATTTATGAAGGCCACCTCTAGAACCTCTATAACTGAGGCGACCACCTCTAGATCCTCTGTATCTATGAAGGCCACCTCTAGAACCTCTATAACTGAGGCGACCACCTCTAGATCTTCTGTAACATAGACAGCCACCCCTAAACCTCTAACTGAGATGGTCACCTCTATAACTGAGACGATCACCTCTAGAACCTCTATAACTGAGGCGGCCACCTCTAAATCCTCTGTATCTATGAAGGCCGCATCTAGAACTGAGATGGTCACCTCTAGAACCTTTATAACTGAGGAGGCCGCCTCTAAAACTGAGATGGTCACCTCTAGAACTGAGGCGACCACCTCTAGATCATCTCTATCTATGAAGGCTGCCTCTAAATCTTCTGTAACATAGAGGGACACCCCTAAACCTCTAACTGAGATGGTCACCTCTAGAACCTCTATAACTGAGACGATCACCTCTAGAACCTCTATAACTGAGGTGGCCACCTGTAGATCCTCTGTATCTATGAAGGCCGCCCCTAGAACCTCTATAACTGAGGCTGCCGCCTCTAGATCCTCTGTATCTTTGAAGGCCACCTCTAGAACCTCTAGAACCGAGCCAGCCACCTTTAGATCTTCTGTAACATAGACTGCCACCCCTAAACCTCTAACTGAGATGGTCACCTCTAGAACCTCTATAACTGAGGTGGCTGCCTCTAGATCCTCTGTATCTATGAAGGCTGCCTCTAGAACCTCTATACCTGAGGCTGCCGCCTTTAGATCCTCTGTATCTATGAAGGCCACCTCTAGAACCTCCTATAACTGAGGCGACCACCTCTAGATCCTCTGTATCTATGAAGGCCGCCTCTAGAACCTCTATAACTGAGGTGGCTGCCTCTAGATCCTCTGTATCTATGAAGGCCACCTCTAGAACCTCCTATAACTGAGACGACCACCTCTAGATCCTCTGTATCTATGAAGGCCGCCTCTAGAACCTCTATAACCGAGGCGGCCACCTTTAGATCTTCTGTAACATAGACTGCCACCCCTAAACCTCTTACTGAGATGGTCACCTCTAGAACCTCTATAACTGAGGTGGCTGCCTCTAGATCCTCTGTATCTATGAAGGCCGCCTCTAGAACCTCTATACCTGAGGCTGCCGCCTTTAGATCCTCTGTATCTATGAAGGCCACCTCTAGAACCTCCTATAACTGAGGCGACCACCTCTAGATCCTCTGTATCTATGAAGGCCGCCTCTAGAACCTCTATAACCGAGGCGGCCACCTTTAGATCTTCTGTAACATAGACTGCCACCCCTAAACCTCTAACTGAGATGGTCACCTCTAGAACCTCTATAACTGAGGTGGCTGCCTCTATATCCTCTGTATCTATGATGGTGTCCTCTATAACCTCTATAACTGAGGAGGCTGTCTCTAGAACCTCTGTAACTGAGAAGGCCACCTCTAGAACCTCTGTAACTGGGATAAGTGCAGGTTTAGATCAGTGATATCAGAAAGGACATGGAAACCCGGCATGTACGTTTTGTTATTGAGGGGCCCATTTATCAAGCAATATTTGCGGCTAAATCCCCGAAAACACACGTTTCACCTAAATGTATCACAGGGGACCGCAGCAGGAATCTCTGATCCCTGCTGCGATCCCCCCCTGCAGTGCCTCCGGCCGCATCCCCCATAGGTTTCAATGGGGGATGCGAAGCTGCCCAATGTATCAACATCGGGCAGCCCGGCATCGCAGCCCTGGGCTATCGCCATTCTAATGTGGTGATAGCCCGTTGTAGCCTATGGCTACACATCGCACTGCCCGAGCGGCAGTGCGGTCAGTGGGGTCGCGCAGGGGGGGAGTCAGCGCATAACCGCGCATGCGCAGACCCCCCGGCTTCCAGGTCAGGGCTTCGCAGGGACGGGCTCCTTCCGGAGCCCTGTCCCTGCACCTTGGCAGATGATACATTTGGGCGAAATATTTGGGGTAATATTCCGCCCAGATCGCATTGTAAATGCTATCAATGATAAATGGGGGCCTTAGTATTTAGGAAGCTCTGTAACACACGTTCTATGTGACCTGTATAAGTGAAACCTCTAAGTGGATATATGTATAAATCCAGTTGAACCTGGTTAAGTGAGATCTCATGTGACAGCGCTTTTAGTATATACCCTAATGACTCATACTGGGGATACATTGCTCAGATGGAGGTGCTGTGAGGTTTTGTGGGTCTGTCAGGAATCGGGTCTCTGGTGTTTCCGGCTGTGGCAGCAGTGGGCCAGTGGTGGACGCTAGGAACTGGGACACTGGGGGTTAGAGGCATAGACCGTCCATATGAAGATCACTGGCACTGCGGGCACAGCTAGGTGGGGGAGTCACCGATGGTTTTCACCAAGGACCCCCGCAAGTAGGTTTGGTCTCCGCTGTGTGTGGTGGCGAGGTTGCGGCCCTCTGACCTGAGTTCCCCACAGCTAACTGGTCAGTCATAGGAGATGGACGTGACTAGTTGCAGTGAGCTTGGAACTGAGGAACTTTGTCTGCGTTGGCCTGGGAGGCCGGAGAGATGATAGTGGCTTGGGAACTGATGAGTCGTCGATGGCCTGGGAGCCGGAGGAGTGTTGACGACCTGGGAGTTGACACAGACTGTAGACGGCCGGGGAGCCGGAGGGATCTTGATGGCCTGGGTGTCGACGTGTTGTTTGATTGCCTGGGAGCTGACATGGGCAGTTGATGGCCTGGGAGCTAACACGAGCCACAGGAGAGTCTGTCTGGCCTGGAAGCCAGAAGGGTACGTCAGCCTGGGAGCCAATGGGCACTGTCGGTCAGGGAACCGATAGTGTATTCTTCAGCCTGGGAGCTGGGGATGGTAGCAGAATCGACCTGGGAGTCGATGCCGGCAGTGTCGACCTGGGAGTCAATGACTGCAGAGTCAACTTGGGAGTCGATAACAGTGTCGGTCTGGGAACCAATGGTCCTGTGCTGCATTCAGGAAACTGACAGTGAGCTGGAAGCTGGAGTTAATAGAACAGCAGCTATAGCAGGTGGATTTAACCAATGTAGTAGTAACAGCAGCAGCAGCAGCAGTAGCCACAGGATGAGGTTCACTGTAACACAGGGCTGGGCAACATAGCAAAACTAATGCAAAGCATCCTGGGATGTGTAGTTCATTAACATCTGGAGGGCCGGTGTTGCCCAGCCCTGCTGTAACAGATACTCAGGAGCCTTGGAGTCAGTCTCTGGGCCTGTGCTCTATCCTCTTCCCTTGGGAGCTGGAGATGGTAACAGTGCGGAAGGGAACCTGGCATGTGGAGAGAGCCAGGGAGCATTAATGACAGCAGGAGGCAGCAGCAGACTGTACAGGTAAAGCACAGGAACCCTGGACAGGAACCTGGAGCCTTAGGATGCTGACTTCTGGAGGAACACAGGGATCAGACTAGTTGTTCAAGGCCCTGAGCTGTTCTCAAGTGAATCCTTATATCCCCCTAGGTAGCTGGGGATTGGCTACTGACCACAGCAGCAATTCGGTCACAGCCAGGAGGTTGTGGTGCTGTGAGGTTCTGAGTCCTAATGACTCACACTTGGGATATATTGCTCAGATGAGGGGCTGTGAGGTTCTGTGTCCTAATGACTCACACTTGGCATATACTGTTCCGATGTGGTGCTGTGAGGTTCTGTGTCCTACTGACTCACACTTGGGATATACTGCTGTGAGGTTCTGTGTGTCCTAATGACTCGTACTGGGGATATACTGCTCAGATGAGGGGCTGTGAGGTTCTGTGTCCTAATGACTCACACTTGGGATATACTGCTCAGATGAGGTGCTGTGAGGTTCTGTGTCCTAATGACTCGTATTTGGGATATAATGCTCAGATGAGGGGCTGTGAGGTTCTTTGTGTCCTAATGACTCACACTTGTGATATACTGCTCAGATGAGGTGCTGTGAGGTTCTGTGTGTCCTAATGACTCGTATTTGGGATATAATGCTCAGATGAGGGGCTGTGAGGTTCTTTGTGTCCTAATGACTCACACTTGGGATATACTGCGCAGATGAGGGGCTGTGAGGTTCTGTGTGTCCTAATGACTCGTATTTGGGATATATTGCTCAGATGAGGGGCTGTGAGGTTCTGTGTGTCCTAATGACTCCTATTGGAAATATACTGGTCAGATGAGGTGCTGTGAGGTTCTGTGTCTTAATGACTCACACTGGGCATATACTGCTCAGATGAGGGGCTGTGAGGTTCTGTGTGTCCTAATGACTCCTAATGGAAATATACTGGCCAGATGAGGTGCTGTGAGGTTCTGTGTCCTAATGACTCACACTGGGGATATACTGCTCAGATGAGGGGCTGTGAGGTTCTGTGTGTCCTAATGACTCCTATTGGAAATATACTGGTCAGATGAGGTGCTGTGAGGTTCTTTGTGTCCTAATGACTCACACTTGGGATATATTGCTCAGATGAGGGGCTGTGAGGTTCTGTGTATCCTAATGACTCGTATTTGGGATGTAATGCTCAGATGAGGTGCTGCGAGGTTCTGTATCCTAATGACTCACACTTGCGATATATTGCTCAGATGAGGGGCTGTGAGGTTCTGTGTCCTAATGACTCACACTTGGGATATACTGCTCCGATGTGGTGCTGTAAGGTTCTGTGTCCTAATGACTCACACTTGGGATATACTGCTAATAAGGTTCTGTGTGTCCTAATGACTCGTACTGGGGATATACTGCTCAGATGAGGGGCTGTGAGGTTCTGTGTCCTAATGACTCGTACTGGGGATATACTGCTCAGATGAGGTTCTGTGTCCTAATGACTCACACTTGGGATATACTGCTCAGATGAGGGGCTGTGAGGTTCTGTGTCCTAATGACTCGTATTTGGGATATAATGCTCAGACGAGGGGCTGTGAGGTTCTGTGTGTCCTAATGACTCACACTTGGGATATATTGCTCAGATGAGGGGCTGTGAGGTTCTATGTGTCCTAATGACTCCTATTGGAAATATACTGGCCAGATGAGGTGTTGTGAGGTTCTGTGTCCTAATAACTCACGCTTGGGATATACTGGTCAGATGAGGGGCTGTGAGGTTCTGTGTGTCCTAATGACTCACACTTGGGATATATTGCTCAGATGAGGGGCTGTGAGGTTCTGTGTATCCTAATGACTCGTATTTGGGATGTAATGCTCAGATGAGGTGCTGCGAGGTTCTGTATCCTAATGACTCACACTTGCGATATATTGCTCAGATGAGGGGCTGTGAGGTTCTGTGTGTCCTAATGACTCACACTTGGGATATACTGCTCAGATGAGGGGCTGTGAGGTTCTGTGTCCTAATGACTCACACTTGGGATATACTGCTCCGATGTGGTGCTGTAAGGTTCTGTGTCCTAATGACTCACACTTGGGATATACTGCTAATAAGGTTCTGTGTGTCCTAATGACTCGTACTGGGGATATACTGCTCAGAAGAGGGGCTGTGCGGTTCTGTGTGTTCTAGTGACTCATATTGGAGATATACTGCTCAGATGAGGTGCTGTGAGGTTCTGTGTGTCCTAATGACTCATACTGGGGATATACTGCTCAGATGAGGTGCTGTGAGGTTCTGTGTGTCCTAATGACTCCTATTGGAAATATACTGGCCAGATGAGGTTCTGTGTCCTAATGACTCACACTGGGGATATACTGCTCAGATGAGGTGCTGTGAGGTTCTGTGTGTCCTAATGACTCGTACTTGGGATATACTGCTGAGATGAGGGGCTGTGAGGTTCTGTGTGTCCTAGTGACTCGTACTTGGGAATATATTGCTCAGATGAGGGGCTGTGAGGTTCTGTGTGTCCTAGTGACTCGTACTTGGGAATATATTGCTCAGATGGGGTGCTGTGAGGTTCTATGTGTCCTAGTGACTCGTACTTGGGAATATATTGCTCAGATGAGGTGCTGTGAGGTTCTGTGTGTCCTAGTGACTCGTACTTGGGAATATATTGCTCAGATGAGGGGCTGTGAGGTTCTGTGTCCTAATGACTCATACTGGGGATATACTACTCAGATGAGGGGCTGTGAGGTTCTGTGTCCTAATGACTCATACTGGGGATATACTGCTCAGATGAGGGGCTGTGAGGTTCTGTGTCCTAATGACTCGTATTTGGGATATAATGCTCAGATGAGGGGCTGTGAGGTTCTGTGTGTCCTAATGACTCACACTTGGGATATATTGCTCAGATGAGGGGCTGTGAGGTTCTATGTGTCCTAATGACTCCTATTGGAAATATACTGGCCAGATGAGGTGTTGTGAGGTTCTGTGTCCTAATAACTCATGCTTGGGATATACTGGTCAGATGAGGGGCTGTGAGGTTCTGTGTGTCCTAATGACTCACACTTGGGATATATTGCTCAGATGAGGGGCTGTGAGGTTCTGTGTATCCTAATGACTCGTATTTGGGATGTAATGCTCAGATGAGGTGCTGCGAGGTTCTGTATCCTAATGACTCACACTTGCGATATATTGCTCAGATGAGGGGCTGTGAGGTTCTGTGTGTCCTAATGACTCACACTTGGGATATACTGCTCAGATGAGGGGCTGTGCGGTTAGGGGTGAGATAATGACTCACACTTGGGATATACTGCTCAGATGAGGGGCTGTGAGGTTCTGTGTCCTAATGACTCACACTTGGGATATACTGCTCCGATGTGGTGCTGTAAGGTTCTGTGTCCTAATGACTCACACTTGGGATATACTGCTAATAAGGTTCTGTGTGTCCTAATGACTCGTACTGGGGATATACTGCTCAGATGAGGGGCTGTGAGGTCCTGTGTGTCCTTGTGACTCGTAGTGGGGATATACTGCTCAGATGTGGGGCTGTGAGGTTCTGTGTGTCCTAATGACTTGTAGTGGGGATATACTGCTCAGATGAGGGGCTGTGATGTTCTGTGTGTCCTAATGACTCGTATTTGGGATAAACTGCTCAGATGAGGTGCTGTGAGGTTCTGTGTCCTAATGACTCATACTGGGGATATACTGCTCAGATGAGGGGCTGTGAGGTTCTGTGTGTCCTAATGACTCGTACTTGGTATTTGCTACTCAGATGAGGGGCTGTGCGGTTCTGTGTGTCCTAGTGACTCGTACCGGGGATATACTGCTCAGATGAGGGGCTGTGATGTTCTGTGTCCTAGTGACTCGTAGTGGGGATATACTGTGCAGATGAGGGGCTGTGAGGTTCTGTGTCCTAATGACTCATACTGGGGATATACTACTCAGATGAGGGGCTGTGAGGTTCTGTGTGTCCTAATGACTCGTACCGGGGATATACTGCTCAGATGAGGGGCTGTGAGGTTCTGTGTGTCCTTGTGACTTGTACCGGGGATATACTGCTCAGATGAGGTGCTGTGAGGTTCTGTGTGTCCTAGTGACTCGTGCCGGGGATATACTGCTCAGATGAGGTGCTGTGAGGTTCTGTGTGTCCTAGTGACTCGTACCGGGGATATTCTACTCAGATGTGGGGCTGTGAGGTTCTGTGTGTCCTAATGACTCATACTGGGGATATACTACTCAGATGAGGGGCTGTGAGGTTCTGTGTGTCCTTGTGACTCGTAGTGGGGATATACTGCTCAGATGTGGGGCTGTGAGGTTCTGTGTGTCCTAATGACTCGTAGTGGGGATATACTGCTCAGATGAGGGGCTGTGATGTTCTGTGTGTCCTAATGACTCGTATTTGGGAATATACTGCTCAGATGAGGGGCTGTGAGGTTCTGTGTCCTAATGACTCAAACTGGGGATATACTGCTCAGATGAGGGGCTGTGAGGTTCTGTGTGTCCTAATGACTCATACTGGGGATATACTACTCAGATGAGGGGCTGTGCGGTTCTGTGTGTCCTAGTGACTCGTACTTGGGATATACTGCTCAGATGAGGGGCTGTGATGTTCTGTGTGTCCTAATGACTCGTATTTGGGAATATACTGCTCAGATGAGGGGCTGTGAGGTTCTGTGTCCTAATGACTCAAACTGGGGATATACTGCTCAGATGAGGGGCTGTGAGGTTCTGTGTGTCCTAATGACTCATACTGGGGATATACTACTCAGATGAGGGGCTGTGAGGTTCTGTGTCCTAATGACTCATACTGGGGATATACTACTCAGATGAGGGGCTGTGAGGTTCTTTGTATCCCAATGACATACTTTGAAGAAAGATGGGTCAGTGGAGTGTCTGTGAGGTTCTTTGGGTCCTAATGTCTTATACTGCAGATACAGTTGTGCCCATAAGGTTACCTACCCTAGCAGCAGAATGTGTGATTTCCGGCCATTTGTCAGAGAATATGAATGATAATTCACAAATGTTTCTGTCACTCATGGTCAGTGGTTGGGTGAAGCCATTTATTGTCACACATCTGTGTCTGCTCTTTTTAAATCATAATGACAACAGAAACTACCCAAATGACCTCAATCAAAAGTTTACGTACCCCAGTTCTTAATACCGTGTATGGCCCCCTTTAACATCAATGACAGCTTGAAGTATTTTGTGGTAGTTGTGGATGAGGCTCTTTATTTTCTCAGATGGTAAAGCTGCCCATTCTTCTTGGCAAAAAGCCTCCAGCTCCTGTAAGTTCTTGGGCTGTCTTGCATGAACTGCACGTTTGAGATCTCCCCAGAGTGGCTCGATGATATTGAGGTCAGACTCTGAGATGGCCATGCCAAAACCTTCACTTTATTCTGCTGTAGCCAATGACAGGTGACTTGGACTTGTGTTTTGGATCATTGTCATGTTGGAACGTCCAAGTACAGTACAGTACATGCGCAGCTTCCGGGCTGATCAGTATTTTCTCATTCATCTTGCCATCAATTTTGACCAAGTTTCCAATGCCTTTGTAGCTCACACATCCCCAAAACATCAGCAATCCACCTCCGTGTTTCACAGTAGGAATGGTCTACCTTTCATCATAGGCCTTGTTGACTCCTCTCCCGTTACGTTTATGGTTGTGGCCAAAAAGTAAAATATTGGTCTCATCACTCTAAATGACTTTGTTCCTTTGAAGCTTTGAGGCCTGTCTCTGTGCTGTTTGGAGTATTGTAAGTGGAATGCTTTGTGGCATTTGCGTAGTAATGGCTTTCTTCTGACCACTCGACCATGCAGACCATTTTTCTCCAAATGCCTCCTTATTGTGCATCTTGAAACAACCACACCACTTTATTTCAGAGAGTCCTGTATTTCAGCTGAAGTTGTTTGTGGATTTTTCTTTGCACTGAACATTTTTCCTGGCAGTTGTGGCTGAAATTTTTGTTGGTCTACCTGACCGTGATTTGGTTTCCACAGAATCCCTCACTTTTCACTTCTTAATTAGAGTTTGAACACTGCTGATTGTCATTCTCAATTGCTTGGATATTTTTTTTATATCCCTTTCCTGTTTTATACAGTTCAATTAACTTTTCCCGCAGATCCTTTGACAATTATTTTGCTTTCCCCATGACACGTCAGTGCAGCACTGGATGAAAGATGCAAGGGTCTTTCAGGAGACCAGAAACTTACTGACCTTTTATGCACACACTGATTACAAGCAAACAGATCACAGGTGAGGATGGTTACCTTTAGTGGTCAACTTCTGTGCATGTTATCAGGCCAAAATCTCCAGGGTATGTAAACTTTTGATCAGGGTAATTTCAGTAGTTTCTGTTGTCATTATGATGTAAAAGAGTTTGACAATAAATGGCGTCACCCAACCACTGACCATGAGTGACAGAGAAGTTTGTGAGTTATCATTCACATTCTCTGACAGATGGCCAGAAGTCACACATTCTGCTGCTGGGGTGTGTAACTTATGAGCACAGCTGTGTATAAGTCAGTGGAGGTGCTGTGGACTTGCTGCACTTCCCCTCCCCGTGTCTCTAGAGCACCTCGGCAAGGCTGTCATTCACACTTTGCTGGCTCAGTTTGAGGCAATCTCCTTCATAGCCTGATCACAACCACCACATTGATTTTCTGGATATTATTGAGATCAGTAATCCAGAACCTGTCCTATGTATTTATGTCAGATTGTGGCTTTAGCGTATCTTTGGCCCAAGGGACTCCCTGGCGGTGGACATTTGTGGTGGGGGATTGGATCACAGATGAATGAGTGGAGTATATAGAGGCCTGATTCATTGAGTCACAAATTGGGGCAGTATTAGCGCTCTACAAAGGGTGTGAATAAATGTTCCAGCTGCTGGGCTATGTATACAGAGGCCCAGCGGAGCCCTCTTAGCTGCCCGCAGCCGTGTACACCTTCGCAGCATCGATGCAGATCAGGAAAACTTTGACTCTTTAAATTGGTCTATGGTCACCCAGAATGGGCATCGTAACTGAGACGCCGGACTGATACACACCCTAAAATAGTACAGGTACTCTCACATGTTTGCGGCCATTCCCACAAAATGGCCGCTTCCTGTCAGTCACCTGTGATGGAATCCTCACCGCGAACGTAATCACAATTCATGTGCTGCAAATGCCCAGTTTACCCATAAAACCAATTGCAAAACGAATTCCATAGTGTACCACTATAAGTCAGGTCCAAAGTCTTAGAGAGCCTTCGGAAGTATCAGGAGTCTCACCATATTGTGGCCTGTCTCCATCACTGGGGAGGTCTCACCCTAATCTGGGATTCTCACCCTAATCTAAGAGTCTCTCCAAGAGTCCAGAGTCTAAAGCCAAGTACACAATACCCAATGTGTTTACTTGGCGGTTCTGTCGGCAACAGGGCAGGTCCATATATGCAAGTGTATACACACTTGCCGACGCCCGGGGGGGGGGGGGGGGATGCGGCAGCAATGCTAACAAAGACATGTTAACAAAGACCTCACTTGCCTTTACTGAACAGACAAGGGAGGGGCACAGTAAATTCTGCATTACAATTAGAAATATTGAGTAGTTACAGACAGTCAAAATGGTTGTAAATTCCTTCCCATAGAGATAACGTTGACGTTTCTTCAGGGCCCGGACTATGGCTAAACACTCCTTCTCGATAGTGGCATCGTCTACCTCTCGGTCAGCTAGCTTACGAGGTAGTTACACGATTGGGTGTTCCCGATGGTCTTCTCCCACCTGGCTCAACACCCTGAAGCGCCTGTCTGCACAATAAATGTTCTGTTGTAGTCAGGGGCAGCCAACACCCGGGCTCTAGTCAGCATGTCTTTTAGGGTGTTGAAGGCTTTCCCACACTCAGGGGTCCATTCAATCTTCAGAGCATATCTCTTTTTTGTTAAGTCTATTAGAGCCTTGGCCACGGTGCTGTAATGTGCTATGAATTTTCTGTAATAACCAGCGACTCCAAGGAAGGCCCGCACTTGCTTCTGGTTAACATAATGTCTCCCCCCAACCCAATGGCTTAGGTACTGAACTTCAGCCTTCCCCATCTGGCATTTAACTTGGCGTATGGTGAGTCTGGCCTGTCTGATCCTCTTCAGCACTTGTGCCACACTAATTAAATGCCCAGGTATGGATGAAGATGGTGATGTCATTGAGGTAGGCTTGAAGGAATTTGCCTCTAAGAGTGAACTAGAATAAGGCCCCATGTGCACTGCTGGGGGCAGATGTAACATGTGCAGAGAGAATTAGATTTGGGTGAGTTATTTTGTTTCTGTGCAGGGTAAATACTGGCTGCTTTATTTCTACACTGCAATATAGATCTCACTTTGAAGTAAAACCCCACCCAACTCTAATTCTCTCTGCACAAGTAACATCTGCCCCACCTGCAGTGCACATGGGGTTGTTTATCTAAGAAGGATTTGTCAGAAAGAGGGAACTAGAATAAGGCCCTAAGTAAGAGATGACGGTCATTGTCAGACCACAGAAAGCAAGAGGAAGTATGAAGGGACAGGAGGTTGGAGATGTATGGCACTGTGGATTTAGAGATGGCCCTGTATGTGAGGGTGAAGAGTTTGAAGAGGGTTCTGTATATTAGGGAGCCAGGGAAGTGTATGGGGCCTTAATACTGTAGGTTGTCAGTACTTATAGAACACACGCACATCTCTCTCGGAAAGCCGCTGGGAATGCTGTAAGATATCAGGTACTGTACGTTTGTGATGAATCTAGTAATGGAGAAGTAGGATACCGGCGTGCATCTGATTCCCATGATACTGAGATCTCATCACATGAGTGTAACATCCCAATGTGAGTGTTTGCGGAGCTTTCTCACTGTGATTGGTCCTTCCTGTCACTTCCTCTCCCCCACTACAGCAGAGAGGCAGGTGGCCCCAGTCCCCAAACACAGGATTTGGCACAACCAATGGTCTCTTACATTGCAGTTCCAGTTGCTTTTCAGGATTAGGTATAAAGCGGATAAGATCCCATAATAATAATAATGGATTTTCTGTAAACTGCAATATGTAATAGATATTTTCGTACTCTTTTTCCCTTATTTCATATATATCACAGTTACAGATGTGTCCCGCTGTGTATAGCGGCTTACTGAGTGGGATTGTGATACTTACATATGGTGCAACCAGCTCCCATTAAACACCACAATGGCTGCCACCAGTCCCATTGCAGTGAATGGTGTAGCGGTAGTGGGCATACGCGGGGGCTCTGCTAGGCTGCGCATTGCATGCTGTGATGAATATGCACCAGAGCTGTAATCTGTACTATCAGGCCACTTAATGCGCATGATTCGGACCTGCTCGCTAGCGATCCGTGCCGCCCCGGTGAGTGCACGCTACCATTCACATGGGAGCATTTCCTGGCTACTTACCATCCAATGATATCTCCTACTGTGCCCGGCACTCACACCAGCCACATGACCCAGGAGTCACACGGGGGGCTGCTTGTATCATGTGCCTGCACCAACAGGCAGGGGTATGGCTGCGTTCCACCCCGGAACACCTGGCATATGACCGGCGAAGGCTTTCCTTCACATGGTCTGTATGCAAGGGGACCCCGCACACTGTTCCATACGCATGCGCGGACTATCAATGTTCGAACGGGTTGCGAATTTGCAGCCCTCCGAACACATCTGAATTGTAGAGGGGTCTAGCAATGAGAGAGGCGCTAAAACACGAAACGGCCGTCAGGGTATACACTGGAGGAATGAAACATCTGAATTTTAGAGGGGTCTAGCAATGAGAGAGGCGCTAAAACACGAAACGGCCGTCAGGGTATACACTGGAGGAATGACACATCTGAATTGTAGAGGGGTCTAGCAATGAGAGAGGCGCTAAAACACGAAACGGCCGTCAGGGTATACACTGGAGGAATGACTTCTATCCTGCGTTCAGCTACTGCCTGCTAGACACTGGGGGAAATTTACTAAAGGAAATTTTTAAAAAATAGGTGTATTTTATTAAAGCTGATATTTATATAACCAAAGAACAATAAGTGAAATGCGCAGTTTACGTACTTATTCCGTAACTTGCGTACCCTTTATTCCTATCTACGTGCGAACAAAACGTAGCGCAGCGTAGCGTACCTTTTCCGTGTATTGTACACGCTGAATCAATAACAGTAATGGGAAATCCCTTCGCAGTACTTAGTCTCTAATCTGCAAATACCTTTTAAGGACAATGTCCGTGATATACGTTATCGCTAGATGCGAATAATAGACTAGACCACGATATAACAAGTGAGGAGATAGATTCTCCAAAATAGTGTATTTAGTCCCTAGCGGACAAAAGGGGATTACAGAAAGAAGAAAATACAGGATAACACGCGATACAATTATCTAACAATAATAAGTATACTTTAAAACTCTAACAAAGGAACAGAAACAGATACAACTATAATCAGCCACATTACACAGAATAGGAATACAAATGTTACCGTCATGGAATAGCGCAGCGCAGTCCGGTCGGAGCTCGCTATATTCAAATAGAACTATAGCCCGGGTCAATGGTGAGGGGATAACAGCAGTGCCAAAGTGACCGAGCCAGCCCAGGGTTCGCTATCTTTATAGGGTCAAAAGGGGGAGGTCAAAGGCCATTCCTATTGGTCCAGTGTTCGAATGTCCAGTCCTCAGTGATTGGGGCAAAGTATTACACCTGGTTTGGATTGGTGCAGGGGGAGTGTACTTTGGTGTCCTTTGTGTGTTGGCATCGTCATCGGGGGTCGTAAACAGTAACAAGAACCGGTTATAACTGGATTCCTTTGTCTCACACAGTTTAGCAGAAATAGTCCTTGAAATATGGATTATGTCCGTAATTGTCAGACCATATGAGTTGCGAAGTTTTCGCAACGACCGGAGTGCTGTGCATAAGAAACGGAACATAACGATACTAAACATTATACAGACATAGTGTGTATTGCTGATTAAACTATGTGTAGTGCTCTAAACCTTTAAAAAACTATATTTTATTTGGTGTAAGTATGGTATTATGAATTTATGTGTATTAGTATGGCTGCGCTTATGATCCACTTTGTTACACAGACTCGGGTATTTATACTTTATTTGCGCAACTCTGCGAACCAAAATGGCGGCCATACTATACTAAAATGGCGTGTGTGCAACTCGACTTTAACAATTTGTATCCAGAAATACACTTATTTATGACATTTAGGGGGAAATTTACTAATATGAATTCGTAAAAAATAGGTGTATTCGTAGACAGAAATACACCTTTTTTTTACACATTTGTATTTTCGGGATTTACTATCCCAAAAATACAGCAATTCGTATTCTTAAAGATGGCACATTCGTATTTGTATTTACAAATACGAATGTCTACACCATCGATAGGATACGACAGAAATCACCATTCAAAAGAATGGTGGTTCCTGATTTACTAAGCAGCAGTATTGATAATCCGGCTGCTAATTGGTGTAAAACAGGCACCAAAATACAACAGGAAAATAAACCCTGCTTTCCCTGTCGTATTTGGCTTTAGCCTGCACGGATCAGTCAGATCCAAGCAGGCTTTAGTGTAAAAAAAATAGAAAAATAAATAAACTATAAAAAAAAAACAGCGTGGGGTCCCCCCCACAGCTGTAACCAGCACCAGGCTGAAAGAGCCGGGGCCGGTAATTATAAATCAGGGAACCCGACAAATAGGGGTTTCCCGATTTTTAACAACCAGCCCCAGGCTCCAGGTCCGGGGCTGGTTCCCAAAATACGGGGGACAAAATGAATAGGGATCCCCCGTATTTTAAGAACCAGCCCCAGGCCAAACCAGCCAGCAGGGTAATGCCACAGCCGGGCATTAACCCTCTGACCAGTCAGCCTGGCCAGGGGCCCTGGAGGAGTGGGGACCCCCCCAATAAAGGGGTCCCCCCCCCTCCAGGACTTACCTGAACAGGCTGAAGCCTGGTGCTGTCCCCGGTGGCCCTGTGCGGTGGCCACCGGGCTGATACTGGTGTAAAAAATAGATGAATAAACTATTGTTTTAAACTGTGGAACTATGAGTCCCAGCAAGCCTCCCCCGCAAGCTGGGACTTGGAGAACCACAGGTCCCAGCCTGTGGGGCATTAAAGGGCCCGCTGGGTCTTGTAGTTCCACAGTAAAGAAAATAGATCAATAAATACACACTGACACCTGAAAAATAAAAGTTTAATACATACATTACACACACACACTGATACTTACCTATCTTGATCCCGTAGGTAGGTCCCAGAGTCTTGATCCGGTGTCTTGTCCTGGTTCCGGATCCATGTCGCCATTTTTCAGCATGTCGATCTTCATGTCGGCGTCCGGTCCGGGGTCCGAAGAAATCCATGGTGGACCTGTGGAAGGAAATCCTACTCACCCAGATCCTCCATGGAAGTTCTTCTGGCTTGATCCGACGTAGTCCAGGGCTTCTTCCTTCTTCTTCAAGCTGCCGGCGACTCCGGCAAGCTCCCCGCTGCGGACTGTCAGAGGCGCAGAGATCCTTCCTCCTCTGTGCCTCTACCCAGAATGAATTCTGGCCAATCAGGAGCCGACTTTCTTGGCTCCTGATTGGCCGCTAGGAGTCGCCGGCAGCTTGAAGAACCTGAAAGAAAACCTTTTTATTTCTTTATTTTTCTATTTTTCTATTTTTTTTTACACCTTGCAGCCTGCACGGATCTGACTGATCCGTGCAGACTGCCTCCACTAATTCGTATTAGCGGCCGTATATATGTGCCGCTAATACGAATTAGTACGACATCGGAGGGTTACATTCCTTTGTACATTCCCCTCCGGAACACGACTTTGCATATGACTGAAACAGTCGTATGCAGCCGTAGGGAAAATACTAATACGAAAAACTAGGTTTTTCATATTAGTAAATTTCCCCCTTACTATCCCGAAAATACGGCAATTCGTAGTCGTATTAATGTGCTATCAATACGACTACGAATTGCCGTATTTTAGGGAAAGTAAATCTCAAAAATAAGTGTATTTCTGGATAGAAATACACCTATTTTTTACAAATTTCCTTTAGTAAATTTCCCCCTAAGTATTATAATATATATATATATATATATATATATATACACATATACATACATACACATATAAACATGTTACCTCAAACCAGATTTGATCCTTATTTCTGTGTACGGATATCAATATGCCTATCCCCAGCATGTTTACATTGTACTACTGTATTTGCCGCTACCACCTCTGATGGGAGGCTATTCCACTTATCTACTACTCTTTCTGTGAAGTAATTCTTCCGCCCTCTCTCTCTCTCTATATATATTATTGACGGGGGTTACTAGGATTTCCCTGTTTGAGCACACTACAGCAGTTACACCTAGATCTAGTCCAGATTTTGGTTGCGGCTCAGGCTGTGATCTGCCTTGTAAATCTGTTTTCTGTGGACAACTCCAATGCTCCTGATGGAGAACTTAGCTGCCCAAGTGATTGGTTTGGAGTATGGGCTATGGTAGGGGCCATCTCTCGTTCTCTGGAGTGGCTGAAGAATGCCTATATCATTACCCATAGCATCCTATGACTTGTGGTGGACCCCTGACACCCACCTCTCAGCTCTCCTGGATGGTTGCCCTCATTGCTCACCCTCATAGGAGCCCTCAGCAGCACCGGTCTGCCCTGGCTCTCATTTACCCCAGATTCTACATCAAACAACTGCTGCCGCTTCCAGCAGGGTATCACATATCAGTGCCGGGTATGATGTGCTGGTGTGATTGTGGCAGACAGATGAGGCGCTGTTAATCTATGCCTCTATGGATAAATGGTTACCGCCCCCTACACCATTTCACTGCGCATGTTAAGACTCTTACCCACTTATGCCAGGCATTTTGGTATGCACCCGACGCGACCGACACGATTTTTTCCGACACGACCACCACGATAGAAATCGTGGTGGCCGTGCTAGGAAACAAGTACCCTGGATCCATTTCACTGTGGGTGCAACAGCTGGCAATGGCTCTCGGGGTACCACGGCCTGTGGTGCCCGCTCATCG
This sequence comes from Crinia signifera, assembly GCF_055691185.1. Lineage (NCBI taxonomy): Eukaryota > Metazoa > Chordata > Amphibia > Anura > Myobatrachidae > Crinia > Crinia signifera. Next base: position 340,206,039 of record NC_139220.1, on the reverse strand, counting down.
CGCCACCTCTGGATGATGACCAAGCTCTCCGTAGCCCTTTCTCTTAGGCTATCCGTTCCGGAATGGTGGGAATTGTGAGGTCTGCTGGATGGGGGCGAGACTGATGAATCTCATTGGGTCGTTACAAAGGTCCTCTTGTAGGCTGTCCCCATCATCACGTTCACCTTCCTCCTAAGCTCATGAGCGCCGCCCTCATCACACCTACAAGGGATCTCCACACCCTTTACCCAACACACAATGTCAAGGTCGTCCTTCCGCCATCTTGTGCGTACTTATGTGCTGCAGTTCCCTGAGCAACTAGACGTCTCCAACCGGGATTACCCACCAATACCCCACTACTGTCTGTGACCGGACGCCTGCCCTGCGCTCTGGCTATGCCCGTCACTGTAGCGCCCTACAGCTCATTAACCCCTTATAAATACCATGAACCATGTAATCCTCTGCATGGACCACTACATATAGACATGTCAAGCACGCATTGTCATTTAAAGATGGCGTCGCAGTACAGTGATTAACCCCTTCAGTGCATTGGCAGCCATTTTTTTCCATGTGGGACGGGGTCTCCTGCCACAGGAGCTATGGGCTTTTTATCTCCATAGTAGTATATGGCTACCCCAATATAACCCATTTGTACTATGCTGCATTATCAGGTGACAATACCTTGGATCCTGGGTAGATTCCCTGACCCATGCCAATAATGCAGCAGGGGAAATAGGTGCTGCCCCCTAGTGGCTCCAGCCAGTGACTGGAGAATGCTGCATCTGGGAGACTATTCCTTATAGGATGGAGGTGTAGTGAAAGATCTGTGTGTGTGTGGTCAGTACAGGAATAGTAGAGATACAGGACAGGATGGAGGTGTAGTGACAGAGCTGTGTGTGTGTGGTCAGTACAGGAATAGTAGAGATACAGGACAGGATGGAGGTGTAGTGACAGAGCTGTATGTGTGGTCAGTACAGGAATAGTAGAGAGAGGTACAGGACAGGATGGAGGTGTAGTGACAGAGCTGTGTGTGTGGTCAGTACAGGAATAGTAGAGATACAGGACAGGATGGAGGTGTAGTGACAGAGCTGTGTGTGTGGTCAGTACAGGAATAGTAGAGATACAGGACAGGATGGAGGTGTAGTGACAGAGCTGTGTGTGTGTGTGTGTGTGTGGTCAGTACAGGAATAGTAGTGAGATACAGGACAGGATGGAGGTGTAGTGACAGAGCTGTGTGTGTGGGGACAGTACAGGAATAGTAGTGAGATACAGGACAGGATGGAGGTGTAGTGACAGAGCTGTGTGTGTGAGGTCAGTACAGGAATAGTAGAGAGATACAGGACAGGATGGAGGTGTAGTGACAGAGCTGTGTGTGTGTGTGTGGTCAGTACAGGAATAGTAGTGAGATACAGGACAGGATGGAGGTGTAGTGACAGAGCTGTGTGTGTGGGGACAGTACAGGAATAGTAGTGAGATACAGGACAGGATGGAGGTGTAGTGACAGAGCTGTGTGTGTGTGTGGTCAGTACAGGAATAGTAGAGAGAGGTACAGGACAGGATGGAGGTGTAGTGACAGAGCTGTGTGTGTGGTCAGTACAGGAATAGTAGAGATACAGGACAGGATGGAGGTGTAGTGACAGAGCTGTGTGTGTGTGGTCAGTACAGGAATAGTAGAGAGAGATACAGGACAGGATGGAGGTGTAGTGACAGATCTGTGTGTGTGTGGTCAGTACAGGAATAGTAGTGAGATACAGGACAGGATGGAGGTGTAGTGACAGAGCTGTGTGTGTGTGGGGTCAGTACAGGAATAGTAGTGAGATACAGGACAGGATGGAGGTGTAGTGACAGAGCTGTGTGTGTGTGGTCAGTACAGGAATAGTAGAGATACATGACAGGATGGAGGTGTAGTGACAGAGCTGTGTGTGTGTGTGGTCAGTACAGGAATAGTAGAGATACATGACAGGATGGAGGTGTAGTGACAGAGCTGTGTGTGTGTGGTCAGTACAGGAATAGTAGAGAGAGGTACAGGACAGGATGGAGGTGTAGTGACAGAGCTGTGTGTGTGTGGTCAGTACAGGAATAGTAGAGAGAGGTACAGGACAGGATGGAGGTGTAGTGACAGAGCTGTGTGTGTGGTCAGTACAGGAATAGTAGAGATACAGGACAGGATGGAGGTGTAGTGACAGAGCTGTGTGTGTGTGTGTGTGGTCAGTACAGGAATAGTAGTGAGATACAGGACAGGATGGAGGTGTAGTGACAGAGCTGTGTGTGTGGGGACAGTACAGGAATAGTAGTGAGATACAGGACAGGATGGAGGTGTAGTGACAGAGCTGTGTGTGTGAGGTCAGTACAGGAATAGTAGAGAGATACAGGACAGGATGGAGGTGTAGTGACAGAGCTGTGTGTGTGTGTGTGGTCAGTACAGGAATAGTAGTGAGATACAGGACAGGATGGAGGTGTAGTGACAGAGCTGTGTGTGTAGGGACAGTACAGGAATAGTAGTGAGATACAGGACAGGATGGAGGTGTAGTGACAGAGCTGTGTGTGTGGGGACAGTACAGGAATAGTAGAGAGATACAGGACAGGATGGAGGTGTAGTGACAGAGCTGTGTGTGTGTGTGTGGTCAGTACAGGAATAGTAGAAAGAGAGGTACAGGACAGGATGGAGGTGTAGTGACAGAGCTCTGTGTGTGTGGTCAGTACAGGAATAGTAGAGAGAGGTACAGGACAGGATGGTGTAGTGACAGAGCTCTGTGTGTGTGGTCAGTACAGGAATAGTAGAGAGAGATACAGGACAGGATGGAGGTGTAGTGACAGATCTGTGTGTGTGTGGTCAGTACAGGAATAGTAGTGAGATACAGGACAGGATGGAGGTGTAGTGACAGAGCTGTGTGTGTGTGGGGTCAGTACAGGAATAGTAGTGAGATACAGGACAGGATGGAGGTGTAGTGACAGAGCTGTGTGTGTGTGGTCAGTACAGGAATAGTAGAGATACATGACAGGATGGAGGTGTAGTGACAGAGCTGTGTGTGTGTGGTCAGTACAGGAATAGTAGAGAGAGGTACAGGACAGGATGGAGGTGTAGTGACAGAGCTGTGTGTGTGGTCAGTACAGGAATAGTAGAGATACAGGACAGGATGGAGGTGTAGTGACAGAGCTGTGTGTGTGTGTGTGTGGTCAGTACAGGAATAGTAGTGAGATACAGGACAGGATGGAGGTGTAGTGACAGAGCTGTGTGTGTGGGGACAGTACAGGAATAGTAGTGAGATACAGGACAGGATGGAGGTGTAGTGACAGAGCTGTGTGTGTGAGGTCAGTACAGGAATAGTAGAGAGATACAGGACAGGATGGAGGTGTAGTGACAGAGTTGTGTGTGTGTGTGTGGTCAGTACAGGAATAGTAGTGAGATACAGGACAGGATGGAGGTGTAGTGACACAGCTGTGTGTGTGGGGACAGTACAGGAATAGTAGTGAGATACAGGACAGGATGGAGGTGTAGTGACAGAGCTGTGTGTGTGGGGACAGTACAGGAATAGTAGTGAGATACAGGACAGGATGGAGGTGTAGTGACAGAGCTGTGTGTGTGTTTGGTCAGTACAGGAATAGTAGAAAGAGAGGTACAGGACAGGATGGAGGTGTAGTGACAGAGCTCTGTGTGTGTGGTCAGTACAGGAATAGTAGAGAGAGGTACAGGACAGGATGGAGGTGTAGTGACAGAGCTCTGTGTGTGTGGTCAGTACAGGAATAGTAGAGAGAGATACAGGACAGGATGGAGGTGTAGTGACAGATCTGTGTGTGTGTGGTCAGTACAGGAATAGTAGTGAGATACAGGACAGGATGGAGGTGTAGTGACAGAGCTGTGTGTGTGTGGGGTCAGTACAGGAATAGTAGTGAGATACAGGACAGGATGGAGGTGTAGTGACGGAGCTGTGTGTGTGTGGTCAGTACAGGAATAGTAGAAAGAGAGGTACAGGACAGGATGAAGGTGTAGTGACAGAGCTGTATGTGTGGTCAGTACAGGAATAGTAGAGAGAGGTACAGGACAGGATGGAGGTGTAGTGACAGAGCTGTGTGTGTGTGGACAGTACAGGAATAGTAGAGAGATACAGGACAGGATGGAGGTGTAGTGACAGAGCTGTGTGTGTGTGTGGTCAGTACAGGAATAGTAGAGAGATACAGGACAGGATGGAGGTGTAGTGACAGAGCTGTGTGTGTGGGGTCAGTACAGGAATAGTAGAGAGATACAGGACAGGATGGAGGTGTAGTGACGGAGCTGTGTGTGTGTGGTCAGTACAGGAATAGTAGTAAGATACAGGACAGGATGGAGGTGTAGTGACAGAGCTGTGTGTGTGGTCAGTACAGGAATAGTAGAGAGATACAGGACAGGATGGAGGTGTAGTGACAGATCTGTGTGTGTGTGGTCAGTACAGGAATAGTAGAGAGATACAGGACAGGATGGAGGTGTAGTGACAGAGCTGTGTGTGTGTGTGTGGTCAGTACAGGAATAGTAGTGAGATACAGGACAGGATGGAGGTGTAGTGACGGAGCTGTGTGTGTGTGGTCAGTACAGGAATAGTAGAAAGAGAGGTACAGGACAGGATGGAGGTGTAGTGACAGAGCTGTATGTGTGGTCAGTACAGGAATAGTAGGGAGAGGTACAGGACAGGATGGAGGTGTAGTGACAGAGCTGTGTGTGTGTGGACAGTACAGGAATAGTAGAGAGATACAGGACAGGATGGAGGTGTAGTGACAGAGCTGTGTGTGTGTGTGGTCAGTACAGGAATAGTAGAGAGATACAGGACAGGATGGAGGTGTAGTGACAGAGCTGTGTGTGTGGGGTCAGTACAGGAATAGTAGAGATAAAGGACAGGATGGAGGTGTAGTGACAGAGCTGTATGTGTGGACAGTACAGGAATAGTAGAGATACAGGACAGGATGGAGGTGTAGTGACAGAGCTGTGTGTGTAGGGGACAGTACAGGAATAGTAGAGAGATACAGGACAGGATGGAGGTGTAGTGACAGAGCTGTGTGTGTGTGTGGGGACAGTACAGGAATAGTAGAGAGATACAGGACAGGATGCAGGTGTAGTGACAGAGCTGTGTGTGTGGTCAGTACAGGAATAGTAGAGAGATACAGGACAGGATGGAGGTGTAGTGGCAGAGCTGTAAGTGTGGGGTCAGTACAGCAATAGTAGAGAGATACAGGACAGGATGGAGGTGTAGTGACAGAGCTGTGTGTGTGGGGACAGTACAGGAATAGTAGAGAGATACAGGACAGGATGGAGGTGTAGTGACAGAGCTGTGTGTGGGGACAGTACAGGAATAGTAGAGATACAGGACAGGATGGAGGTGTAGTGACAGAGCTGTGTGTGGGGTCAGTACAGGAATATTAGAGAGATACAGGACAGGATGGAGGTGTAGTGACAGACTGTGTGTGTGTGGACAGTACAGGAATAGTAGAGAGATACAGGACAGGATGGAGGTGTAGTGACAGAGCTGTGTGTGGGGACAGTACAGGAATAGTAGAGAGATACAGGACTGGATGGAGGTGTAGTGACAGAGCTGTGTGTGTGTGGTCAGTACAGGAATAGTAGAGAGATACAGGACAGGATGGAGGTGTAGTGACAGAGCTGTGTGTGTATGGGGTCAGTACAGGAATAGTAGAGACATACAGGACAGGATGGAGTTGTAGTGACAGAGCTGTGTGTGGGGACAGTACAGGAATAGTAGAGAGATACAGGACAGGATGGAGGTGTAGTGACAGAGCTGTGTGTGGGGACAGTACAGGAATAGCAGAGAGATACAGGACAGGATGGAGGTGTAGTGACAGAGCTGTGTGTGGTCAGTACAGGAATAGTAGAGAGATACAGGACAGGATGGAGGTGTAGTGACAGAGCTGTGTGTGTTCAGTACAGGAATAGTAGAAAGATACAGGACAGGATGGAGGTGTAGTGACAGAGGTGTGTGTGGTCAGTACAGGAATAGTAGTGAGATACAGGACAGGATGGAGGTGTAGTGACAGAGCTGTGTGTGTGGTCAGTACAGGAATAGTAGAGAGATACAGGACAGGATGGAGGTGTAGTGACAGAGCTGTGTGTGTGTGGTCAGTACAGGAATAGTAGAGAGATACAGGACAGGATGGTGGTGTAGTGACAGAGCTGTGTGTGTGTGTGTGTGTGGGGACAGTACAGGAATTGCAGAGATACAGGACAGGATGGAGGTGTAATGAGGAAGCTGTGTGCGGGGACAGTACAGGAATAGCAGAGGATTACGGGACATGTTAGTGGTATACAGACACATTTATCATGTCCTTTCTCTTCCTGTTACAGGCCAGCTCTCCTCCAGTGATTGTGAACACTGATACATTGGAAGCACCAGCATATGTAAGTCCTGACAATAGATGTGACCACGGCTTAAAGTGGTCCTTGAGAGGAGGTGGAACTCATTTCTCCTGCTGTTGCCCCCCCCCCTCTCCCATTAGGTGGAGACCGGACCAGTGCCAGGGTTTTTGGCACCCCTGCAAAGTAGCACAGTCATATTCACATTACACTGCATGTAGTGACCCTGGTTCATATTACACCATATAGTAGTGCCTCTTATTCACATTATGACACACATTACAGCCCCTTATTCATGTTATGCTACACAGTAGTAATTCTTATGCATATAATGCCCACAGCGGTATTGATTATACACATAATCCCAACCATAGTAGTACCAGTTATACCGGTGATTTCAGCCCGTCCCTCCCCCTGCAGGGTGACACAGACAGAAGGGAGCTGTGAGCTTGCCCCTCCCCCTGCAGGGTCACACAGACAGAAGTAGCTATGAGCCCGCCCCTCCCCCTGCAGTGTGACACAGACAGAAGGGAGCTGTGAGCCTGCCCCTCCCGCTGCAGGGTGACACAGACAGAAGGAAGCTGTGAGCCTGCCCCTCCCCCTGCAGAGTGACAGACAGAAGGGAGCTATGAGCCTGCCCCTCCCCCTACAGGTTGACACAGACAGAGGGGTGATATGATCCTGCACCTCCCCCTGCAGGGTCACACAGACAGAAGGGAGCTATGAGCCTGCCCCTCCCCCTGCAGGGTGACACAGACAGAAGGGAGCTGTGAGCCTGCCCCTCCCCCTGCAGGGTGACACAGACAGAAAGAGCTATGAGCCCGCCCCTCCCCCTGCAGGGTGACACAGACAGAAGGGTGCTGTGAGCCTGCCCCTCCCCCTGCAGGGTGACACAGACAGAAGGGAGCTGTAAGCCTGCCCCTCCCCCTGCAGGGTGACACAGACAGAAGGGAGCTGTGAGCCCGCCCCTCCCCCTGCAGGGTGACACAGACAGAAGGGTGATATGAGCCCGCCCCTCCCCCTGCAGAGTGACAGACAGAAGGGAGCTATGAGCCTGCCCCTCTCCCTTCAGGGTGACACAGACAGAGGGGTGATATGATCCTGCACCTCCCCCTGCAGGGTGACACAGACAGAAGGGAGCTATGAGCCTGCCCCTCCCCCTGCAGGGTGACAGACAGTAGGGAGCTATGAGCCTGCCCCTCCCCCTGCAGGGTGACACAGACAGTAGGGAGCTGTGAGCCTGCCCCTCCCCCTGCAGGGTGACACTGACAGAAGGGAGCTGTGAGCCGGCCCCTCCCCCTGCAGGGTGACACTGACAGAAGGGAGCTGTGAGCCGGCCCCTCCCCCTGCAGGGTGACACAGGCTGAGTAGCATAAGCGTCTGCCCCTCCCCCCTGAGGGTCTTCTTACAGTAATGTATTTTCCTCTTTCAGGTTAACGGGACAGAGGCAGAGATGGAGTATGAGGAGATCACCCTGGAGAGAGTAATATATTATTGTCTCCTATGTCATTCGCTGTCATTATGTCATCATGCATCTACATATACTGTATACTGTATACTTCCAGCCCTATTACCTGACACAGGCTACCAAATATATCCCAGAGTCTTGTATGGTTGGCAAATCTCTCATATTGGTGGTGCATGAGTGTCACCATATTGATTCCTGTCAGCTAACCACCAACCAGAATCTGCTCTAGGATCAGCTGACCTAAGCACCCTATCAGGGGCTAGGGATTCCTATTTAAGGATGTATAAGTGAGCAGACCAGTGTCTGAGCAGCCTCACACTTGCTGAGGGCTTCTAGTCACTTTCCTAGCTGTGCCCCTGTCTGCACTTTCCAGCAAGCCGGGTATCACCCATTACCCTGTGCATCTCAGTCTCCATGTACTAGTATCCCCCATTACCATGTGCATCTCAGTCTCTGTGTACTAGTATCCCCAATTACCCTGTGCATCTCAGTCTCCGTGTACTAGTATCCCCCATTACCCTGTGCACCTCAGTCTCCGTGTACTAGTATCCCCCATTACCCTGCGTACCTCAGTCTCCGTGTACTAGTATCCCCCATTACCCTGCGCACCTCAGTCTCCGTGTACTACTATCCCCCATTACCCTGCACACCTCGTTCTCCATGTACTAGTATCCCCAATTACCCTGTGCATCTCAGTCTCCGTGTACTAGTATCCCCCATTACCCTGCGCACCTCAGTCTCCGTGTACTAGTATCCCCCATTACCCTGCGCACCTCAGTCTCCGTGTACTAGTATCCCCCATTACCCTGCGCACCTCAGTCTCCGTGTACTACTATCCCCCATTACCCTGTGCATCTCAGTCTCCATGTACTAGTATCCCCCATTACCCTGTGCATCTCGGTCTCCGTGTACTAGTATCCCCCATTACCCTGTGCATCTCAGTCTCCGTGTACTAGTATCCCCAATTACCCTGTGCATCTCAGTCTCCGTGTACTAGTATCCCCCATTACCCTGCGCACCTCAGTCTCCGTGTACTAGTATCCCCCATTACCCTGCGCACCTCAGTCTCTGTGTACTAGTATCCCCCATTACCCTGCGCACCTCAGTCTCCGTGTACTAGTATCCCCCATTACCCTGTGCATCTCAGTCTCCGTGTACTAGTATCCCCCATTACCCTGCGCACCTCAGTCTCCGTGTACTAGTATCCCCCATTACCCTGCGCACCTCAGTCTCCGTGTACTACTATCCCCCATTACCCTGCACACCTCGTTCTCCATGTACTAGTATCCCCCATTACCCTGTGCATCTCAGTCTCCATGTACTAGTATCCCCCATTACCCTGTGCATCTCGGTCTCCATGTACTAGTATCCCCCATTACCCTGTGCACCTCAGTCTCCGTGTACTAGTATCCCCCATTACCCTGTGCATCTCAGTCTCCGTGTACTAGTATCCCCCATTACCCTGCGCACCTCAGTCTCCGTGTACTAGTATCCCCCATTACCCTGCGCACCTCAGTCTCCGTGTACTAGTATCCCCCATTACCCTGCGCACCTCAGTCTCCGTGTACTAGTATCCCCCATTACCCTGCGCACCTCAGTCTCCGTGTACTAGTATCCCCCATTACCCTGTGCATCTCAGTCTCCATGTACTAGTATCCCCCATTACCCTGTGCACCTCAGTCTCCGTGTACTAGTATCCCCCATTACCCTGTGCATCTCAGTCTCCGTGTACTAGTATCCCCCATTACCCTGCGCACCTCAGTCTCCATGTACTAGTATCCCCCATTACCCTGTGCATCTCAGTCTCCATGTACTAGTATCCCCCATTACCCTGTGCATCTCGGTCTCCGTGTACTAGTATCCCCCATTACCCTGTGCACCTCAGTCTCCGTGTACTAGTATCCCCCATTACCCTGTGCACCTCAGTCTCCGTGTACTAGTATCCCCCATTACCCTGTGCATCTCAGTCTCCGTGTACTAGTATCCCCCATTACCCTGTGCACCTCAGTCTCCGTGTACTAGTATCCCCCATTACCCTGCGCACCTCAGTCTCCGTGTACTAGTATCCCCCATTACCCTGCGCACCTCAGTCTCCATGTACTAGTATCCCCCATTACCATGTGCATCTCAGTCTCGGTGTACTAGTATCCCCCATTACCCTGTGCACCTCAGTCTCCGTGTACTAGTATCCCCCATTACCCTGCGCACCTCAGTCTCCGTGTACTAGTATCCCCCATGACCCTGCGCACCTCGGTCTCCGTGTACTAGTATCCCCCATTACCCTGCGCACCTCAGTCTCCGTGTACTAGTAACCGCCATTACCCTGCGTACCTCAGTCTCCGTGTACTAGTATCCCCCATTACCCTGCGCACCTCAGTCTCCGTGTACTACTATCCCCCATTACCCTGCACACCTCGTTCTCCATGTACTAGTATCCCCAATTACCCTGTGCATCTCAGTCTCGGTGTACTAGTATCCCCCATTACCCTGTGCACCTCAGTCTCCGTGTACTAGTATCCCCCATTACCCTGCGCACCTCAGTCTCCGTGTACTAGTATCCCCCATTACCCTGCGCACCTCAGTCTCCGTGTACTAGTATCCCCCATTACCCTGCGCACCTCAGTCTCCGTGTACTAGTATCCCCCATTACCCTGTGCATCTCAGTCTCCGTGTACTAGTATCCCCCATTACCCTGTGCACCTCAGTCTCCGTGTACTAGTATCCCCCATTACCCTGTGCATCTCAGTCTCCGTGTACTAGTATCCCCCATTACCCTGCGCACCTCAGTCTCCATGTACTAGTATCCCCCATTACCCTGTGCATCTCAGTCTCCATGTACTAGTATCCCCCATTACCCTGTGCATCTCGGTCTCCATGTACTAGTATCCCCCATTACCCTGTGCACCTCAGTCTCCGTGTACTAGTATCCCCCATTACCCTGTGCACCTCAGTCTCCGTGTACTAGTATCCCCCATTACCCTGTGCATCTCAGTCTCCGTGTACTAGTATCCCCCATTACCCTGTGCACCTCAGTCTCCGTGTACTAGTATCCCCCATTACCCTGCGCACCTCAGTCTCCGTGTACTAGTATCCCCCATTACCCTGCGCACCTCAGTCTCCATGTACTAGTATCCCCCATTACCCTGCGCACCTCAGTCTCCGTGTACTAGTATCCCCCATTACCCTGCGCACCTCAGTCTCCGTGTACTAGTATCCCCCATAACCCTGTGCATCTCAGTCTCCGTGTACTAGTATCCCCCATTACCCTGCGCACCTCAGTCTCCGTGTATTAGTATCCCCCATTACCCTGCGCACCTCGGTCTCCGTGTACTAGTATCCCCCATTACCCTGCGCACCTCGGTCTCCGTGTACTAGTATCCCCCATTACCCTGCGCACCTCAGTCTCCGTGTACTAGTATCCCCCATTACCCTGCGCACCTCAGTCTCCGTGTACTAGTATCCCCCATTACCCTGCGCACCTCAGTCTCCGTGTACTAGTATCCCCCATTACCCTGCGCACCTCAGTCTCCGTGTACTACTATCCCCCATTACCCTGCGCACCTCAGTCTCCGTGTACTAGTATCCCCCATTACCCTGCGCACCTCAGTCTCCGTGTACTAGTATCCCCCATTACCCTGCGCACCTCAGTCTCCGTGTACTAGTATCCCCCATTACCCTGTGCATCTCAGTCTCTGTGTACTAGTATCCCCCATTACCCTGTGCATCTCAGTCTCCGTGTACTAGTATCCCCCATTACCCTGTGCACCTCAGTCTCCGTGTACTAGTATCCCCCATTACCCTGCGCATCTCAGTCTCCATGTACTAGTATCCCCCATTACCCTGCGCACCTCAGTCTCCATGTACTAGTATCCCCCATTACCCTGTGCATCTCGGTCTCCATGTACTAGTATCCCCCATTACCCTGTGCACCTCAGTCTCCGTGTACTAGTATCCCCCATTACCCTGTGCATCTCAGTCTCCGTGTACTAGTATCCCCCATTACCCTGCGCACCTCAGTCTCCATGTACTAGTATCCCCCATTACCATGTGCATCTCAGTCTCGGTGTACTAGTATCCCCCATTACCCTGTGCATCTCGGTCTCCGTGTACTAGTATCCCCCATTACCCTGCGCACCTCAGTCTCCGTGTACTAGTATCCCCCATTACCCTGTGCACCTCAGTCTCCATGTACTAGTATCCCCCATTACCCTGCGCACCCCAGTCTCCGTGTACTAGTATCCCCCATTACCCTGTGCATCTCGGTCTCCGTGTACTAGTATCCCCCATTACCCTGCGCACCTCAGTCTCCGTGTACTAGTATCCCCCATTACCCTGCGCACCTCAGTCTCCGTGTACTAGTATCCCCCATTACCCTGCGCACCTCAGTCTCCGTGTACTAGTATCCCCCATTACCCTGCGCACCTCAGTCTCCATGTACTAGTATCCCCCATTACCCTGCGCACCTCAGTCTCCGTGTACTAGTATCCCCCATTACCCTGTGCATCTCGGTCTCCGTGTACTAGTATCCCCCATTACCCTGCGCACCTCAGTCTCCGTGTACTAGTATCCCCCATTACCCTGTGCACCTCGGTCTCCATGTACTAGTATCCCCCATTACCCTGCGCACCCCAGTCTCCGTGTACTAGTATCCCTTCTGTGCAGTGCACTTCAGTAGTCAAGTACCCTTATTCATTTCACTCGTCTATCTATCTATCTATCTATCTATCTATCTATCTATCTATCTATCTATCTAATATCTGTATCTATCTATCTATCTATCTATCTATCTATCTATCTATCTATCTATCTAATATCTATCTATCTGACAGAGTTCATTCTGTTCCCAGGGTAACTCAGGTTTGGGGTTCAGCATTGCAGGGGGCACTGATAATCCTCATGTAGGGGATGACCCCAGCATATTCATCACCAAGATCATTCCTGGAGGGGCAGCAGCACAGGACGGACGTCTCAGGTACGTTATAAGGCAGCTCACCTGATCCACCATGTTCTTCCTGTGGGTTCTGTGCTTCTATTACCTTGTACAACGGAGCCCTGAACACCCATCCTGCATGTATGATATCTAGGAACTCCCCTCACTCTCAGGACACGTGTAATACAGACAGTCCCGGAGTCCCCCTCACTCTCAGGACACGTGTAATATAGACAGTCCCGGCGTCCCCTCGCTCTCAGGACACGTGTAATACAGACAGTCCCGCCGTCCCCTCACTCTCAGGACACGTGTAATACAGACAGTCCCCTCACTCTCAGGACACGTGTAATACAGACAGTCCCTGTGTCCCCTCACTCTCAGGACAGTGTAATACAGACAGTCCCGGTGTTCCCTCACTCTCAGGACACGTGTAATACAGACAGTCCCGGCATCCCCTCACTCTCAGGACACGTGTAATACAGACAGTCCCTTCATCCCCTCACTCTCAGGACACGTGTAATACAGACAGTCCCGGCGTCCCCTCACTCTCAGGACACGTGTAATACAAACAGTCCCGGCGTCCCCTCACTCTCAGGACACGTGTAATACAGACAGTCCCGGCGTCCCCTCACTCTCAGGACACGTGTAATACAGACAGTCCCGGCGTCCCCTCACTCTCAGGACACGTGTAATACAGACAGTCCCGGCGTCCCCTCACTCTCAGGACACGTGTAATACAGACAGTCCCGGTGTTCCCTCACTCTCAGGACACGTGTAATACAGACAGTCCCGGCATCCCCTCACTCTCAGGACACGTGTAATACAGACAGTTTCTTCATCCCCTCACTCTCAGGACACGTGTAATACAGACAGTCCCGGCGTCCCCTCACTCTCAGGACATGTGTAATACAGACAGTCCCAGCGTCCCCTCACTCTCAGGACACGTGTAATACAGACAGTCCCGGTGTCCCCTCACTCTCAGGACACGTGTAATACAGACAGTCCCGGTGTCCCCTCACTCTCAGGACACGTGTAATACAGACAGTCTCTGGATCCCCTCACTCTCAGGACACAGACAGTCCCGGTGTCCCCTCACTCTCAGGACACGTGTAATACAGACAGTCCCGGCGTCCCCTCACTCTCAGGACATGTGTAATACAGACAGTCCCGGCGTCCCCTCACTCTCAGGACACGTGTAATACAGACAGTCCCGGCGTCCCCTCACTCTCAGGACACATGTAATACAGACAGTCCCGGCATCCCCTCACTCTCAGGACACGTGTAATACAGACAGTCCCGGCGTCCCCTCACTTTCAGGACACGTGTAATACAGACAGTCCCGGCGTCCCCTCACTCTCAGGACACGTGTAATACAGACAGTCCCGGCGTCCCCTCACTGTCAGGACACGTGTAATACAGACAGTCCCGGTGTCCCCTCACTCTCAGGACACGTGTAATACAGACAGTCCCGGTGTCCCCTCACTCTCAGGACACGTGTAATACAGACAGTCCCGGCGTCCCCTCACTCTCAGGACACAGACAGTCCCGGCGTCCGCTCACTCTCAGGACACGTGTAATACAGACAGTCCCGGCGTCCCCTCACTCTCAGGACACATGTAATACAGACAGTCCCGGCATCCCCTCACTCTCAGCAGATGTGAGATACAGACAGTCCCGGCGTCCCCTCACTCTCAGGACACGTGTAATACAGACAATCCCGGCGTCCCCTCACTCTCAGCACATGTGTAATACAGACAGTCCCGGCGTCCCCTCACTCTCAGGACACGTGTAATACAGACCGTCCCCTCACTCTCAGGACACGTGTAATACAGACAGTCCCGGGGTTCCCTCACTCTCAGGACACGTGTAATACAGACAGTCCCGGCGTCCCCTCACTCTCAGGTCACATGTAATACAGACAGTCCCGGCGTCCCCTCACTCTCAGGACACGTGTAATACAGACAGTCCCGGCGTCCCCTCACTCTCAGTACACGTGTAATACAGACAGTCCCGGCGTCCCCTCACTCTCAGGACACGTGTATTACAGACAGTCCCGGCGTCCCCTCACTCTCAGGACATGTGTAATACAGACAGTCCCGGCGTCCCCTCACTCTCAGGACATGTGTAATACAGACAGTCCCGGCGTCCCCTCACTCTCAGGACACGTGTAATACAGACAGTCCCGGCATCCCCTCACTCTCAGGACACGTGTAATACAGACAGTCCCAGCGTCCCCTCACTCTCAGGACACGTGTAATACAGACAGTCCCGGCGTCCCCTCACTCTCAGGACACATGTAATACAGACAGTCCCGGCGTCCCCTCACTCTCAGGACACGTGTGATACAGACAGTCCCGGCGTCCCCTCACTCTCAGGACACGTGTGATACAGACAGTCCCGGCGTCCCCTCGCTCTTAGGACACGTGTAATACAGACAGTCCCGGCGTCCCCTCACTCTCAGGACACGTGTAATACAGACAGTCCCGGCATCCCCTCACTCTCATGACACGTGTAATACAGACATGTCCTGAGAGTGAGGGGACGCTGGGACTGTGTAATACAGACAGTCCCGGCGTCCCCTCACTCTCAGGACACGTGTAATACAGACAGTCCCGGCGTCCCCTTACTCTCCGGACGCGTGTAATACAGACAGTCCCGGCGTCCCCTCACTCTCAGGACACGTGTAATACAGACAGTCCCGGCGTCCCCTCACTCTCAGGACACGTGTAATACAGACAGTCCCGGCGTCCCCTCACTCTCAGGACACGTGTAATACAGACAGTCCCGGTGTCCCCTCACTCTCCGGACGCGTGTAATACAGACAGTCCCGGCGTCCCCTCACTCTCAGGACACATGTAATACAGACAGTCCCGGCGTCCCCTCACTCTCAGGACACGTGTAATACAGACAGTCCCGGCGTCCCCTCACTCTCAGGACACGTGTAATACAGACAGTCCCGGCGTCCCCTCACTCTCAGGACACGTGTAATACAGACAGTCCCGGCGTCCCCTCACTCTCGGGACACGTGTAATACAGACAGTCCCGGCGTCCCCTCACTCTCGGGACACGTGTAATACAGACAGTCCCGGCGTCCCCTCACTCTCTGGACACGTGTAATACAGACAGTCCCGGCGTCCCCTCACTCTCAGGACACGTGTAATACAGACAGTCCCGGCGTCCCCTCACTCTCAGGACACGTGTAATACAGACAGTCCCGATGTCTCCTCACTCTCAGGACACGTGTAATACAGACAGTCCCGGCGTCCCCTCACTCTCAGGACACGTGTAATACAGACAGTCCCGGCGTCCCCTCACTCTCAGGACACGTGTAATACAGACAGTCCCGGCGTCCCCTCACTCTCAGGACACAGACAGTCCCGGCGTCCCCTCACTCCCAGGACACGTGTAATACAGACAGTCCCGGTGTCCCCTTACTCTCAGGACATGTGTAATACAGACAGTCCCGGCGTCCCCTCACTCTCAGGACACGTGTAATACAGACAGTACCGGCGTCCCCTCACTCTCAGGCGTGTAATACAGACAGTCCCGGCATCCCCTCACTCTCAGGACACGTGTAATACAGACAGTCCCGGAGTCCCCTCACTCTCAGCACACGTGTAATACAGACAGTCCCGGCGTCCCCTCACTCTCAGGACACGTGTAATACAGACAGTCCCGGCGTCCCCTCACTCTCAGGACACGTGTAATACAGACAGTCCCGATGTCTCCTCACTCTCAGGACACGTGTAATACAGACAGTCCCGGCGTCCCCTCACTCCCAGGACACGTGTAATACAGACAGTCCCGGCGTCCCCTCACTCCCAGGACACGTGTAATACAGACAGTACCGGCGTCCCCTCACTCTCAGGACACGTGTAATACAGACAGTCCCGGCGTCCCCTCACTCTCAGGACACGTGTAATACAGACAGTCCCGGCGTCCCCTCACTCTCAGGACACGTGTAATACAGGACACACCAACCCACCATGGGCGGATCTAAAGTCTAGGTCTCCTCCCACTCTACATTTTATTCCTCCCACTTCTACTTATTGTTCCTCCCATTTTCAGTCTGAACTTTCTTTATGGAACTGCACATTGCTGACAATGGATATATTTAGTTAAAGCTGGACCTTGTGAGCTCGTCCAGTCATTAATTACCCTTACTGGCTAACATGACATCTTGTACGATGCACTTATGGAGAATGGAGATGTTTAGGTAACGCTGGACCTCGGGGGCCAGGCTGTGGTCAGCAGATCTGCTTGGTCATTAACATGACATCTTGTACGATGCACTTATCTGACACTGCTCTGTATCTATCTTCTCAGTTATTTACCCTTTCCACCATTCTCTGCTTCTATCTCCCCCTTCCTCAATGCTTCTCCTGCTCTTGCCTCCATCCACCCATTCCTCTACTGGCTCCATACGTCCCCCCTCAGGGTGAACGACAGTATACTCTTTGTGAACGAGGTTGATGTACGTGAGGTGACGCACAGCACAGCGGTGGAAGCTCTGAAGGACGCCGGCTCCATAGTCCGTCTCTACGTGATGCGAAGGAAACCAGCATCTGAGAAAATAATTGAAATCAAACTGATTAAGGGTCCAAAAGGTAAAGTGTGAGAATGAGCCCCACATTAAGGGAGAGCCCTGCAGTTTGAGTAGGTGTCTCACCCTCCGCCACATATCCCCATTCCTCTCTGTAATCACAAATGAATTTCTCCTCCACCTTCTCTCGTCCTTGGTCACCTCTCCCCATCCTTCTCTGTAATGATCAGATATCTATTCCTTCATCCTCTCTAAACCTCAGCAAGTTCTCTCTTCTTCTCCATAATCACCCGTTCTTTTTCCTCAATCTTCTTTTGTCTTCAGTTACCTCTCCCCATCCTTCTATATAATCTCCTGTTCATTTCTCCTCCATCTGCTCTTGTCCTCAGTCACCTCTCCCCATCCTTCTCTATAATCTCCTGTTCTTTTCTCCTCCATCTTCTCTCGTCCTCAGTCACCTCTCCCCATCCTTCTCCAAAATCACCCATTCTTTTCTCCTCCATCTGCTCTCGTCCTCAGTCACCTCTCCCCATCCTTCTCCATAATCTCCTGTTCTTTTCTCCTCCATCTGCTCTCTTCCTCAGTCATCTCTCCCCATTATTCTCCATAATCTCCTGTTCTTTTCTCCTCCATCTGCTCTCGTCCTCAGTCACCTCTCCCCATCCTTCTCCATAATCTCCTGTTCTTTTCTCCTCCATCTGCTCTCGTCATCAGTCACCTCTCCCCATCCTTCTCTATAATCTCCTGTTCTTTTCTCCTCCATCTGCTCTCGTCATCAGTCACCTCTCCCCATCCTTCTCTATAATCTCCTGTTCTTTTCTCCTCCATCTTCTCTTGTCCTCAGTCACCTCTCCCCATCCTTCTCTATAATCTCCTGTTCTTTTTCCTCAATCTTCTTTTGTCTTCAGTTACCTCTCCCCATCCTTCTCCAAAATCACCCATTCTTTTCTCCTCCATCTTCTCTTGTCCTCAGTCACCTCTCCCCATCCTTCTCTATAATCTCCTGTTCTTTTCTCCTCCATCTGCTCTCGTCATCAGTCACCTCTCCCCATCCTTCTCTATAATCTCCTGTTCTTTTCTCCTCCATCTGCTCTTGTCCTCAGTCACCTCTCCCCATCCTTCTCTATAATCTCCTGTTCTTTTCTCCTCCATCTTCTCTCGTCCTCAGTCACCTCTTCCCATCCTTCTCCAAAATCACCCATTCTTTTCTCCTCCATCTGCTCTCGTCCTCAGTCACCTCTCCCCATCCTTCTCCATAATCTCCTTTTTTTTTCTCCTCCATCTGCTCTCTTCCTCAGTCATCTCTCCCCATTATTCTCCATAATCTCCTGTTCTTTTCTCCTCCATCTGCTCTCGTCCTCAGTCACCTCTCCCCATCCTTCTCCATAATCTCCTGTTCTTTTCTCCTCCATCTTCTCTTGTCCTCAGTCACCTCTCCCCATCCTTCTCTATAATCTCCTGTTCTTTTCTCCTCCATCTTCTCTTGTCCTCAATCACCTCTCCCCATCCTTCTCTATAATCTCCTGTTCTTTTCTCCTCCATCTTCTCTTGTCCTCAGTCACCTCTCCCCATCCTTCTCTATAATCTCCTGTTCTTGTCTCCTCCATCTTCTCTTGTTCTTAGTCACCTCTCCCCATCCTTCTCTATAATCTCCTGTTCTTTTCTCCTCCATCTTCTCTTGTCCTCAGTCACCTCTCCCCATCCTTCTCTATAATCTCCTGTTCTTTTATCCTCCATCTTCTCTTGTCCTCAGTCACCTCTCCCCATCCTTCTCTATAATATCCTGTTCTTTTCTCCTCCATCTTCTCTTGTCCTCAGTCACCTCTCCCCATCCTTCTCTATAATCTCCTGTTCTTGTCTCCTCCATCTTCTCTTGTTCTCAGTCACCTCTCCCCATCCTTCTCTATAATCTCCTGTTCTTTTCTCCTCCATCTTCTCTTGTCCTCAGTCACCTCTCCCCATCCTTCTCTATAATCTCCTGTTCTTTTATCCTCCATCTTCTCTTGTCCTCAGTCACCTCTCCCCATCCTTCTCTATAATCTCCTGTTCTTTTCTCCTCCATCTTCTCTTGTTCTCAGTCACCTCTCCCCATCCTTCTCTATAATCTCCTGTTCTTTTCTCCTCCATCTTCTCTTGTCCTCAGTCACCTCTCCCCATCCTTCTCTATAATCTCCTGTTCTTTTCTCCTCCATCTTCTCTTGTCCTCAGTCACCTCTCCCCATCCTTCTCTATAATCTCCTGTTCTTTTCTCCTCCATCTTCTCTTGTCCTCAGTCACCTCTCCCCATCCTTCTCTATAATCTCCTGTTCTTTTTCCTCAATCTTCTTTTGTCTTCAGTTACCTCTCCCCATCCTTCTCCAAAATCACCCATTCTTTTCTCCTCCATCTTCTCTTGTCCTCAGTCACCTCTCCCCATCCTTCTCTATAATCTCCTGTTCTTTTCTCCTCCATCTGCTCTCGTCATCAGTCACCTCTCCCCATCCTTCTCTATAATCTCCTGTTCTTTTCTCCTCCATCTGCTCTTGTCCTCAGTCACCTCTCCCCATCCTTCTCTATAATCTCCTGTTCTTTTCTCCTCCATCTTCTCTCGTCCTCAGTCACCTCTTCCCATCCTTCTCCAAAATCACCCATTCTTTTCTCCTCCATCTGCTCTCGTCCTCAGTCACCTCTCCCCATCCTTCTCCATAATCTCCTGTTCTTTTCTCCTCCATCTGCTCTCTTCCTCAGTCATCTCTCCCCATTATTCTCCATAATCTCCTGTTCTTTTCTCCTCCATCTGCTCTCGTCCTCAGTCACCTCTCCCCATCCTTCTCCATAATCTCCTGTTCTTTTCTCCTCCATCTTCTCTTGTCCTCAGTCACCTCTCCCCATCCTTCTCTATAATCTCCTGTTCTTTTCTCCTCCATCTTCTCTTGTCCTCAATCACCTCTCCCCATCCTTCTCTATAATCTCCTGTTCTTTTCTCCTCCATCTTCTCTTGTCCTCAGTCACCTCTCCCCATCCTTCTCTATAATCTCCTGTTCTTGTCTCCTCCATCTTCTCTTGTTCTCAGTCACCTCTCCCCATCCTTCTCTATAATCTCCTGTTCTTTTCTCCTCCATCTTCTCTTGTCCTCAGTCACCTCTCCCCATCCTTCTCTATAATCTCCTGTTCTTTTATCCTCCATCTTCTCTTGTCCTCAGTCACCTCTCCCCATCCTTCTCTATAATATCCTGTTCTTTTCTCCTCCATCTTCTCTTGTCCTCAGTCACCTCTCCCCATCCTTCTCTATAATCTCCTGTTCTTGTCTCCTCCATCTTCTCTTGTTCTCAGTCACCTCTCCCCATCCTTCTCTATAATCTCCTGTTCTTTTCTCCTCCATCTTCTCTTGTCCTCAGTCACCTCTCCCCATCCTTCTCTATAATCTCCTGTTCTTTTATCCTCCATCTTCTCTTGTCCTCAGTCACCTCTCCCCATCCTTCTCTATAATCTCCTGTTCTTTTCTCCTCCATCTTCTCTTGTTCTCAGTCACCTCTCCCCATCCTTCTCTATAATCTCCTGTTCTTTTCTCCTCCATCTTCTCTTGTCCTCAGTCACCTCTCCCCATCCTTCTCTATAATCTCCTGTTCTTTTCTCCTCCATCTTCTCTTGTCCTCAGTCACCTCTCCCCATCCTTCTCTATAATCTCCTGTTCTTTTCTCCTCCATCTTCTCTTGTTCTCAGTCACCTCTCCCCATCCTTCTCTATAATCTCCTGTTCTTTTCTCCTCCATCTTCTCTTGTCCTCAGTCACCTCTCCCCATCCTTCTCTATAATCTCCTGTTCTTTTCTCCTCCATCTTCTCTTGTCCTCAGTCACCTCTCCCCATCCGTCTCCGTAATCAGCCATGCATTTCCCCTCCATCTTCTCTCTTCCTCAGTCACCTCTCCCCATCCTTCTCTATAATCTCCCATGCATTTCCCCTCCATCTTCTCTCTTCCTCAGGCAGCTCTCCCATTCGTTCTCTGTAATGACCACTTCTCTATTCCTACATCGTCTCTTGTCCTTGGCTTGCACTCCCCTTCCTTCTCCATAAGCACCCATTCTCTTCTCCTCCATCTTCTCTCGCCCTCAGACAGGACTCCCGATTCTTCTCCGTCATCTCCCATTTATCTCTCTCATCCCTTACCCTAACGGCCCGTCCATACCTCTCTATCACTCATTTCTATTCTCTTCCCTCATGTCTATTCCCCTGTAAACGCCATATTTTTGATCTATCCATTTTATCTCTCTGATGCCTCTCAGGTCTTGGTTTCAGCATTGCCGGTGGCGTTGGCAATCAGCACATTCCAGGGGATAATAGTATATACGTCACCAAGATTATTGAGGGAGGCGCAGCACACAAGGACATGCGGCTTCAGATTGGAGACAAGATTCTTGCGGTAAGATCACAGCTCACTTTCCTTTAGTCCAATGAGATCCCTGACCAGGCGACACGTTCACATTGCCGCTTCCAGCTGGTCATTGTATCTGATGTTTTGGGACAGACGTTGGGATTGTGACACGGTCCTGAGCTCATTCTCCATAGAGCTGATCCTTCTCTGGACACCCGCAGAAGGCCTAGACATACTGGGGGGAACCCTTCGTACAGCCGCCTTATTGTCCCAAGCAAATGCCTGAATGTTGTTACTAATGAAGTCTTCTTGTTGGACGGGAGAGTTGTAACGTAAAATGTTGTTACAGAATGGAGACGATGTTATATAAAGGGGGCAGACTACTGGGCCGTATTCCCCAATAAGGCCTCAGAACGCGTGGCACCATCCTAACCCTCCATAATCATAGTACCCAGGTATAATGCAGAGCAGATCTGCAGCCTTTTAGGATTCGGTCCCCGGTGTGTTCTCACCGGGGCCAATGTCTCTGTCCTGCGTATGCGCATATTCGGTGATGGGCGGGGCTTCTGTGTGGGGGCTTTCACTGACTTACATCGTCGGCGTGGGTCTCGGACATGGCCCAGGAGGGGAGGGTGTGGAGGTGGGCATCTGCGTTTCCTGGGCGTACCCACTACATGTTGTGGTGTGCCCAGGAAAATGCTGGGTGGCATAATGCAAATGCGGATGGGCACCTGGCCTCCGGGGGATGGGGGGGGGGGCTGATATCATACAAAGTCTAGTTCTGGTACCAGGATGCCGCAAGTCTAAATCAGCAGAGACCATAGAATGATCTTGGGCCCTCACGCTACCCTGCGAATGGGGGAGGGTGCACATAGTGGCTCATGCGCATTACCCCAGAGCGAACGCCTCGGTCACAGGCCCCCCCCCCAGCATTATATGGGCGTGCCCCTGTGGAAACGCTGGACGGAGAGGGCGGATGACATCACATGACATCAGTGACCGACCCCATTACAGCCGTCACCTGCAGGATAAAGAAAGAAGTCCTGACTATTATTATTATAATGTTATTTACAAGGCGCCACAAGGGTTTCGCAGCGCCGTACAAAGGAACAATACAGGGAGACAAAACTTGGCATAACATTGAATAAATAACAAGAATACAGTATAAATAAAGAGCGCCACAGATCAATACACATTACAGCTTAAATGTAAGTAGTGAGGACTCAATCAACATACAACTAGAGGCTTGAGGCCAATGATGGAGAGGAGTATGAAGATGGTCACTGAGTGTTGGAGTAAAGGAGAGCTGTGAGTGACATGTGAAGAGAAGAGGGCTTTGACAACAAGAGGGAAGAGGGCCCTGCTCGGAGGAGCTTACAATCTAGTAGGAAGGGGAGACTGACAGATTACAAGAGGTGCAAGCGAGGGGGTGGTGGTTAGATAGCAGGATGTAAACAGGCAAGGGGTGGGATTCGGCATGGGTCGCATTTAGGCCGAGGTGAGGTAGTGATCCACAGTAATGAGCCGCAGGTTATATCCAGACATGGCGAGGTGAGGTAGTGATCCACAGTAATGAGCCGCAGGTTATATCCAGACATGGTATGGTGAGGTAGTGATCCACAGTAATGAGCCGCAGGTTATATACAGACATGGCGAGGTGAGGTAGTGATCCACAGTAATGAGCCGCAGGTTATATACAGACATGGCGAGGTGAGGTAGTGATCCACGGTAATGAGCCGCTGGTTATATCCTGACATGGCGAGGTGAGGTAGTGATCCACAGTAATGAGCCTCAGGTTATATCCAGACATGGCGAGGTGAGGTAGTGATCCACAGTAATGAGCCGCAGGTTATATCCTGACATGGTGAGGTGAGGTAGTGATCCACAGTAATGAGCCCCAGGTTATATACAGACATGGTGAGGTGAGGTAGTGATCCACAGTAATGAGCCGCAGGTTATATCCTGACATGGTGAGGTGAGGTAGTGATCCACAGTAATGAGCCCCAGGTTATATACAGACATGGTGAGGTGAGGTAGTGATCCACGGTAATGAGCCGCGGGTTATAGCCAGACATGGTGAGGTGAGGTAGTGATCCACAGTAATGAGCCGCTGGTTATATCCTGACATGGCGAGGTGAGGTAGTGATCCACAGTAATGAGCCTCAGGTTATATCCAGACATGGCGAGGTGAGGTAGTGATCCACAGTAATGAGCCGCAGGTTATATCCTGACATGGTGAGGTGAGGTAGTGATCCACAGTAATGAGCCCCAGGTTATATACAGACATGGTGAGGTGAGGTAGTGATCCACAGTAATGAGCCGCAGGTTATATCCTGACATGGTGAGGTGAGGTAGTGATCCACAGTAATGAGCCCCAGGTTATATACAGACATGGTGAGGTGAGGTAGTGATCCACGGTAATGAGCCGCGGGTTATAGCCAGACATGGTGAGGTGAGGTAGTGATCCACAGTAATGAGCCGCAGGTTATATACAGACATGGTGAGGTGAGGTAGTGATCCACGGTAATGAGCCGCTGGTTATATCCTGACATGGCGAGGTGAGGTAGTGATCCACAGTAATGAGCCTCAGGTTATATCCAGACATGGCGAGGTGAGGTAGTGATCCACAGTAATGAGCCGCAGGTTATATCCTGACATGGTGAGGTGAGGTAGTGATCCACAGTAATGAGCCCCAGGTTATATACAGACATGGTGAGGTGAGGTAGTGATCCACAGTAATGAGCCGCAGGTTATATCCTGACATGGTGAGGTGAGGTAGTGATCCACAGTAATGAGCCCCAGGTTATATACAGACATGGTGAGGTGAGGTAGTGATCCACGGTAATGAGCCGCGGGTTATAGCCAGACATGGTGAGGTGAGGTAGTGATCCACAGTAATGAGCCGCAGGTTATATACAGACATGGCGAGGTGAGGTAGTGATCCACAGTAATGAGCCGCAGGTTATATACAGACATGGCGAGGTGAGGTAGTGATCCACAGTAATGAGCCGCAGATTATATACAGACATGGTGAGGTGAGGTAATGATCCACGGTAATGAGCCGCAGGTTATATCCAGACATGGCGAGGTGAGGTAGTGATCCACAGTAATGAGCCGCAGGTTATATACAGACATGGCGAGGTGAGGTAGTGATCCACAGTAATGAGCCGCAGGTTATATCCTGACATGGCGAGGTGAGGTAGTGATCCACAGTAATGAGCCGCAGGTTATATCCTGACATGGCGAGGTGAGGTAGTGATCCACAGTAATGAGCCGCAGATTATATACAGACATGGTGAGGTGAGGTAATGATCCACGGTAATGAGCCGCGGGTTATAGCCAGACATGGTGAGGTGAGGTAGTGATCCACAGTAATGAGCCGCAGGTTATATACAGACATGGCGAGGTGAGGTAGTGATCCACAGTAATGAGTTGTGGGTTATATCCAGACATGGCGAGGTGAGGTAGTGATCCACAGTAATGAGCCGCAGGTTATATACAGACATGGCGAGGTGAGGTAGTGATCCACAGTAATGGCGAGGTGAGGTAGTGATCCACAGTAATGAGCCGCAGGTTATATCCAGACATGGTGAGGTGAGGTAGTGATCCACGGTAACGACCTGCGGGTTATAGCCAGACATGGCGAGGTGAGGTAGTGATCCACAGTAATGAGCTGCAGGTTATACCCAGACATGGTGAGGTGAGGTAGTGATCCACGGTAACGACCTGCGGGTTATAGCCAGACATGGCGAGGTGAGGTAGTGATCCACAGTAATGAGCCGCAGGTTATATCCTGACATGGCGAGGTGAGGTAGTGATCCACAGTAATGAGCCGCAGGTTATATCCTGACATGGTGAGGTGAGGTAGTGATCCACAGTAATGAGCCGCAGGTTATATCCAGACATGGTGAGGTGAGGTAGTGATCCACAGTAATGAGCCGCAGGTTATATCCAGACATGGTGAGGTGAGGTAGTGATCCACGGTAACGAGCTGCCGGTTATATCCTGACATGGCGAGGTGAGGTAGTGATCCACAGTAATGAGTTGTGGGTTATATCCAGACATGGTGAGGTGAGGTAGTGATCCACAGTAATGAGCCGCAGGTTATATCCAGACATGGTGAGGTGAGGTAGTGATCCACGGTAACGAGCTGCCGGTTATATCCTGACATGGTGAGGTGAGGTAGTGATCCACGGTAATGAGCTGTGGGTTATATCCAGACATGGCGAGGTGAGGTAGTGATCCACGGTAACGAGCCGCAGGTTATATCCTGACATGGTGAGGTGAGGTAGTGATCCACAGTAATGAGCCGCAGGTTATATCCAGACATGGCGAGGTGAGGTAGTGATCCACAGTAATGAGCCGCAGGTTATATACAGACATGGCGAGGTGAGGTAGTGATCCACAGTAATGAGCCGCAGGTTATATCCAGACATGGCGAGGTGAGGTAGTGATCCACAGTAATGAGCCGCAGGTTATATACAGACATGGCGAGGTGAGGTAGTGATCCACGGTAATGAGCCGCAGGTTATATCCTGACATGGTGAGGTGAGGTAGTGATCCACAGTAATGAGCCGCAGGTTATATACAGACATGGCGAGGTGAGGTAGTGATCCACAGTAATGAGCCGCAGGTTATATCCAGACATGGCGAGGTGAGGTAGTGATCCACAGTAATGAGCCGCAGGTTATATACAGACATGAATCTGTGAGTAGGGCAGAATTTCAGACTACATCAGACCTTCCTCACAATATCACCAGACCCAGCTATAGGGGGCACTCCCATGATCACTGAGCGTTCATCCATAGCTATGCTACTGACCTGGGCCACGGATTTTTGATTCACTCAGCCCCTCCCCTGAAGTCTAACAATGAGATGCTTCTTCCCGGTAGCGTAACCCGGTGTTCCCCTCATCCAGGTGAATCACGTCAGCCTCGAAGATGTAATGCATGAAGATGCGGTTGCAGCTTTGAAGAATACATCAGATATTGTCTATCTGAAAGTGGCCAAACCAACCAACGTTTATCTGAATGATTCCTACGCACCTCCCGATATCACCACATGTAAGAGTCTCAGTTCTACTTTACTCTCGTTCCTCATTCTTCCTTTTATTCTTCTTATCCGTCACTTTCTGTCTTCACCCCATTCGTCTCCTTCCCACCCATTCATTTCTATGGACCTACCGATGATAGCACCTTCTCAGCTATCTGTTCCTCTCTCTCCTCCAGCCTACTCTCAGCAACTGGACAGCGACTTGTGTCATCCCAGTTACCTGGGCCCTGAGTATGCGCCAGTGATGACTCCAACCTCACCCCGCAGATACTCCCCCATTCCTAAAGAGCTAATGGGAGAGGAGGAGGTACCACGGTAAGCGAGATGGGGAATGAGGAATCTGGTGGGGGTAGGGTATACTGTAGGCGGGGGAAGGGGCTGAAGAGGGTCCTCTCAGACTGAGCGATGTAAGGACAACGTTATGTGCCGCAGGGAACCGCGCAGAATTGTGATACATCGTGGATCTACTGGTCTGGGCTTTAATATCGTTGGCGGAGAAGATGGCGAAGGGATATTTATCTCGTTTATCTTGGCTGGTGGTCCGGCAGACCTGAGCGGAGCATTGAGGAAGGGAGATCAGATTATGTCTGTGAGTCTCATTGCTGCCAGTCTCCGTATATATTAGCACATTGCATGTGTCCATAACCCGTCATTGTATGTAGGTGAATGGGGTGGACCTCAGGAATGCTACGCATGAACAAGCCGCGCTGGCACTGAAGAATGCTGGTCAGATCGTCACCATCATTGCGCAGTACAAGCCTGAGGGTAAGTGACACCCTTTATATAAATGTCATATACGTATCAGGTGGTTCCCGTTACAGCCATGTATGATTCTTATCAGGTAGGTGGGCATTATGAATAACACGTGGGGCGCACTTCTCTATCCGGTATCACACGTGGGGCGCGCTTCTCTATCCGCTATCACACACGGGGCGCGCTTCTCTATCCGCTATCACACACGGGGCGCGCTTCTCTATCCGCTATCACACACGGGCGCGCTTCTCTATCCGCTATCACACACGGGGCGCGCTTCTCTATCCGCTATCACACACGGGGCGCGCTTCTCTATCCGCTGTCACACACGGGGTGTGCTTCTCTATCCGCTATCACACACGGGGCGCGCTTCTCTATCCGCTATCACACACGGGGCGCGCTTCTCTATCCGCTATCACACACGGGGCGCGCTTCTCTATCCGCTATCACACACGGGGCGCGCTTCTCTATCCGCTATCACACACGGAGCGCGCTTCTCTATCCGCTATCACACACGGGGCGCGCTTCTCTATCCGCTATCACACACGGGGCGCGCTTCTCTATCCGCTATCACACACGGGGCGCGCTTCTCTATCTGCTATCACACACGGGGCGCGCTTCTCTATCCGCTATCACACACAGGGCGCGCTTCTCTATCCGCTATCACACACGGGGCGCGCTTCTCTATCCACTATCACACGTGGGGCGCGCTTCTCTATCCACTATCACACACGGGGCGCGCTTCTCTATCCGCTATCACACACGGGGCGCGCTTCTCTATCCGCTATCACACACGGGGCGCGCTTCTCTATCCGCTATCACACACAGGGCGCGCTTCTCTATCCGCTATCACACACGGGGCGCGCTTCTCTATCCACTATCACACGTGGGGCGCGCTTCTCTATCCACTATCACACACGGGGCGCGCTTCTCTATCCGCTATCACACACGGGGCGCGCTTCTCTATCCGCTATCACACACGGGGCGCGCTTCTATATCCGCTATCACACACGGGGCGCGCTTATCTATCCGCTATCACACACGGGGCGCGCTTCTCTATCCGCTATCACATGTGGGGCGCACTTCTCTATCCGCTCCGCTATGACACACGGGGAGCGCTTCTCTATCCGCTATCACACACAGGGCGTGCTTCTCTATCCGCTATCACACACGGGGCGCGCTTCTCTATCCGCTATCACACACAGGGCGTGCTTCTCTATCCGCTATCACACACAGGGCGTGCTTCTCTATCCGCTATCACACACTGGGCGCGCTTCTCTATCCGCTATCACACACGGGGCGCGCTTCTCTATCCGCTATCACACACAGGGCGCGCTTCTCTATCCGCTATCACACACGGGGCGCTTCTCTATCCGCTATCACACACGGGGCACGCTTCTCTATCCGCTATCACACACGGGGCGCGCTTCTCTATCCGCTATCACACACGGGGCGCGCTTCTCTATCCGCTATCACACACAGGGCGCGCTTCTCTATCCGCTATCACACACGGGGCGCGCTTCTCTATCCGCTATCACACACGGGGCGCGCTTCTCTATCCGCTATCACACACGGGGCGCGCTTCTCTATCCGCTATCACACACGGGGCGCGCTTCTCTATCCGCTATCACACACGGGGCGCGCTTCTCTATCCGCTATCACACACGGGGCGCGCTTATCTATCCGCTATCACACACGGGGCGCGCTTCTCTATCCGCTATCACATGTGGGGCGCACTTCTCTATCCGCTCCGCTATGACACACAGGGCGTGCTTCTCTATCCGCTATCACACACAGGGCGTGCTTCTCTATCCGCTATCACACACGGGGCGCGCTTCTCTATCCGCTATCACACACAGGGCGTGCTTCTCTATCCGCTATCACACACAGGGCGTGCTTCTCTATCCGCTATCACACACTGGGCGCGCTTCTCTATCCGCTATCACACACGGGGCGCGCTTCTCTATCCGCTATCACACACAGGGCGCGCTTCTCTATCCGCTATCACACACGGGGCGCTTCTCTATCCGCTATCACACACGGGGCGCGCTTCTCTATCCGCTATCACACACGGGGCGCGCTTCTCTATCCGCTATCACACACGGGGCGCGCTTCTCTATCCGCTATCACACACAGGGCGCGCTTCTCGATCCGCTATCACACACGGGGCGCGCTTCTCTATCCGCTATCACACACGGGGCGCGCTTCTCTATCCGCTATCACACACGGGGCGCGCTTCTCTATCCGCTATCACACACGGGGCGCACTTCTCTATCCGCTATCACACACGGGGCGTGCTTCTCTATCCGCTATCACACACGGGGCGCGCTTCTCTATCCGCTATGACACACGGGGCGCGCTTCTCTATCCGCTATCACACACGGGGCGCGCTTCTCTATCCGCTATCACACACGGGGCGCGCTTCTCTATCCGCTATCACTCACGGGGCGCGCTTCTCTATCCGCTATCACTCACGGGGCGCGCTTCTTTATCCGCTATCACATGTGGGGCGCGCTTCTCTATCCGCTATCACACACGGGCGCGCTTCTCTATCCGCTATCACACACGGGGCGCGCTTCTCTATCCGCTATCACACACGGGGCGCGCTTCTCTATCCGCTATCACACACGGGGTGCGCTTCTCTATCCGCTATCACACGTGGGGCGCGCTTCTCTATCCGCTATCACACACGGGGCGCGCTTCTCTATCCGCTATCACACACGGGGCGCGCTTCTCTATCCGCTATCACACACGGGGCGTGCTTCTCTATCAGCTATGACACACGGGGCGCGCTTCTCTATCCGCTATCACACACGGGGCGCGCTTCTCTATCCGCTATCACACACGGGGCGCGCTTCTCTATCCGCTATCACACACGGGGCGCGCTTCTCTATCCGCTATCACACACGGGGCGCGCTTCTCTATCCGCTATCACACACGGGGCGCGCTTCTCTATCCGCTATGACACACGGGGCGCGCTTCTATATCCGCTATCACACACGGGGCGCGCTTCTCTATCCGCTATCACACACGGGGCGCGCTTCTCTATCCGTTATCACACACGGGCGCGCTTCTCTATCCGCTATCACACACGGGGCGCGCTTCTCTATCCGCTATCACACACGGGCGCGCTTCTCTATCCGCTATCACACACGGGGCGCGCTTCTCTATCCGCTATCACACACGGGGCACGCTTCTCTATCCGCTATCACACACGGGGCGCGCTTCTCTATCCGCTATCACACACGGGGCGCGCTTCTCTATCCGCTATCACACACGGGGCGCGCTTCTATATCCGCTATCACACACGGGGCGCGCTTATCTATCCGCTATCACACACGGGGCGCGCTTCTCTATCCGCTATCACATGTGGGGCGCACTTCTCTATCCGCTCCGCTATGACACACGGGGCGCGCTTCTCTATCCGCTATCACACACAGGGCGTGCTTCTCTATCCGCTATCACACACGGGGCGCGCTTCTCTATCCGCTATCACACACAGGGCGTGCTTCTCTATCCGCTATCACACACAGGGCGTGCTTCTCTATCCGCTATCACACACTGGGCGCGCTTCTCTATCCGCTATCACACACGGGGCGCGCTTCTCTATCCGCTATCACACACAGGGCGCGCTTCTCTATCCGCTATCACACACGGGGCGCTTCTCTATCCGCTATCACACACGGGGCACGCTTCTCTATCCGCTATCACACACGGGGCGCGCTTCTCTATCCGCTATCACACACGGGGCGCGCTTCTCTATCCGCTATCACACACAGGGCGCGCTTCTCTATCCGCTATCACACACGGGGCGCGCTTCTCTATCCGCTATCACACACGGGGCGCGCTTCTCTATCCGCTATCACACACGGGGCGCGCTTCTCTATCCGCTATCACACACGGGGCGCGCTTCTATATCCGCTATCACACACGGGGCGCGCTTATCTATCCGCTATCACACACGGGGCGCGCTTCTCTATCCGCTATCACATGTGGGGCGCACTTCTCTATCCGCTCCGCTATGACACACGGGGCGCGCTTCTCTATCCGCTATCACACACAGGGCGTGCTTCTCTATCCGCTATCACACACGGGGCGCGCTTCTCTATCCGCTATCACACACAGGGCGTGCTTCTCTATCCGCTATCACACACAGGGCGTGCTTCTCTATCCGCTATCACACACTGGGCGCGCTTCTCTATCCGCTATCACACACGGGGCGCGCTTCTCTATCCGCTATCACACACAGGGCGCGCTTCTCTATCCGCTATCACACACGGGGCGCTTCTCTATCCGCTATCACACACGGGGCGCGCTTCTCTATCCGCTATCACACACGGGGCGCGCTTCTCTATCCGCTATCACACACGGGGCGCGCTTCTCTATCCGCTATCACACACAGGGCGCGCTTCTCTATCCGCTATCACACACGGGGCGTGCTTCTCTATCCGCTATGACACACGGGGCGCGCTTCTCTATCCGCTATCACACACGGGGCGCGCTTCTCTATCCGCTATCACACACGGGGCGCGCTTCTCTATCCGCTATCACACACGGGGCGCGCTTCTCTATCCGCTATCACACACGGGGCGCGCTTCTCTATCCGCTATCACACACGGGGCGCGCTTCTCTATCCGCTATGACACACGGGGCGCGCTTCTATATCCGCTATCACACACGGGGCGCGCTTCTCTATCCGCTATCACACACGGGGCGCGCTTCTCTATCCGTTATCACACACGGGTGCGCTTCTCTATCCGCTATCACACACGGGGCGCGCTTCTCTATCCGCTATCACACACGGGCGCGCTTCTCTATCCGCTATCACACACGGGGCGCGCTTCTCTATCCGCTATCACACACGGGGCACGCTTCTCTATCCGCTATCACACACGGGGCGCGCTTCTCTATCCGCTATCACACACGGGGCGCGCTTCTCTATCCGCTATCACACACGGGGCGCGCTTCTCTATCCGCTATCACACACAGGGCGCGCTTCTATATCCGCTATCACACACAGGGCGCGCTTCTCTATCCGCTATCACACACGGGGCGCGCTTCTCTATCCGCTATCACACACGGGGCGCGCTTCTCTATCCGCTATCACACACGGGGCGCGCTTCTCTATCCGCTATCACACACGGGGCGCGCTTCTCTATCCGCTATCACACACGGGGCGCGCTTCTCTATCCGCTATCACACACGGGGCGCGCTTCTCTATCCGCTATCACACACGGGGCGCGCTTCTCTATCCGCTATCACACACGGGGCGCGCTTCTCTATCCGCTATCACACACGGGGCGCGCTTCTCTATCCGCTATCACACACGGGGCGTGCTTCTCTATCCGCTATCACACACGGGGCGCGCTTCTCTATCCGCTATCACACACGGGGCGCGCTTCTCTATCCGCTATCACACACGGGGCGCGCTTCTCTATCTGCTATCACACACGGGGCGTGCTTCTCTATCCGCTATGACACACAGGGCGCGCTTCTCTATCCGCTATGACACACGGGGCGCGCTTCTCTATCCGCTATCACACACAGGGCGCGCTTCTCTATCCGCTATCACACACGCGGCGCGCTTCTCTATCCGCTATCACACGTGGGGCGCGCTTCTCTATCCGCTATCACACACAGGGCGCGCTTCTCTATCCGCTATCACACACAGGGGGCGCTTCTCTATCCGCTATCACACACGGGGCGCGCTTCTCTATCCGCTATCACACACGGGGCGCGCTTCTCTATCCGCTATCACACACGGGGCACGCTTCTCTATCCGCTATCACACACGGGGCACGCTTCTCTATCCGCTATCACACGTGGGGTGCGCTTCTCTATCTGCTATCACACGGGGCGCGCTTCTCTATCCGCTATCACACACGGGGCGCGCTTCTATATCCGCTATCACACACGGGGCGCGCTTCTCTATCCGCTATCACACACGGGGCGCTTCTCTATCCGCTATCACACACGGGGCGCGCTTCTATATCCGCTATCACACACGGGGCGCGCTTCTCTATCCGCTATCACACACGGGGCGCGCTTCTATATCCGCTATCACACACGGGGCGCGCTTCTCTATCCGCTATCACACACGGGCGTGCTTCTCTATCCACTATCACACACGGGGCGCGCTTCTCTATCCGCTATCACACGTGGGGCGCGCTTCTCTATCTGCTATCACACACGGGGCGCGCTTCTCTATCCGCTATCACACACGGGGCGCGCTTCTCTATCCGCTATCACACTCGGGGTGTGCTTCTCTATCCACTATCACACACGGGGTGTGCTTCTCTATCCGCTATCACACACGGGGCGCGCTTCTCTATCCGCTATCACACACGGGGCTCGCTTCTCTATCCGCTATGACACACGGGGCACGCTTCTCTATCCGCTATCACACACGGGGCGCGCTTCTCTATCCGCTATCACACACGGGGCGCGCTTCTCTATCCGCTATCACACACGGGGCTCGCTTCTCTATCCGCTATGACACACGGGGCACGCTTCTCTATCCGCTATCACACACGGGGCGCGCTTCTCTATCCGCTATCACACACAGGGCGCGCTTCCCTATCCGCTATCACACACAGGGCGCGCTTCTCTATCCGCTATCACGCACGGGGCGCGCTTCTCTATCCGCTATCACACACGGGGCGTGCTTCTCTATCCGCTATCACACACGGGGCGCGCTTCTCTATCCGCTATCACACACGGGGCGCGCTTCTCTATCCGCTATCACACACGGGCGCGCTTCTCTATCCGCTATCACACACGGGCGCGCTTCTCTATCCGCTATCACACACGGGGCGCGCTTCTCTATCCGCTATCACACACAGGGCGCGCTTATCTATCCGCTATCACACACGGGGCGTGCTTCTCTATCCGCTATCACACACGGGGCGCGCTTCTCTATCCGCTATCACACACAGGGCGCGCTTCTCTATCCGCTATCACACACGGGGCGCGCTTCTCTATCCGCTATCACACACGGGGCGCGCTTCTCTATCCGCTATCACACACAGGGCGCGCTTCTCTATCCGCTATCACACACGGGGCGCGCTTCTCTATCCGCTATCACACACGGGGCGCGCTTCTCTATCCGCTATCACACACGGGGCGCGCTTCTCTATCCGCTATCACACACGGGGCGCGCTTCTCTATCCGCTATCACACACAGGGCGCGCTTCTCTATCCGCTATCACACACGGGGCGCGCTTCTCTATCCGCTATCACACACGGGGCGCGCTTCTCTATCCGCTATCACACACAGGGCGCGCTTCTCTATCCGCTATCACACACGGGGCGCGCTTCTCTATCCGCTATCACACACGGGGCGCGCTTCTCTATCCGCTATCACACACGGGGCGCGCTTCTCTATCCGCTATCACACACGGGGCGCGCTTCTCTATCCGCTATTACACACGGGGCGCGCTTCTCTATCCGCTATCACACACGGGGCGCGCTTCTATATCCGCTATCACACACAGGGCGCGCTTCTCTATCCGCTATCATTGATGGATGTATACTCGTAGCACAGTGGAAATGATTGGCTTTCCTCATGTTATTTAGCTGAGCAATAGGAAGCAGCTGTTGGTAGAGATGGGGGCAGAATGTCAGCGTGTTACTGTCAGGGGGAAGCCATGCGTGCCAATAAGTGTTTGTGTCTCCGCAGAATACAGCAGGTTTGAAGCCAAGATTCATGACTTGCGGGAACAGCTGATGAACAGCAGCCTGGGATCAGGGAGTGCATCGCTCCATAACGCCAACGGCAGCAAGAGAGGATTCTACATCAGGTGTGGAGGCACAGAGTGGGGACGTAGGGGCAGGACACAGAGCGAAAAGGGTGTTCTGCAGCAGCTGGTTCTGGTGGTGGTGGGGAGATGACAGTAGGGTCCTAGTGCCTATTGTTGCTCCATATGGATGGTACATTGCCCCTCTTCCCCGCGTATGAGCGCACCACTAATGTCTGCACCCCTTACCCACAGGGCACTCTTCGACTATGACAAGACCCGGGACTGCGGCTTCCTCAGCCAGGCCCTGAGCTTTAAGTTTGGGGATGTTCTGCATGTCCTAGATGCGAGTGATGAAGAGTGGTGGCAGGCGCGGCGTGTCCAGCCCGAAGGAGAGGAGATCGGCTTCATCCCCAGCAAGAGAAGGTGAGACACCGATACCGTGAGAGTGATCCTCCTGGTGGGGAAGCAGGACAACCGAGGGCCAGAGAATTACTGTATGTACCGGCACTGACTAGCACACTCTAACCGGCAGCGACCAGCGCACCGTAACCGGCAGCGACCAGCGCACCGTAACCGGCAGCGACCAGCGCACCGTAACCGGCAGCGACCAGCGCACCGTAACCGGCAGCGACCAGCGCACCGTAACCGGCAGCGACCAGCGCACCGTAACCGGCAGCGACCAGCGCACCGTAACCGGCAGCGACCAGCGCACCGTAACCGGCAGCGACCAGCGCACCGTAACCGGCACCGACCAGCGCACTGTAACCGGCACCGACCAGCGCATGTAACCGGCACCGACTAGCGCATTGTAACCGGCACTGACCAGCGCACTGTAACCGGCACGACCAGCGCACTGTAACCGGCACCGCCCAGCGCACTGTAACCAGCACCGACCAGCGCACTGTAACCGGCACCGACCAGCGCACTGTAACCGGCACGACTAGTACATTGTAACCAGCACTGACCAGCGCACTGTAACCGGCACCGACCAGCGCACTGTAAACGGCACTGACTAATACACTGTAACCGGCACTGACCAGCACACCAGCAGTAATTCTCTGGCCCTCTAACCGCCACTGACCAGCACACTGTAACCCGCACTGACCAGCACACTGTAACCGGCACCGACCAGCACACCCTAACTGACACCGACCAGCACACCCTAACTGACACCGACCAGCACACTGTAACCGGCACTGACCAGCGCACCGTAACCGGCACCGACCAGCCCACTGTAACCGGCACCGACCAGCCCACTGTAACCGGCACCGACCAGCACACTGTAACCGGCACTGACCAGCGCACCGTAACCGGCATCGACCAGCGCACCGTAACCGACCAGCGCGCTGTAACCGGCACCGACCAGCACACTGGAACCGGCACCGACCAGCGCGCTGTAACCGGTAGCGACCAGCGCGCTGTAACCGGCACTGACCAGCGCACCGTAACCGGCACCGACCAGCCCACTGTAACTGGCACCGACCAGCGCACTGTAACCGGCATCGACCAGCGCACTGTATCCGGCACCGACCAGCGCGCTGTAACCGGCACCGACCAGCGCGCTGTAAACGGCACCGACCAGCGCACTGTAACCGGCACCGACCAGCGCACTGGAACCGGCACCGACCAGCGCACTGGAACCAGAAATGGCCGGCATAGTATAGTAACCAGCAGTTCCAGTATATACATCCTTTGTTACAGGACACTTTGTGGAGGTTCTGCGTGTCGGTAGGATAATGTACAATATATAAGGCTGCACAATATAAAGAGTAATGTCAGTCTGAGCATGCTCACATCCAATGTTGGCATGGATGTAGAGCAGGCATTCCCAACTACGGTCCTCAAGGCACACCAACAGTGCAGGTTTTAGTGATATCCAGGCTTCAGCACAGATGGTTTAATCAGAATCCCTCAGATACTAATTAAGTCACCTGTGCTCAAGCCTGGATAACTACAAAACCTGCACTGTTGGTGTGCCTTGAGGACCGTGGTTGGGAAAGCCTGATGTAGACACTATAAGCAGCCAGCCCCCAGGTGCAGTCGCAGAGGGTGACATTTAACAGGAATCAATATTTTTTTGAAAATTTCACTTTTTGACGCAAATTCGTACATTCTGACCTGGCGATTTTTAGTGACACTTCAGTTCGCATCCAGGGGTTTTCCCATTATAAAGTATACAACTCGCAAATTTAATGGGATGCGATTTTTGGTAAAGGTTACTAAAAATCGCCAAACAAATAGACCAGGTTCTGACAGGGGAATCTGACAGAACCGTACGAGTTAAAAATGTTGTTTAAAGTAAAGTAATAATAATAAAAATAAAAAGACTTGGGGTCCCCCCTCCTGAGCCGGTCCTGGTGTCATAAAATCACGGGACGAACAAACAGGGGTCCCCAGGGCCGGATTAAGCCTTCAGGGGGAACTTTACACAGGGGCCCCCTCCCACTTGTCATTACTGGCCACAAAGTGCACGGGAGATTATTACACTGTCACAACACAGAGAAGAGGCAGCAAAATCTTGGTTAATGGCTGTCCCGGTCTGACTGTCCCATTTCACCGCCGTTTCTCTCTCTCCGCAGAGTGGAAAGACGAGAGTGGTCTCGGTTAAAGGTAAAGGTGAGACGATGTTGTGTTGTGATGCCGGTGTGACTGTCTGTTGTGTTATTACTGTGTATATAATCCGGACACACCGAAGTAATAAGCCGTTACGTACCTGTAGAATTCCCCAGCAGGGATCCCGCTCCCTGACTATGTCATGTGACCACTGGCTGCAATGGCTGACACCCGCTGGCTTCAGGGCCACCCCATTCTCTGTATTTCACAGATCAGTAGATTGCAGAACCTCCTAGTGATCTGGCCTACATTCCTCATGGTCCGCTCCCCTACAGATATAGCCACACTCATTGTTAGTGCAGTCACGCCATCCAGGTATCTACGGTGCACTAAGACGTAAGAGGATCCACAGCTTGGCGCTGATTGCTCCACTAATGGAAACTACAGTACAGTGCTGAGTACCTGCGACACTACAGAATACAATGTACAGTACAGTGCTGAGTACCTGCAACACTACAGAATACACAATGTACAGTATAGGAATGTATGTAGTAAGGAATGCCAAGCAGCTCAGTACATAATACAGTGCTGAGTACCTGCAGCAGTACAGAATACAATGTACAGTACAGTGCTGTGTACCCGCGGCACTACCCGTAGAACTACAGAATACAATGTACAGTACAGTGCTGAGTACCTGCAACACTACCTGCAGCAGTACAGAATACAATGTACAGTACAGTGCTGATTACCCGCAGCACTACAGAATACAATGTACAGTACAGTGCTGAGTACCCGCGGCACTACAGAATACAATGTACAGTACAGTGCTGATTACCCGCGGCACTACCGAATACAATGTACAATACAGTGTGGAGTTCCCACGACACTACAAAATACAATGTTCAGTAGAGTGCTGAGTACCAGCGGCACTACCCGCAGAACTACAGAATACATTGTACAGTACAGTGCTGAGTAACCACGGCACTACCCACAGAACTACGGAATACAATGTACAGTACATTGTGGAGTACCCGTGGCAGAACTACGGCATACAATGTACAGTACAGTGCTGAGTACCTATAGAAATACCCGTGGCACTACAGAATACAATGTACAGTACAGTGCTAAGTACCCGCAGCACTACAGAATATAATGCACAGTACAGTGCTGAGGAATACATGAACAAATGTAGCAAGGCGTTCCAGGCGGCTCAGTGCACAGTGCTGAGTACCCGCGGCACTTCCATCGGCACTAAAGAATACAATGTACATACAGAAATGTATGTAGCAAGGCATGCCAAGGAGCTCCGTGCACAGTACAGTGCTGAGCACCCGTGGCACTACAGAACACAATGTACTGTACAGTGCTGAGTACCCGTGGCCTTACAGAATACTATGTATAGTACAGAAATGTACTGTATGTAGTAAGGCGTGTCCAGTGGCTCAGTGCACAGTACAGTGCTGAGTACCCACGGCACTATGAAATACAATGTACAGTACTGAGTACCCATGGCCTTACAGAATACTATGTACAGTACAGGAATGTATGTAGTAAGGCGTGCCCAGCAGCTCAGTGCACAGTACAGTGCAGAGTACCCGCAGCACTACATAATACTATGTACAGTACCGGAATGTATGTAGTAAGGCGTGCCAGGTAGCTCAGTGCACGGTACAGTGCTAAGTACCTGCGGAACTACCCGCAGAATTACAGAATACAATGTACAGTACAGTGCTGAGTACCTGCAGCACTACAGAAAACAATGTACAGTACAATGCTGTAGTACCCGCTGCACTACAGAATACAATGTACAGTACAGGAATTTATGTATTAAGGTGAGCCAGGTAGCTCAGCGCTGAGTACCTGCGGCACTACCCGTAGCACTACAGAATACAATGCACAGTACATGAATGTCTGTAGTAAGGCGTGCCCGGCAGCTCAGTGCACAGTGCAGTAATTACAGGTCCTGCGGCACTACCTGCAGCACTACAGAATACTATGTACAGTACAGGAATGTCTAGTAAGGCATGCCCGGCGGCTCAGTGCACAGTACAGTAATTAGAGGTCCTGCGGCACTACCTGCAGCACTACAGAATACTATGTACAGTACAGGAATGTCTAGTAAGGCATGCCCGGCGGCTCAGTGGCTCAGTGCACAGTACAGTAATTACAGGTCCTGTGGCACTACCTGCAGCACTACAGAATACTATGTACAGTACAGGAATGTCCAGTAAGGCATGCCCGGCGGCTCAGTGCAAAGTGCAGTAATTACAGGTCCTGCGGCACTACCCGCAGCACTACAGAATACTATGTACAGTACAGGAATGTCTAGTAAGGCATGCCCGGCGGCTCAGTGCACAGTACAGTAATTACAGGTCCTGCGGCACTACCCGCAGCACTACAGAATACTATGTACAGTACAGGAATGTCTAGTAAGGCATGCCTGGCGGCTCAGTGCACCGTACAGTAATTACAGGTCCTCCGGCACTACCTGCAGCACAACAGAATACTATGTACAGTACAGGAATTTCTAGTAAGGCGTGCCCGGCGGCTCAGTGCACAGTACAGTAATTACAGGTCCTGCGGCACTACCTGCAGCACTACAGAATACTATGTACAGTACAGGAATGTCTAGTAAGGCGTGCCCGGCGGCTCAGTGCACAGTGCAGTAATTACAGGTCCTGCGGCACTACCTGCAGCACAACAGAATACTATGTACAGTACAGGAATGTCAAGTAAGGCGTGCCCGGCAGCTCAGTGCACAGTACAGTAATTACAGGTCCTGCGGCACTAACTGCAGCACTACAGAATACTATGTACAGTACAGGAATGTCTAGTAAGGCATGCCCGGCGGCTCAGTGCACAGTACAGTAATTACAGGTCCTCCGGCACTACCTGCAGCACTACAGAATACTATGTACAGTACAGGAATGTCTAGTAAGGCATGCCCGGCGGCTCAGTGCACAGTACAGTAATTACAGGTCTTGAGGCACTACAGAATACTATGTACAGTACATGAATGTCTGTAGTAAGGCATGCCCGGCGGCTCAGTGCACAGTACAGTAATTACAGGTCCTGGGGCACTACCTGCAGCACTACAGAATACTATGTACAGTACAGGAATGTCTAGTAAGGTGTGCCCAGCGGCTCAGTGCACAGTGCAGTAATTACAGGTCCTGCGGCACTACCTGCAGCACTACAGAATACTATGTACAGTACAGGAATGTCTAGTAAGGCATGCCCAGCGGCTCAGTGCACAGTACAGTAATTACAGGTCCTGCGGCACTACCTGCAGCACTACAGAATACTATGTACAGTACAGGAATGTCTAGTAAGGCATGCCCGGCGGCTCAGTGCACAGTGCAGTAATTACAGGTCCTGCAGCACTACAGAATACTATGTACAGTAC
The DNA here is from genome assembly GCF_055691185.1 of Crinia signifera. NCBI lineage: Eukaryota > Metazoa > Chordata > Amphibia > Anura > Myobatrachidae > Crinia > Crinia signifera. Next base: position 340,164,928 of record NC_139220.1, on the reverse strand, counting down.
AGGAATGTCTGTAGTAAGGCATGCCCGGCGGCTCAGTGCACAGTACAGTAATTACAGGTCCTGTGGCACTACCTGCAGCACTACAGAATACTATGTACAGTACAGGAATGTCTAGTAAGGCGTGCCCGGCGGCTCAGTGCACAGTGCAGTAATTACAGGTCCTGCAATAATATATAAGGTGTCAGCGTATAATGACAGTGCCTGGGTTACGGTTCCCGCTCACCTTACTCATGCGCAGTGGTGATTATCAAAAGTGACATCTAGTGGACGAATATAAGTATTACACTCGCCAACAACTCCATATGTGACACGAAACCTCAATGTACCACGCTGCAATATATGTACCACCCTGCGACAAGGCGCAGTGCGACTCCTGTATCTAGGTCTGTCTGTAAAGTAATGAGACTGTTCTGGTTGGCACGCAAATCTGCGAAGCGCAGGGGAGCGAATGGAACTGAATAAGGTCCTAAATTTGGGTAAAACTATTTATTGAACCTTCAGATACATAGGGTTAATACTCTACAAAGTTTGACCCCTGAGCATCAATTAACCATTGCCAGCATGTCCGCCAAGCTTGGAACGCCTCCTGGAAGGCATTGACCGGAATGTCGTTGTGTACCCTCATCATGGCCGCACCCACTTTGTCTACAGTCTGACACTGGTGTCCTTTCAGGCCACGTTTGATCTGGGGGAACAAAACAGAAGTCAACTGCGGTCAGACTCGGACGAGGCAGCGTAGTCACGTTGTGCTGGGGTTCCCTCACTGGCAGCAATGTGTGACTTGGCGCATTGACGTGATAGAGGACCCGGGTAGTGGCCATTTCCTTGCGGAGGACCCTGTGTCTCAAGCCACTGAGCGCTCCTGTGTAAAATGCACCGGTGACAGTTTGGGCGGATCGGAGAAATTCCTTATGACCCTTCGAGTCGAAAAAGACAATGAGCATGGATTTGGTGCTTGATTTGCTCATTTGACCCTTTTGGGGTGAGGTGAAGATGGCGTGTGGTCTCTGGATCATACTTAAAGATCCACGTTTTGGCACCTGTTATCACGCTCCAAAGGTTCATGGGAAATCACCACGCGCGTGTCCTTTTGGATCATGAGTCACTACCTTGGGAACCAATCAGGCACACACCTTTCACATTGCTGATTAGTCGGTCACGATCCCTCGCACAGTAGTTATTGGATGTCCTGTTCCCACTCGCGCACTTTTAGCTCATTTCGGCTTGTTGCTGGTCGCCCAGAGCGTGTATCGCCTGTAACGTCTTCTCTTCCCTCCTCCTCCTCCTCCTCGGATTTAAACCAGCGGTAAACTTGCGCCTTGTACAAGGATTCCTCCGTCTGAAGCATGACAAGCCTCTCGGTACCAGATTTCACGAATTTAGCACAAAACTTGATCGCATATCGTTGCCCGATGGTACGCGCCATCTTAAGCCTCGTTGGAGATAAAGCAGGACACTTTGTTTATGGCTTGATCCATACACTGCTCTGAGACACCCATCCCCCTACAGCGCCGCCATGCGCCTGATAGAATAAGCCTCATTACTCTGCGGACAGACCCTGTATACGCCGTAGGTAGGATATATGACCGTGGCTATATCACATAGGAGCTGTCTGTATCTTGTGGGTGATCCAAGACGCGGTACATGGGTGGGATATGCGTTCCTATAGAGACCATCTTCTCCTGCGCACTTCCTGTAGGACCTCCCACCCCAGCGCTCCCATCCAGATCCCCAATCAGAGCGGCCGGAGGCACCGCCACAATGTCCCTGGGTAGGGGGCTCCGAGCACCTGACAATTGTGTAATCGTTGTGTGTCATTGTGTCTGGTGACCGACTCTCGCACTGAGATTGTTTGTATCTCTGCCTTTCCACTTCTCTCCTCTGCTGCGCAGGATCGAAGCAGCACCACAGGGTCTCAGAGTATGTATCTATCACCAGGCCTATCTTACCGCTCTGCTGTTCCATTATATCTACTACACCTCACACTTACTGCTATCCCTGTGCTATGTCACTACAGCTCCCTCCTGTATCTCTCTGCTATTCCTGTACTGTCCACACACACACAGCTCCGTCACTACACCTCCCTCCTGTATCTCTCTGCTATTCCTGTACTGACCATGCACACACACAGCTCTGTCACTACACCTCCATCCTGTCCTGTATCTCTCTACTATTCCTGTACTGACCTCACACACACAGCTCTGTCACTACAGCTCCCTCCTGTATCTCCCTCCTATTCCTGTACTGTCCACACACACACACAGCTCTGTCACTACACCTCCCTCCTGTATCTCTCTGCTATTCCTGTACTGACCACACACACAGCTCTGTCACTACACCTCCATCCTGTCCTGTATCTCACTGCTATTCCTGTACTGTCCACACACACAGCTCTGTCACTACACCTCCATCCTGTTCTGTATCTCTACTATTCCTGTACTGTCCACACACACACACAGCTCTGTCACTACACCTCCCTCCTGTATCTCTCTGCTATTCCTGTAATGTCCACACACACAGCTCTGTCAATACAGCTCCCTTCTGTATCTCCCTGCTATTCCTGTACTGACCACACACACAGCTCTGTCACTACACCTCCATCCTGTCCTGTATCTCTCCGCTATTCCTGTACTGTCCACACACACAGCTCTGTCACTACACCTCCCTCCTGTATCTCTCTGCTATTCCTGTACTGACCACACACACAGCTCTGTCACTACACCTCCATCCTGTTCTGTATCTCTACTATTCCTGTACTGTCCACACACACACACAGCTCTGTCACTACACCTCCCTCCTGTATCTCTCTGCTATTCCTGTACTGTCCACACACACAGCTCTGTCACTACAGCTCCCTCCTGTATCTCCCTGCTATTCCTGTACTGACCACACACACAGCTCTGTCACTACACCTCCATCCTGTCCTGTATCTCTCCGCTATTCCTGTACTGTCCACACACACAGCTCTGTCACTACACCTCCCTCCTGTATCTCTCTGCTATTCCTGTACTGACCACACACACAGCTCTGTCACTACACCTCCATCCTGTTCTGTATCTCTACTATTCCTGTACTGTCCACACACACAGCTCTGTCACTACAGCTCCCTCCTGTATCTCCCTCCTATTCCTGTACTGTCCACACACACACACAGCTCTGTCACTACACCTCCCTCCTGTATCTCTCTGCTATTCCTGTACTGACCACACACACAGCTCTGTCACTACACCTCCATCCTGTCCTGTATCTCTCCGCTATTCCTGTACTGACCACACACACAGCTCTGTCACTACACCTCCCTCCTGTATCTCTGCTATTCCTGTACTGTCCACACACACAGCTCTGTCACTACAGCTCCCTCCTGTATCTCCCTGCTATTCCTGTACTGACCACACACACAGCTCTGTCACTACACCTCCATCCTGTCCTGTATCTCTCCGCTATTCCTGTACTGACCACACACACAGCTCTGTCACTACACCTCCATCCTGTTCTGTATCTCTATACCAGTGGTTCCCAAACTGTGCGCCTAGGCTCCCTGGGGTGCCTCAGGACACTTGCAGGGGTGCCTCGGGTTGGTCGTCCAGGACCAATTCAAATTATTTATGATCAATTATTTTTGGACGAAACCAGTGCTGGTGGCTGCCAATCATAAAATGGTTACAATCAGAAGCAAATCCTGCCCTTTACCACATAACTGACCCTAAGAAGCACATATAAACACATTCTACTTAATTTGATATATATTTTTTGGGGCCTAGGGGTGCCTTGGAAAAATTCTGATACTCTAGGGTGCCGTGATTAGAAAAAGATTGGGAACCCCTGCACTATACTATTCCTGTACTGTCCACACACACAGCTCTGTCACTACACCTCCCTCCTGTATCTCTCTACTATTCCTGTACGGTCCCCACACACACACAGCTCTGTCACTACACCTCCCTCCTGTATCTCTCTGCTTTTCCTATACGGTCCCCACACACACAGCTCTGTCACTACACCTCCATCCTGTCCTGTATCTCTCTACTATTCCTGTACTGTCCCCACACACACAGCTCTGTCACTACACCTCCCTCCTGTATCTCTCTACTATTCCTGTACTGTCCACACACACAGCTCTGTCACTACACCTCCATCCTGTCCTGTATCTCTCTACTATTCCTGTACTGTCCCCACACACACAGCTCTGTCACTACACCTCCCTCCTGTATCTCTCTGCTATTCCTGTACTGACCCCCCACACACACAGCTCTGTCACTACACCTCCATCCTGTCCTGTGTCACTGCTATTCCTGTACTGACCCCCCACACACACAGCTCTGTCACTACACCTCCATCCTGTCCTGTATCTCACTACTATTCCTGTACTGACCACACACAGCTCTGTCACTACACCTCCATCCTGTCCTGTATCTCTCTGCTATTCCTGTACTGACCCCACACACACAGCTTCGTCACTACACCTCCATCCTGTCCTGTATCTCTCTGCTATTCCTGTACTGACCACACAAACACAGCTCTGTCACTACACCTCCATCCTGTCCTGTATCTCTCTGCTATTCCTGTACTGACCACACACACACAGCTCTGTCACTACACCTCCATCCTGTCCTGTATCTCTCTACTATTCCTGTACTGTCCACACACACAGCTCTGTCACTACACCTCCATCCTGTCCTGTATCTCTCTGCTATTCCTGTACTGACCCCACACACACAGCTCCGTCACTACACCTCCATCCTGTCCTGTATCTCTCTACTATTCCTGTACTGTCCACACACACACACAGCTCTGTCACTACACCTCCCTCCTGTATCTCTTTGCTATTCCTGTACTGACCCCACACACACAGCTCTGTCACTACACCTCCATCCTGTCCTGTATCTCTCTGCTATTCCTGTACTGACCCCACACACACAGCTCCGTCACTACACCTCCATCCTGTCCTGTATCTCTCTGCTATTCCTGTACTGACCCCACACACACAGCTCTGTCACTACACCTCCATCCTGTCCTGTATCTCTACTACTCCTGTACTGTCCCCACACACACAGCTCTGTCACTACACCTCCATCCTGTCCTGTATCTCTACTATTCCTGTACGGTCCCCACACACACAGCGCTGTCACTACACCTCCATCCTGTCCTGTATCTCTACTATTCCTATACTGACCCTCCCCCCCCCCACACAGCGCTGTCACTACACCTCCATCCTGTCCTGTATCTCTACTATTCCTGTACTGACCCCCCCCCCCACACACACACAGCTCTGTCACTACACCTCCATCCTGTCCTGTATCTCTCTACTATTCCTGTACTGACCCCACACACACACACACACACACACACACAGGTCTGTCACTACACCACCATCCTGTCCTGTATCTCTCTGCTATTCCTGTACTGTCCACACACACACACAGCTCTGTCACTACACCTCCATCCTGTCCTGTATCTCACTACTATTCCTGTACTGACCACACACACACAGCTCTGTCACTACACCTCCATCCTGTCCTGTATCTCTACTATTCCTGTACTGTCCCCACACACAGCTCTGTCACTACACCTCCATCCTGTCCTGTATCTCTACTATTCCTATATTGACCCCCCCCCCACACACACACACACACAGCCCTGTCACTACACCTCCATCCTGTCCTGTATCTCTACTATTCCTGTACTGACCCCCCCCACACACACACACAGCTCTGTCACTACACCTCCATCCTGTCCTGTATCTCTCTACTATTCCTGTACTGTACCCACACACACACACACACAGGTCTGTCATTACACCACCATCCTGTCCTGTATCTCTCTGCTATTCCTGTACTGTCCACACACACAGCTCTGTCACTACACCTCCATCCTGTCCTGTATCTCACTACTATTCCTGTACTGACCACACACAGACAGCTCTGTCACTACACCTCCATCCTGTCCTGTATCTCTACTATTCCTGTACTGACCCCACACACACAGCTCTGTCACTACACCTCCATCCTGTCCTGTATCTCTACTATTCCTGTACTGACCCCACACACACAACTCTGTCACTACACCTCCATCCTGTCCTGTATCTCACTGCTATTCCTGTACTGACCACACACACACAGCTCTGTCACTACACCTCTATCCTGTCCTGTATCTCTCTACTATTCCTGTACTGTCCCCACACACAGCTCTGTCACTACACCTCCATCCTGTCCTGTATCTCACTGCTATTCCTGTACTGACCACACACACACAGCTCTGTCACTACACCTCCATCCTGTCCTGTATCGCTCTACTATTCCTGTACTGTCCACACACACAGATCTGTCACTACACCTCCATCCTGTCCTGTATCTCTCTACTATTCCTGTACTGACCCCCCACACACACAGCTCTGTCACTACACCTCCATCCTGTCCTGTATCTCACTGCTATTCCTGTACTGACCACACACACACAGCTCTGTCACTACACCTCTATCCTGTCCTGTATCTCTCTACTATTCCTGTACTGTCCCCACACACAGCTCTGTCACTACACCTCCATCCTGTCCTGTACCTCTCCCTACTATTCCTGTACTGACCACACATACAGCTCTGTCACTACACCTCCATCCTGTCCTGTACCTCTCTTTCTACTATTCCTGTACTGACCACACACACACAGCTCCGTCACTACACCTCCATCCTGTCCTGTATCTCACTACTATTCCTGTACTGACCACACACACACACACAGCTCTGTCACTACACCTCCATCCTGTCCTGTATCTCTCTACTATTCCTGTACTGACCACACACACACAGATCTGTCACTACACCTCCATCCTGTCCTGTATCTCTTTGCTATTCCTGTACTGACCACACACACACAGCTCTGTCACTACACCTCCATCCTGTCCTGTATCTCTCTACTATTCCTGTACTGACCCCACACACAGATCTGTCACTACACCTCCATCCTGTCCTGTATCTCACTGCTATTCCTGTACTGACCACACACACACAGCTCTGTCACTACACCTCCATCCTGTCCTGTATCGCTCTACTATTCCTGTACTGTCCACACACACAGATCTGTCACTACACCTCCATCCTGTCCTGTATCTCTCTACTATTCCTGTACTGACCCCCCACACACACAGCTCTGTCACTACACCTCCATCCTGTCCTGTATCTCACTGCTATTCCTGTACTGACCACACACAGCTCTGTCACTACACCTCTATCCTGTCCTGTATCTCTCTACTATTCCTGTACTGTCCCCACACACAGCTCTGTCACTACACCTCCATCCTGTCCTGTATCTCTTTGCTATTCCCGTACTGACCACACACACACAGCTCTGTCACTACACCTCCATCCTGTCCTGTATCTCTCTACTATTCCTGTACTGACCCCACACACAGATCTGTCACTACACCTCCATCCTGTCCTGTATCTCACTGCTATTCCTGTACTGACCACACACACACAGCTCTGTCACTACACCTCCATCCTGTCCTGTATCGCTGTACTATTCCTGTACTGTCCACACACACAGATCTGTCACTACACCTCCATCCTGTCCTGTATCTCTCTACTATTCCTGTACTGACCCCCCACACACACAGCTCTGTCACTACACCTCCATCCTGTCATGTATCTCTCTACTATTCCTGTACTGACCACACACACAGCTCTGTCACTACACCTCCATCCTGTCCTGTATCTCACTGCAATTCCTGTACTGACCACACACACACAGCTCTGTCACTACACCTCCATCCTGTCCTGTATCTCTCTGCTATTCCTGTATGTGTTGATGATGTAGTGTCATCCAGTAACTCTTTGTCTTTATGTAGGTCGGGAAGAGGTGGTTCTCAGCTATGAGACTGTTGTGCACATGGAAGGTAGGTGAGGTCTCTGTCTGTCTGTGGTGTGTAGAGAAATAGCTTCATGTATTATCTCTGAAGTAATGATTTTCTCCTATTCCCAGTCCATTACGCTCGTCCCATCATCATACTGGGCCCTGGAAAGGACAGAGTTAATGATGATCTTTTATCTGAGTTTCCTGACAAGTTTGGCTCCTGTGTACCCCGTAAGTGTGTAGCATGCATTGTACACATACGTTATACCTGGGCGCTTAGTGCCTATACATTGTGCATGTATCTGTGTTATACAGCCAGGTGCTTAGTATCTATACAGTGTACACGTCTCTGCATTATACCCATGCACTTAGTGTCTATACATTGTGCATGTATCTGTGTTATACAGCCAGGTGCTTAGTATCTATACAGTGTACATGTCTCTGCATTATACCCATGCACTTAGTGCCTATACATTGTGCATGTATCTGTGTTATACAGCCAGGTGCTTAGTATCTATACAGTGTACATGTCTCTGCTTTACACCCATGCACTTAGTGCCTATACATTGTGCATGTATCTGTGTTATACAGCCAGGTGCTTAGTATCTATACAGTGTACACGTCTCTGCATTATACCCATGCACTTAGTGCCTATACATTGTGCAAGTATCTGTGTTATACAGCCAGGTGCTTAGTATCTATACAGTGTACACGTCTCTGCATTATACCCATGCACTTAGTGCCTATACTTTGTGCATGTATCTGTGTTATACAGCCAGGTGCTTAGTATCTATACAGTGTACACGTCTCTGCATTATACCCATGCACTTAGTGCCTATACATTGTGCAAGTATCTGTGTTATACAGCCAGGTGCTTAGTATCTATACAGTGTACACATCTCTGCATTATACCCATGCACTTAGTGCCTATACTTTGTGCATGTATCTGTGTTATACAGCCAGGTGCTTAGTATCTATACAGTGTACACATCTCTGCATTATACCCATGCACTTAGTGCCTATACATTGTGCATGTATCTGTGTTATACAGCCAGGTGCTTAGTATCTATACAGTGTACACGTCTCTGCATTATACCCATGCACTTAGTGTCTATACTTTGTGCATGTATCTGTGTAATACAGCCAGGTGCTTAGTATCTATACAGTGTACACGTCTCTGCATTACACCCATGCACTTAGTGCCTATACATTGTGCATGTATCTGTGTTATACAGCCAGGTGCTTAGTATCTATACAGTGTACACGTCTCTGCATTATACCCATGCACTTAGTGCCTATACTTTGTGCATGTATCTGTGTAATACAGCCAGGTGCTTAGTATCTATACAGTGTACACGTCTCTGCATTACACCCATGCACTTAGTGCCTATACATTGTGCAAGTATCTGTGTTATACAGCCAGGTGCTTAGTATCTATACAGTGTACACATCTCTGCATTATACCCATGCACTTAGTGCCTATACTTTGTGCATGTATCTGTGTTATACAGCCAGGTGCTTAGTATCTATACAGTGTACACATCTCTGCATTATACCCATGCACTTAGTGCCTATACATTGTGCATGTATCTGTGTTATACAGCCAGGTGCTTAGTATCTATACAGTGTACACGTCTCTGCATTATACCCATGCACTTAGTGCCTATACTTTGTGCATGTATCTGTGTAATACAGCCAGGTGCTTAGTATCTATACAGTGTACACGTCTCTGCATTACACCCATGCACTTAGTGCCTATACATTGTGCATGTATCTGTGTTATACAGCCAGGTGCTTAGTATCTATACAGTGTACACGTCTCTGCATTATACCCATGCACTTAGTGCCTATACATTGTGCATGTATCTGTGTTATACAGCCAGGTGCTTAGTATCTATACAGTGTACACGTCTCTGCATTATACCCATGCACTTAGTGCCTATACATTGTGCATGTATCTGTGTTATACAGCCAGGTGCTTAGTATCTATACAGTGTACACGTCTCTGCATTATACCCATGCACTTAGTGCCTGTACATTGTGCATGTATCTGTGTTATACAGCCAGGTGCTTAGTATCTATACAGTGTACACGTCTCTGCATTATACCCATGCACTTAGTGCCTATACATTGTACATGTATCTGTGTTATACAGCCAGGTGCTTAGTATCTATACAGTGTACATGTCTCTGCATTATACCTGGGCGCTTAGTGCCTGTACATTGTGCATGTATCTGTTATACAGCCAGGTGCTTAGTATTTATACAGTGTACACGTCTCTGCATTATACCCATGCACTTAGTGCCTATACATTGTACATGTATCTGTGTTATACAGCCAGGTGCTTAGTATCTATACAGTGTACACGTCTCTGCATTATACCTGGGCACTTAGTGCCTGTACATTGTGCATGCATCTGTGTTATACAGACAGGTGCTTAGTATCTATACAGTGTACACGTCTCTGCATTATACCCATGCACTTAGTGTCTATACATTGTACAGTTATCTGTGTTATACAGCCAGGTGCTTAGTATCTATACAGTGTACACGTCTCTGCATTATACCCATGCACTTAGTGCCTATACATTGTGCATGTATCTGTGTTATACAGCCAGGTGCTTTTTATCTATACAGTGTACACGTCTCTGCATTATACCTGGGCACTTAGTGCCTATACATTGTACAGTTATCTGTGTTATACAGCCAGGTGCTTGGTATCTATACAGTGTACACTTAGTGCCTATACATTGTACATGTATCTGTGTTATACAGCCAGGTGCTTAGTATCTATACAGTGTACACGTCTCTGCATTATACCCATGCACTTAGTGCCTATACATTGTGCATGTATCTGTGTTATACAGCCAGGTGCTTAGTATCTATACAGTGTACACGTCTCTGCATTATACCTGGGCGCTTAGTGCCTGTACATTGTGCATGTATCTGTGGTATACAGCCAGGTGTTTAGTATCTATACAGTGTACACGTCTCTGCATTATACCCATGCAATTAGTGCCTATACATTGTACAGTTATCTGTGTTATACAGCCAGGTGCTTATTATCTATACAGTGTACACGTCTGCATTATACCCATGCACTTAGTGCCTATACATTGTACATGTATCTGTGTTATACAGCCAGGTGCATAGTAGCTATACAGTGTACATGTATCTGCATTATACCCATGCACTTAGTGCCTTTACATTGTACATGTGTCTGTGTTATACAGCCAGGTGCTTATTATCTATACAATGTACACGTCTGCATTATACCCATGCACTTAGTGCCTATACATTGTACAGTTATCTGTGTTATACAGCCAGGTGCTTAGTATCTATACAGTGTACATGTCTCTGCATTATACCTGGGCGCTTAGTGCCTATACATTGTGCATGTATCTGTGTTATACAGCCAGGTGCTTAGTATCTATACCGTGTACACGTCTCTGCATTATACCCAAGCACTTAGTGCCTATACATTGTGCATGTATCTGTGTTATACAGCCAGGTGCTTAGTATCTATACAGTGTACAAGTTTCTGCATTATACCCATGCACTTAGTGTCTATACATTGTACAGTTATCTGTGTTATACAGCCAGGTGCTTATTATCTATACAGTGTACACGTCTGCATTATACCCATGCACTTAGTGCCTATACATTGTACATGTATCTGTGTTATACAGCCAGGTGCATAGTAGCTATACAGTGTACATGTATCTGCATTATACCCATGCACTTAGTGCCTTTACATTGTACATGTGTCTGTGTTATACAGCCAGGTGCTTATTATCTATACAGTGTACACGTCTGCATTATACCCATGCACTTAGTGCCTATACATTGTACAGTTATCTGTGTTATACAGCCAGGTGCTTAGTATCTATACAGTGTACACATCTCTGCATTATACCCATGCACTTAGTGCCTTTACATAGTGCGTGTATCTGTGTTATACAGCCAGATGCTTAGTATCTATACAGTGTACAAGTCTCTGCATTATACCCATGTACTTAGTGTCTATACATTGTACAGTTATCTGTGTTATACAGCCAGGTGCTTAGTATCTATACAGTGTACACGTCTCTGCATTATACCCATGTACTTAGTGCCTATACATTGTGCATGTATCTGTGTTATACAGCCAGGTGCTTATTATCTATACAGTGTACACGTCTCTGCATTATACCCATGCACTTAGTGCCTATACATTGTGCGTGTATCTGTGTTATACAGCCAGGTGCTTAGTATCTATACAGTGTACACGTCTCTGCATTATACCCATGCACTTAGTGCCTATACATTGTGCATGTATCTGTGTTATACAGCCAGGTGCTTAGTATCTATACAGTGTACACATCTCTGCATTATACCCATGCACTTAGTGCCTATACTTTGTGCATGTATCTGTGTTATACAGCCAGGTGCTTAGTATCTATACAGTGTACACGTCTCTGCATTATACCCATGCAATTAGTGCCTATACATTGTACAGTTATCTGTGTTAAACAGCCAGGTGCATAGTATCTATACAGTGTTCACGTATCTGCATTATACCCATGCACTTAGTGCCTATACATTGTACATGTATCTGTGTTATACAGCCAGGTGCTTAGTATCTATACAGTGTACACGTCTCTGCATTATACCCATGCACTTAGTGCCTATACATTGTACATATATCTGTGTTATACAGCCAGGTGCTTAGTATCTATACAGTGTACATGTCTCTGCATTATACCTGGGCACTTAGTGCCTGTACATTGTGCATGCATCTGTGTTATACAGACAGGTGCTTAGTATCTATACAGTGTACACGTCTCTGCATTATACCCATGCACTTAGTGTCTATACATTGTACAGTTATCTGTGTTATACAGCCAGGTGCTTAGTATCTATACAGTGTACACGTCTCTGCATTATACCCATGCACTTAGTGCCTATACATTGTGCATGTATCTGTGTTATACAGGAAGGTGCTTATTATCTATACAGTGTACACGTCTCTGCATTATACCTGGGTGCTTAGTGCCTGTACATTGTGCCTGCATCTGTGTTATACAGCCAGGTGCTTAGTATCTATACAGTGTACACGTCTCTGCATTATACCCATGCACTTAGTGCCTATACATTGTGCATGTATCTGTGTTATACAGCCAGGTGCTTAGTGTCTATACAGTGTACACGTCTCTGCATTATACCTGAGCGCTTAGTGCCTATACATTGTGCATGTATCTGTGGTATACAGCCAGGTGCTTAGTATCTATACAGTGTACACGTCTCTGCATTATACCCATGCAATTAGTGCCTATACATTGTACAGTTATCTGTGTTATACAGCCAGGTGCTTATTATCTATACAGTGTACACGTCTCTGCATTATACCCATGCACTTAGTGCCTATACATTGTACATGTATCTGTGTTATACAGCCAGGTGCTTAGTATCTATACAGTGTACACGTCTCTGCATTACACCCATGCACTTAGTGCCTATACATTGTACAGTTATCTGTGTTATACAGCCAGGTGCTTATTATCTATACAGTGTACACGTCTGCATTATACCCATGCACTTAGTGCCTATACATTGTACATGTATCTGTGTTATACAGCCAGGTGCATAGTAGATATACAGTGTACACGTCTCTGCATTATACCCATGCACTTAGTGCCTTTACATTGTACATGTGTCTGTGTTATACAGCCAGGTGCTTATTATCTATACAGTGTGCACGCCTGCATTATACCCATGCACTTAGTGCCTATACATTGTACAGTTATCTGTGTTATACAGCCAAGTGCTTAGTATCTATACAGTGTACATGTCTCTGCATTATACCTGGGCGCTTAGTGCCTATACATTGTGCATGTATCTGTGTTATACAGCCAGTTGCTTAGTATCTATACAGTGTACACGTCTCTGCATTATACCTGGGCGCTTAGTGCCTATACATTGTGCATGTATCTGTGTTATACAGCCAGGTGCTTAGTATCTATACAGTGTACACGTCTCTGCATTACACCCATGCACTTAGTGCCTATACATTGTACATGTATCTGTGTTATACAGCCAGGTGCTTAGTATCTATACAGTGTACACGTCTCTTCATTATACCCATGCACTTAGTGCCTATACATTGTGCATGTATCTGTGTTATACAGCCAGGTGCTTAGTATCTATACAGTGTACACGTCTCTGCATTATAACCATTCACACAGTGCCTATACATTGTGCATGTATCTGTGTTATACAGCCAGGTGCTTAGTATCTATACAGTGTACACGTCTCTGCATTATACCCATGCACTTAGTGCCTATACATTGTACATGTATCTGTGTTATACAGCCAGGTGCTTAGTATCTATACAGTGTACATGTCTCTGCATTATACCTGGGCGCTTAGTGCCTGTACATTGTGCATGTATCTGTGTTATACAGCCAGGTGCTTAGTTTCTATACAGTGTACACGTCTCTGCATTATACCCATGCACCTAGTGCCTATACATTGTACATGTATCTGTGTTATACAGCCAGGTGCTTAGTATCTATACAGTGTACACGTCTCTGCATTATACCCATGCACTTAGTGCCTATACATTGTGCATGTATCTGTGTTATACAGCCAGGTGCTTAGTATCTATACAGTGTACACGTCTCTGCATGAGCTTAGTGCCTATACATTGTACACATCTCGCATTATACCAATGTGCTTAGTGCATGTTCATTGTATACATCTCTGCATTATACCCATGTGATTAGTGCCTATACATTTTGCATGTCTCTTCATTATACCCATGCGCTTAGTGCCTATACACTGTACACATGTATTATACCATGCACTTAGTGCCTTTACATTGTACATGTATATGTGTTATACAGCCAGGTACTTAGTATCTATACAGTGTACACGTCTCTGCATTATACCCATAAGCTTAATGCATGTTCATTGTACACATGCATTATACCTAGGCGCTTAGTGCTTTTACATTGTACATTTATCTGTGTTTTACAGCCAGGTGCTTAGTACCTATACATTGTACACGTATTTGCTTAATACCCATACGCTTAGTGCATATAAATTGTACATGTCTCGCATTATACCCATGAGCTTAGTGCCTTTATATGGTACACATCTCTGCATTATACCCAATGTGCTTAGTGCATGTTCATTGTACATGTCTTTGCATTATATCCAAGCTCTTAGTGCCTATATACTGTGCATGTCTCTGCATTATACCCATGCACTTAGAACCTATACATTTTACACATATCCACATTATACTCATGTGCTTAATGCCTATACATTGTACAAATGCATTATACCTGGGCGCTTAGTGCCTTTTGAGTTTTACATTTAGTTGTGTTATACAGCGAGGTGCTTTGTACCTATACATTGTACACATCTCTGCATTATACCCATGACCTTTGTGCCTATATATTGTGCATGTCTCTGCAGTACACTCATGTGCTTAGTGCTTATACATTGTACATGTATCTGTGTTATACAGCCAGGTGCTTAGTATCTATACAGTGTACACGTCTCTGCATTATACCCATGCACTTAGTGCCTGTACAGTGTGCATGTATCTGTGTTATACAGCCAGGTGCTTAGTATCTATACAGTGTACACATATCTGCATTATACCCATGTGATTAGTGCCTATACATTGTACACATCTCTGCATTATACCCATGGCCTTTGTGCCTATATATTGTCCATGTCTCTGCATTACACCCATGTGCTTAGTGCCTATACATTGTACATTTCTCTGCATTATAAACAGACACTTACAGTAGTTCCTATATATTGTTCACATCTCTGCATTATACCCGGGTTCTTAGTGCTTATACATTCTACACATCTTTGTGTTATACAGCTAGGTGGTTATTGCCTATACATTGAACACATATTTGTGGTATACAGCCGTGTACTTAGTGCCTATAAATTGTACAAGTCTCTGCATTACACCTGGGTGGTTAGTGCCTATACATTGTGCATGTATCTGTTATACAGCCAGGTGCTTATTATCTATACAGTGTACATGCCTCTGCATTATACCCTTGCACTTAGTGCCTATAACTTGTACATGTATATGTGTTATACAGCTAGATGCTTAGTGCCTATACATTGAACACATGCATTATACCGAGGCACTTAGTGTCTTTTACATTGTACACGTCTTTGCATTATACCCATGCGTTTAGTTCCTAAACATTGTTTCACGTCTCTGCATTATACCCATGCACTTAGTGCCTATACATTCGACACGTCTTTGCATTAAATCCACGCGCTTAGTGCCTATACATTGTACACATATCCACATTATACCCATGCACTTAGTGCCTATACATTGTACACATCTCTGCATTATAACCATGCGCTTAGTGCCTGTTCACTGTACACATAGAAATGTAGAATGTGACGGCAGATAAGAACCACTTGGCCCATCTAGTTTGCCCCCTTTTTAAACATATTACCTCAAACCATAAACTGTATGATCCTTATTTTCTTGTAAGGATATAAATATGCCTATCCCAAGCATGTTTACATTGAACTACTGTATTTGCCTCTACCACCTCTGATGGGAGGCTATTCCACTTATCTACTACCCTTTCTGCGAAGTAATTCTTCCTCACATTTCCCCTGAATCCCCCCCCCCCCCCCCCAGTGTCAGTGCATGTCCTCGTGTTCTGTTGCTCCTCTTCCTGTGAGGTATGTCTCCCACCTGCACCTTGTTAAAACCCTTGATATATATTTGAAAGTTTCTATCATGTCCCCCCTTTCTCTTCTCTGCTCTAAAGTATACATATTAAGATCTTTTAGTCTTTCCTGGTACGTTTTGTGATGTAGGCCATGCACCATTTTAGTTGCCCTTCTTTGTACAGTCTCTAATGTATTTATATCCTTCTGGAGATATGGTCTCCAGAACTGAACACAATACTCTAGGTGAGGTCGTACCAATGACCTATACAATGGCATTATTACTTCTTTCTTTCTACTGCTGATACCTCTTCCTATGCAACCAAGCATCTGACTTGCCTTCTTCATTGCTTTGTTACATTGCCTACCTGCCTTTAAGTCCCCTGAAATAGTGACACCTAGATCCCTCTCTTCCTCAGTAGTTTCCATTATAGTGCCATTTATACTATATTGAGTCTTTGGATTTCTGAGACCCAAGTGCATGATTTTGCATTTTTTGGCATTAAACTGTAGTTGCCATGCTCTTGACCATTCCTCTTATCTACCTAGATCCTCAATAATTTGTTTTACCCCTCCTGGTGTGTCTACCCTGTTGCATACCTTTGTGTCATCTGCAAAAAGGCACATTTTACCCTCAATTCCATTTGCAATATCACCAATAAAGATATTAAAAAGCACCGGTCCAAGTACAGATCCCTGGGGTACTCCACTTGTAACCTTTCCCTCCTTTGACTGTACTCCGTTTACTACAACTCTCTGTTTTGTGTCCTGCAACCACGCTCTTATCCATTCAACTATCTTAGAATCCAATCCCAAGCTTTCAAGTTTATTTAACAGTCTGCGATGTGGGACAGTGTCAAAAGCTTTACTAAAGTCTAGATAAGCTACATCTACAGCCCCACCTTGATCTATTACTTTAGTCACCCAGTCAAAAAAGTCAATAAGATTTGTTTGACATGATCTTCCCCCAGTAAACCCATGCTGTTTTGATCCTGTAAATTGCTGGTTTTGAGATATTCTACAACTCTTTGTTTTAAAAGTGTTTCCATCAATTTCCTTACTACTGATGTGAGGATCACTGGTCGATAGTTGCTTACCTCTTCCTTGCTTCCACTTTTGTGCAGTGGGACTACATTTGCTGTTTTCCAGTCCTCTGGGATTACTCCAGTAGCTAGTGAATGGGCATAGGGCGGGACCACACTGAGTATATAACAATGGCGTAGGGCGGGACCACACACTTGAATTAAATGAACCATACACAATTATCGCAGAAGTTGTGTAACAGCTGTGCTAGAGATAACCACTGTCCCAGGAGCTGACAATCTGTACTTTTTTATATAATGAGTTGGATATGAGGCCTCATAAACCACCTGTTGGTTGCGGCTTCCCACCCTAATCTCCACAGACCACCCACATCTTCTCCCATTTCTACCCGCAGATACGACACGCCCCAAGCGAGATTATGAGGTGGACGGGCGAGATTACCACTTTGTATCGTCCCGGGAAAAGATGGAGAAGGATATACAGGGTCACAAGTTCATTGAGGCTGGACAGTATAACGGACACTTGTACGGAACGAGTGTACAGAGCGTCAGGGAGGTGGCCGAGCAGGTACAGTAGCTGTGTTCTTTTACTTACCTATGTCCCCTCCCAACACCGGACAGTCCTAATCTGCCCTTATCCACCTAGCAGGGGAAGCACTGCATCCTAGACGTATCGGCCAACGCTGTCAGACGCCTGCAAGCTGCCCAGCTTCAACCCATCGCCATCTTTATACGGCCCAAGACATTGGAAAATATCCTGTAAGTGTCTCATCTGCCGGCCTAAGCGTTTTCTTTTCTGTGTATCTGATCAGTAAGGATTGGGTAAAGAGTCTGGGTGCTATAAAGATCTGTAGTCTTGGTTCCACATATGTAGTATCTCCAGGCTGATATAGAGATCCGTAGGTGACAGTCCTGGTTCCACATACGTAGTATCTCCAGGCTGATATAGAGATCTGTAGGTGACAGTCCTGGTTCCCCATACATGGTATCTCCAGGCTGATATAGAGATCTGTAGGTGACAGTCCTGGTTCCCCATATATGATATCTCCAGGCTGATATAGAGATCTGTAGGTGACAGTCCTGGTTCCCCATACATGGTATCTCCAGGCTGATATAGAGATCTGTAGGTTGCAGTCCTGGTTCTCCATACATAGTATCTTCAGGCTGATATAGTGATCTGTAGGTGACAGTCCTGGTTCCCCATACATAGTATCTCCAGGCTGATATAGAGATCTGTAGGTGACAGTCCTGGTTCCCCATACAAAGTATCTCCAGGCTTATATAGTGATCTGTAGGTGACAGTCCTGGTTCTCCATATGTATTATCTCCAGGCTGATATAGAGATCTGTAGGTGGCAGTCCTGGTTCCCCATATATGGTATCTCCAGGCTGATATAGAGATCTGTAGGTGATAGTCCTTGTTCCCTATATGTAGTATTCTCCAGGCTGATATAGAGATCTGTAGGTAACAGTCCTGGTTCCCCATATGTAGTATCTCCAGGCTGATATAGAGATCTGTAGGTGGCAGTCCTGGTTCCCCATACATAGTATCTGCAGGCTGGTATAGAGATCTGTAGGTGACAGTCCTGGTTCCCCATACAATGTATCTCCAGGCTTATATAGTGATCTGTAGGTGACAGTCCTGGTTCTCCATATGTATTATCTCCAGGCTGATATAGAGATCTGTAGGTGGCAGTCCTGGTTCCCCATATATGGTATCTCCACACTGAAATAGAGATCCGTAGGTAACAGTCCTGGTTCCCTATATGTAGTATCTCCAGGCTGATATAGAGATCCGTAGGTAACAGTCCTGGTTCCCCATACATAGTATATCCAGGCTGATATAGAGATCTGTAGGTGACAGTCCTGGTTCCCCGTAAGTAGTATCTTCAGGCTGATATAGTGATCTGTAGGTAACAGTCCTGGTTCCCCATACATAGTATCTCCAGGCTGATATAGAGAACTGTAGGTGACAGTCCTGGTTCCCCATATATGGTATCTCCAGGCTGATATAGTGATCTGTAGGTGGCAGTCCTCGTTCCCCATACATGGTATCTCCAGGCTGATATAGAGATCTGTAGGTGAAAGTCCTGGTTTCCCATATATGATATCTCCAGGCTGATATAGAGATCTGTAGGTGGCAGTCCTGGTTCTCCATACATGGTATCTCCAGGCTGATATAGAGATCTGTAGGTGACAGTCCTGGTTCCCCATATGTAGTATCTCCAGGCTGATATAGAGATCTGTAGGTGACAGTCCTGGTTCCCCATATATGATATCTCCAGGCTTATATAGAGATCTGTAGGTGACCGTCCTGGTTCCCCATACATAGTATCTCCAGGCTGATATAGTGATCTGTAGGTGACAGTCCTTGTTCCCCAAACGTAGTATCTCCAGGCTGATATAGTGATCTGTAGGTGACAGTCCTGGTTCCCCATATGTAGTATCTCCAGGCTGATATAGAGATCTGTAGGTGATAGTCCTGGTTCCCCATACATGGTATCTCCACGCTGATATAGAGATCTGTAGGTGACAGTCCTGGTTCCACATATGTAGTATATCCAGGCTGATATAGAGATCTGTAGGTGACCGTCCTGGTTCCCCATACATAGTATCTCCAGGCTTATATAGAGATCCGTAGGTGACAGTCCTGGTTCCCCATACATAGTATCTCCAGGCTGATATAGTGATCTGTAGGTGACAGTCCTTGTTCCCCAAACGTAGTATCTCCAGGCTGATATAGAGATCTGTAGGTGACAGTCCTTGTTCCCCAAACGTAGTATCTCCAGGCTGATATAGAGATCTGTAGGTGACAGTCCTGGTTCCCCATATATGGTATCTCCAGGCTGATATAGAGATCTGTAGGTGATAGTCCTTGTTCCCCAAACGTAGTATCTCCAGGCTGATATAGAGATATGTAGGTGACAGTCCTTGTTCCCCAAACGTAGTATCTCCAGGCTGATATAGAGATCTGTAGGTGATAGTCCTGGTTCTCCATACATAGTATCTCCAGGCTGATATAGAGAACTGTAGGTGACAGTCCTGGTTCCCCATACATGGTATCTCCAGGCTGATATAGAGATCTGTAGGTGACAGTCCTGGTTCCCCATACATGGTATCTCCAGGCTGATATAGAGATCTGTAGGTGACAGTCCTGGTTCTCCATACATAGTATCTCCAGGCTGATATAGAGATCTGTAGGTGACAGTCCTGGTTCTCCATATGTAGCATCTCCAGGCTGATATAGAGATCTGTAGGTGACAGTCCGGGTTCCCCAAACATAGTATCTCCAGGGTGATATAGAGATCTGTAGGTGACAGTCCTGGTTCTCCATACATAGTATCTCCAGGCTTATATAGAGATCTGTAGGTGACAGTCCTGTTCCCTATATGTAGCATCTCCAGGCTGATATAGAGATCTGTAGGTGACAGTCCTGGTTCTCCATACATAGTAACTCCAGGCTGATATAGAGATCTGTAGGTGACAGTCCTGGTTCTCCATACATAGTATCTCCAGGCTGATATAGAGATCTGTAGGTGACCGTCCTGGTTCTCCATACATAGTATCTCCAGGCTGATATAGAGATCTGTAGGTGACAGTTCTGGTTCCCCATACATAGTATCTCCAGGCTGATATAGAGATCTGTAGGTGATAGTCCTGGTTCTCCATACATAGTATCTCCAGGCTGATATAGAGAACTGTAGGTGACAGTCCTGGTTCCCCATACATGGTATCTCCAGGCTGATATAGAGATCTGTAGGTGACAGTCCTGGTTCTCCATACATGGTGTCTCCAGGCTGATATAGAGATCTGTAGGTGACAGTCCTGGTTCCCCATACATAGTATCTCCAGGCTGATATAGTGATCTGTAGGTGACAGTCCTGGTTCCCCATACATAGTATCTCCAGGCTTATATAGAGATCTGTAGGTGACAGTCCTGGTTCTCCATACATGGTGTCTCCAGGCTGATATAGAGATCTGTAGGTGACAGTCCTGGTTCCCCATACATAGTATCTCCAGGCTGATATAGAGATCTGTAGGTGACAGTCCTGGTTCCCCATACATAGTATCTCCAGGCTTATATAGAGATCTGTAGGTGACAGTCCTGGTTCTCCATACATGGTGTCTCCAGGCTGATATAGAGATCTGTAGGTGACAGTCCTGGTTCCCCATACATAGTATCTCCAGGCTGATATAGTGATCTGTAGGTGACAGTCCTGGTTCCCCATACATAGTATCTCCAGGCTTATATAGAGATCTGTAGGTGACCGTCCTGGTTCCCCATACATGGTGTCTCCAGGCTGATATAGTGATCTGTAGGTGGCAGTCCTGGTTCCCCATATATGGTATCTCCAGGCTGATATAGAGATCTGTAGGTGACAGTCCTGGTTCTCCATATGTAGTATCTCCAGGCTTATATAGAGATCTGTAGGTGACCGTCCTGGTTCCCCATACATAGTATCTCCAGGCTGATATAGAGATCTGTAGGTGACAGTCCTGGTTCCCCATATATGATATCTCCAGGCTTATATAGAGATCTGTAGGTGAACGTCCTGGTTCCCCATACATAGTATCTCCAGGCTGATATAGTGATCTGTAGGTGACAGTCCTGGTTCCCCATATGTAGTATATCCAGGCTGATATAGAGATCTGTAGGTGATAGTCCTGATTCCCCATATGTAGTATCTCCAGGCTGATATAGAGATCTGTAGGTGACCGTCCTGATTCCCCATACGTAGTATCTCCAGGCTGATATAGTGATCTGTAGGTGACAGTCCTGGTTCCCCATACATAGTATCTCCAGGCTGATATAGAGATCTGTAGGTGACAGTCCTGGTTCCCCATACATAGTATCTCCAGGCTGATATAGAGATCTGTAGGTGACAGTCCTGGTTCCCCATATGTAGTATCTCCAGGCTGATATAGAGATCTGTAGGTGACAGTCCTGGTTCCCCATATATGATATCTCCAGGCTTATATAGAGATCTGTAGGTGACCGTCCTGGTTCCCCATACATAGTATCTCCAGGCTGATATAGAGATCTGTAGGTGACCGTCCTCGTTCCCCATACATAGTATCTCCAGGCTGATATAGAGATCTGTAGGTGACCGTCCTGGTTCCCCATACATAGTATCTCCAGGCTGATATAGTGATCTGTAGGTGACCGTCCTCGTTCCCCATACATAGTATCTCCAGGCTGATATAGAGATCTGTAGGTGACCGTCCTGGTTCCCCATACATAGTATCTCCAGGCTGATATAGTGATCTGTAGGTGACAGTCCTGGTTCCCCATACAAGGACTGTGTATTTTCTAGGTGATACCCTGGGGTGGTAGCACTCGTTCCTTGTACACAGTGTTACCAGCCTCTGGTATTTAGTTTCATATTGTTACATTTGTTTTCCTATATATGATCGTTTCCGATCATTTCCGTTTATTTCCATGTTCTGCTAAATATCCAGCTGTGTCACTGATTGTCCCCATTTCTCTCCTGTCTGTCACCTACACAACAGAGAAATTAACAAACGTCTAACGGAGGAACAAGCTAGAAAAACATATGAAAGGTCAACAAAACTGGAGCAGGACTTTACGGAGTGTTTTTCAGGTGAGTGCGGCACTGCAGGTGTGCGTTGTATCATTGAGCAGCTCTATATATTGTAGACTTGTGCGGTGCCTCTGGTCCAACAGACTGTGCAACCCTCGCTCACTGACCCCACCATTTGTCTCCCATATAAATGTGGATTTGCACCTGCACCACGTTAGGAGATTGCCACGTTTAGGCCAGCAAGCTCTGTGGCTTTTTTGCCCTTGTAGACCAGGCCAGTGTCAGGCATCTCCAAACCTCAAGTGCAAGTGTGGAGATGGCCTCTTAGCAGTTCCATCACCACAACCTGCATTCATGACAGAGAGATCTTCCTCATATACAGTACATCATTCATTTTGTGATAGGAAGATTCGTTGGCACCCCCAGATCCCGGTACCTCAGGTGGCCCTGCTTGCAGACTATAGGTTATGAGATGCTTCTGTTTGGAAATGTGTTTGAGGTGTTTTATTCCTGGTCTAATTTTCTCTAATTCTTCCCTTCTTCTCTACAGCGGTGGTCGAGGGTGAAAGCTTTGAAGAAGTCTACCATAAAATAAAGGGGATCATTGAGGACCTCTCAGGGCCCTACATTTGGGTTCCTTCTCGTGAAAGACTTTAAAACCAGCCTCTTCCTCCAACCCCACCGTAAAGCAGCGGAGACTCCTCTCTCTCGGAGCTTTGTATGTCTGGAGGCAATAAGGCACTCTGGATCCTCCATGGCCTGATGTCGCCACCCCTCCCTGGAGTGCCTTATTACTTCTAAAGGGGCTGATATCCTCCCACATAACAGGAGACCAGAATGTTTGTGTTTATATATGTTTTTACGTGTGTATTTAGACATGCACAAAACTATATAGACCACAATCCGGATCTTCTGTTGTTGCTTGGCTCCTTGTGGGAGTGGTTTCTTTGTGGTCCAGCCCCTGCTGTATGCAGTTGGGTGTGGACTCACAGTCACACCTCATACAGTGCATAGGGCCTGTTGTATAAAGACTTTTAGTCATGGTTTTCTATTTCGCTGTCTGCGTTTATCTTGTGCATGCGTCTTATACTGGAAGGGGGGACTGTGGATTAATGGACAAATACCCCGTTCTCCCCCCATCCCCACACACATGTCCTTAGAGTATGGGGCAGTATGAACAATAACTCCCCCTAAGAGGGGTAGTAGCTTCATGGCTGTCTCCTTAGCTCTCAAACAAAGCCATGGAGGGGTTAAGTGTGCAATGCTCTGCAGGGCTCTGGTAAAGAGCTTGATAGAAATGCTCTGCAGACTTTGTCCCAAGAGGGGCTTAGGAAGCGATGCTCTTCAGGACACTGGGTAAAAATCGGGGCCCTGCAGGGCTCAGACAGCGAAGGGTTACATACAGTACAGTAATAAAAAATAAAACTATTTTATGTGGATAAATAAAATGTTATATATTTACCCGCTGTGTTGGCATCTCCTTCTAACAGCCCCGACATTGCAGGCACCCCGATATCACACAGCCACATGTGCATAGCATGGCCTCAGTACATCAGCATTGCGTTCACTCGCTATCCCAGCATGCCTCTCTTCAGCTCCAATCAGGGTAATCCTGCTGAACCGGAAAAACACAGCTACACCCTAACACGAGTCCTCCTCAGGGTCAGGGCCATCTTAACAGCAGTGTGGGCCCCTGGGCAAAGCAATGCACTGGGGCCCTTACCCATTCTCCCCTCCTAGGGTTGGGGGGTGCTATCAGCAGCAGCTTTGATGCCCCACGGGTGGCAGGGGGTGCTCTATCTGCCACTCAACATGTAGGACCTGGAGCAGTAACTTCTGCTAATAACTCCTTTACTGCACAGGTGGTGGGAGGGAGAACACTAACGTGTGGAAGGGGGCACTGAGCTGTATGAAGGGTCCCTTGTAAATGACTTCCAGGGAGGTAGGGGGTGTTTTATACACAGGGGAGGGTTGGATAATGGAGTGGGCTTAATATTCGTCATTTTCCGGTGGAAGGGCAGCTTGTTTGACTGCAGATATCGCCATTATCTGGAAATAGATTTCTTAGCCTTCAATAGTATAAAAACCTAGAGTCCCAACTTTCAGGAGGTGCTGGGAACATGGGGATCAGAGATCAGGAGCCAGAGCAATCCATTCACAAAAATATAAAACTACACCAGACGTTTGGAGCTGGAGCAGGGACCGGCTGCTGGAAGGCTGATATCTCTGGTTCTGGGCATGATAGAGACAAGCCGCTAGTGTCGTCAGAAAGGGGAGAGTCCCAGATTTTGGAATATACTCTCAGAAAATCTCGAAGTCAGAGCGAACGTGAGAAATATGACTGGGAATTGCAATTAACAGGTCAGATGTGGACTGCTGCTTTGAAGTTGGATATCTCCAGTTCCCCAGGGCCGGTTTTCAAAATCCTGGTATCCCTGGAAAAAGGGGATCCTCAGCTATACACCTGGGGCCTCTGGGCAAGTGCCCATTAAGCCCATATGAAAAGACGGCCCTGCTCAGGGTCATCCGAAATGCTGGAGGGGGAGAAGCAGAAGGACAGACACATGGAGAGGCTGGAATCCTGTCTGGCTCATGGTGACGGAGGCTGGGAGATGGCTGGAGCAGGATTCATGGCAGGGCCGGTGCTGGGGGTTCGGCGCCCTCCTGCAAACTATAAATTTGCGCCCACCCAAGCTTTACAAAGGGACAGAGCACACCAAAAGACAAATGTGTGATCTCACAAGTAGGGGAATGGCCACACAATAGTACTCCCACTCCACATTACACCACACGGTAGCACAGTATTATTCACCTTACACAGCTGTAACTAGCCATTCTGGTGCCATGAGTTATAAAACAGGGAGAGTTTGCACCGTAGGAGCGCGCAAAAATGTAGGAGCGTGGCTTTATGGGGAATGGGCGTCGTCACATAAAAGTACCAATTACATTGTAATCCCCATAACACATTATACCACACAGTAATGCAAATTATATATTATGTCACACATCATGATGCCCCTTACACAATATGCAGCACACCTCAATGCCCATTACACATTATACCACACACAGTAATGCAAATAATACATTATGTCACACATCATGATGCCCCTTACACAATATGCAGCACACCATAATGCCCATTACACATTATACCACACACAGTAAGGCACATTATACATAAAGTAATGCCCATTACACATTATGCCACACATCATGATGCCCCTTACACAATATGCAGCACACCATAATGCCCATTACACATTATACCACACACAGTAAGGCACATTATACATAAAGTAATGCCCATTACACATTATGTCACACATCATGATGCCCCTTACACAATATGCAGCACACCTCAATGCCCATTACACATTATACCACACACAGTAAGGCACATTATACATAAAGTAATGCCCATTACACATTATACATTATGTCACACATCATGATGCCCCTTACACAATATGCAGCACACCTCAATGCCCATTACACATTATACCACACACAGTAATGCAAATTATACATTATGTCACACATCATGATGCCCCTTACACAATATGCAGCACACCTCAATGCCCATTACACATTATGCCACACACAGTAATGCAAATTATACATTATGTCACACATCATGATGCCCCTTACACAATATGCACCACACCTCAATGCCCATTACACATTATACCACACACAGTAATGCAAATTATACATTATGTCACACATCATGATGCCCCTTACACAATATGCACCACACCTCAATGCCCATTACACATTATACCACACACAGTAAAGCATATTATACATAAAGTAATGCCCATTACACATTATACATTATACATTATGTCACACATCATGATGCCCCTTACACAATATGCAGCACACCTCAATGCCCATTACACATTATACCACATACAGTAAGGCACATTATACATAAAGTAATGCCCATTACACATTATACATTATGTCACACATCATGATGCCCCTTACACAATATGCAGCACACCTCAATGCCCATTACACATTATACCACACACAGTAATGCAAATTATACATTATGTCACACATCATGATGCCCCTTACACAATATGCAGCACACCTCAATGCCCATTACACATTATACCACATACAGTAAGGCACATTATACATAAAGTAATGCCCATTACACATTATACATTATGTCACACATCATGATGCCCCTTACACAATATGCAGCACACCATAATGCCCATTACACATTATGCCACACACTGTAATTCTCCTTACAAAATATGCCAAGCACCATAATGCCCATATGACATTGACACACATTATGCTACACATAATGCTCCGAATACTTCTGGATATACCCACATTTGAAGGGCTGCTTACTCAGAATGCCCACACCAGTTGCCAAAAGTAGGTGCTCTGCTTATACGTAGTGCCCACACCAGTTGCCGACATTAGTAGCACTGTGTAACCATATGCCCACACCAGTTGCCGACATTAGTAGCACTGTGTAACCATATGCCCACACCAGTTGCCGGCATTAGTAGCACTGTAAGTAAGTAAGTAGAATTTATATAGCGCACTTTCTCCAACAGGACTCAAGGCGCTACTGTGTAACCATATGCCCACACCAGTTGCCAACAGCAGTAGCACTGCCTATACATGTGCCCACACCAGTTGCCGACATCACTAGCTCTGTCTACACACATGCTCACACCAGTTGCCGACATTAGTAGCACTAACTATACACTTGCCCACAGCAGTTGCCAACATTAGTAGCGCTAACTATACACGTGCCCACAGCAGTTGCCGACATTAGTAGCACTGACTATACACGTGCCCACACCAGTTGCCGACATTAATAGCGCTGACTATACACGTGCCCACAGCAGTTGCCGACATTAGTAGCGCTGACTATACATGTGCCCACAGCAGTTGCTGACATTAGTAGCGCTGACTATACACATGCCGACATCAGTTGCCGACATTAGTAGCGATGTCTACACACATGCTCACACCAGTTGCCGACATTAGTAGCGCTGACTATACACGTGCCCACACCAGTTGCTGACATTAGTAGCGCTAACTATACACGTGCCCACAGCAGTTGCCGACATTAGTAGCGCTGACTATACACGTGCCCACACCAGTTGCTGACATTAGTAGCGCTAACTATACACAAGCCCACACCAGTTGCCGACATTAGTAGCGCTGACTATACACGTGCCCACACCAGTTGCTGACATTAGTAGCGCTAACTATACACGTGCCCACAGCAGTTGCCGACATTAGTAGCGCTGACTATACACGTGCCCACACCAGTAGCTGACATTAGTAGCACTGACTATACACGTGCCCACATCAGTTGCCGACATTAGTAATGCTGCCTACACAAATGCTCACACCAGTTGCTGACATTGGTAATGCTGCCTACCTATACACGTGCCCACACCAGTTGCCGACATTAGTAGCGCTGACTTTACACGTGCCCACACCAGTTGCCGACATTAGTAGCGCTGACTATACACGTGCCCACACCAGTTGCCGACATTAGTAGCGCTGACTTTACACGTGCCCACAGCAGTTGCCGACATTAGTATTGCTGACTATACACGTGCCCACACCAGTTGCTGACATTAGTAGCGCTGACTATACATGTGTCCACACCAGTTGCCGACATTAGTAGCGCTGACTATACACGTGCCCACACCAGTTGCTGACATTAGTAGTGCTGACTATACACGTGCCCACACCAGTTGCCGACATTAGTAGCGCTGACTATACACGTGCCCACACCAGTTGCTGACATTAGTAGTGCTGACTATACACGTGCCCACAGCAGTTGCCGACATTAGTAGCACTGACTATACATGTGTCCACACCAGTTGCCGACATTATTAGCGCTGACTATACACGTGCCCACAGCAGTTGCCGACATTAGTAGCGCTGACTATACACGTGCCCACACCAGTTGCTGACATTAGTAGCGCTAACTATACACGTGCCCACACCAGTTGCCGACATTAGTAGCGCTGACTATACACGTGCCCACACCAGTTGCTGACATTAGTAGCGCTGACTATACACGTGCCCACAGCAGTTGCCGACATTAGTAGCACTGACTATACATGTGTCCACACCAGTTGCCGACATTAGTAGCGCTGACTATACACGTGCCCACACCAGTTGCCGACATTAGTAGCGCTGACTATACACGTGCCCACAGCAGTTGCTGACATTAGTAGCGCTGACTATACACATACCTACATCAGTTGCCGACATTAGTAGCGATGTCTATACACATGCTCACACCAGTTGCCGACATTAGTAGCGCTGACTATACACGTGCCCACACCAGTTGCTGACACTAGTAGCACTAACTATACACGTGCCCACACCAGTTGCCGACATTAGTAGCACTGACTATACACGTGCCCACATCAGTTGCCGACATTAGAAGCGCTAACTATACACGTGCCCACAGCAGTTGCCGACATTAGTAGCGCTGACTATACACATGCCCACAGCAGTTGCCGACATTAGTAGCACTGACTATACACGTGCCCACATCAGTTGCCGACATTAGTATTGCTGACTATACACGTGCCCACACCAGTTGCTGACATTGGTAATGCTGCCTACCTATACACGTGCCCACAGCAGTTGCCGACATTAGTGGCACTGACTATACATGTGTCCACACCAGTTGCCGACATTAGTAGCGCTGACTTTACACATGCCCACAGCAGTTGCCGACATTAGTAGTGCTGACTTTACACATGCCCACAGCAGTTGCCGACATTAGTAATGCTGCCTACACATATGCTCACACCAGTTGCTGACATTGGTAATGCTGCCTGCCTATACACGTGCCCACACCAGTTGCCAACATTAGTAGCGCTGACTTTACACGTGCCCACAGCACTTGCCGACATTAGTAGCGCTGACTATACATGTGTCCACACCAGTTGCCGACATTAGTAGCGATGTCTACACACATGCTCACACCAGTTGCCGACATTAATAGCGCTGACTATACACGTGCCCACAGCAGTTGCCGACATTAGTAGCACTGACTATACATGTGTCCACACCAGTTGCCGACATTAGTAGCGATGTCTGCACACATGCTAACACCAGTTGCCGACATTAGTAGCGCTGACTATACACGTGCCCACACCAGTTGCTGACATTAGTAGCGCTAACTATACACGTGCCCACACCAGTTGCCGACATTAGTAGCGCTAAGTATACACGTGCCCACACCAGTTGCCGACATTAGTAGCACTGACTATACACGTGCCCACACCAGTTGCCGACATTAGTAGCACTGACTATACACGTGTCCACATCAGTTGCCGACATTAGTAATGCTGCCTACACAAATGCTCACACCAGTTGCTGACATTGGTAATGCTTCCTGCCTATACACGTGCCCACAGCAGTTGCCGATATTAGTAGCACTGACTATACATGTGTCCACACCAGTTGCCGACATTAGTAGCGCTGACTTTACACATGCCCACAGCAGTTGCCGACATTAGTAGTGCTGACTTTACACATGCCCACAGCAGTTGCCGACATTAGTAATGCTGCCTACACACATGCTCACACCAGTTGCTGACATTGGTAATGCTGCCTGCCTATACACGTGCCCACACCAGTTGCCAACATTAGTAGCGCTGACTTTACACGTGCTCACACCAGTTGCCGACATTAGTAGCGCTGACTATACACATGCCCACAGCAGTTGCCAACATTAGTAGCGCTAACTATACACGTGCCCACAGCAGTTGCCGACATTAGTAGCACTGACTATACACGTGCCCACAGCAGTTGCCGACATTAGTATTGCTGACTATACACGTGCCCACACCAGTTGCTGACATTAGTAGCGCTAACTATACACGTGCCCACACCAGTTGCCGACATTAGTAGCGCTGACTATACACGTGCCCAAACCAGTTGCTGACATTAGTAGTGCTGACTATACACGTGCCCACAGCAGTTGCCGACATTAGTAGCACTGACTATACATGTGTCCACACCAGTTGCCGACATTAGTAGCGCTGACTATACACGTGCCCACAGCAGTTGCCGACATTAGTAGCGCTGACTATACACGTGCCCACACCAGTTGCTGACATTAGTAGCGCTAACTATACACGTGCCCACACCAGTTGCCGACATTAGTAGCGCTGACTATACACGTGCCCACACCAGTTGCTGACATTAGTAGCGCTGACTATACACGTGCCCACAGCAGTTGCCGACATTAGTAGCACTGACTATACATGTGTCCACACCAGTTGCCGACATTAGTAGCGCTGACTATACACGTGCCCACACCAGTTGCCGACATTGGTAGCGCTGACTATACACGTGCCCACAGCAGTTGCTGACATTAGTAGCGCTGACTATACACATACCTACATCAGTTGCCGACATTAGTAGCGATGTCTACACACATGCTCACACCAGTTGCCGACATTAGTAGCGCTGACTATACACGTGCCCACACCAGTTGCTGACATTAGTAGCGCTAACGGTACTTATGTAATATCTGGGCTCCCGTTTTACTTATGAGACCGCATCCGCTCGCCACGCTTCGGGCACGGTGGCTCGCTGCGCTCGCCACACTATATAAAATCAACTCCATGCGTAGTTGGATAGTAGGGGTATGAAAAAATGGGGTGCATTTAACATGGGAGCCCAGATAATACATAAGTACCACGCTAACTATACACATGCCCACAGTAGTTGCCGACATTAGTAGCGCTGACTATACACGTGCCCACACCAGTTGCTGACACTAGTAGCACTAACTATACACGTGCCCACACCAGTTGCCGACATTAGTAGCACTGACTATACACGTGCCCACATCAGTTGCCGACATTAGAAGCGCTAACTATACACGTGCCCACAGCAGTTGCCGACATTAGTAGCGCTGACTATACACATGCCCACAGCAGTTGCCGACATTAGTAGCACTGACTATACACGTGCCCACATCAGTTGCCGACATTAGTAATGCTGCCTACACAAATGCTCACACCAGTTGCTGACATTGGTAATGCTGCCTACCTATACACGTGCCCACAGCAGTTGCCGACATTAGTGGCACTGACTATACATGTGTCCACACCAGTTGCCGACATTAGTAGCGCTGACTTTACACATGCCCACAGCAGTTGCCGACATTAGTAGTGCTGACTTTACACATGCCCACAGCAGTTGCCGACATTAGTAATGCTGCCTACACACATGCTCACACCAGTTGCTGACATTGGTAATGCTGCCTGCCTATACACGTGCCCACACCAGTTGCCAACATTAGTAGCGCTGACTTTACACGTGCCCACAGCAGTTGCCGACATTAGTAGCGCTGACTATACATGTGTCCACACCAGTTGCCGACATTAGTAGCGATGTCTACACACATGCTCACACCAGTTGCCGACATTAATAGCGCTGACTATACACGTGCCCACAGCAGTTGCCGACATTAGTAGCACTGACTATACATGTGTCCACACCAGTTGCCGACATTAGTAGCGATGTCTACACACATGCTCACACCTGTTGCCGACATTAGTAGCGCTGACTATACACGTGCCCACACCAGTTGCTGACATTAGTAGCGCTAACTATACACGTGCCCACACCAGTTGCCGACATTAGTAGCGCTAAGTATACACGTGCCCACACCAGTTGCCGACATTAGTAGCACTGACTATACACGTGCCCACATCAGTTGCCGACATTAGTAATGCTGCCTACACAAATGTTCACACCAGTTGCTGACATTGGTAATGCTGCCTACCTATACACGTGCCCACAGCAGTTGCCGATATTAGTAGCACTGACTATACGTGTGTCCACACCAGTTGCCGACATTAGTAGCGCTGACTTTACACATGCCCACAGCAGTTGCCGACATTAGTAGTGCTGACTTTACACATGCCCACAGCAGTTGCCGACATTAGTAATGCTGCCTACACACATGCTCACACCAGTTGCTGACATTGGTAATGCTGCCTGCCTATACACGTGCCCACACCAGTTGCCAACATTAGTAGCGCTGACTTTACACGTGCCCACAGCAGTTGCCGACATTAGTAGCGCTGACTATACACGTGCACACACCAGTTGCCGACATTAGTAGCACTACCTATACACGTGCCCACAGCAGTTGCCGACATTAGTAGCGCTAACTATACACGTGCCCCCAGCAGTTGACGACATTAGTAGCGCTGACTATACACGTGCCCACACCAGTTGCCAACAGCAGTAGCACTGCCTATACATGTGCCCACACCAGTTGCCGACATCACTAGCTCTGTCTACACACATGCTCACACCAGTTGCCGACATTAGTAGCACTGACTATACACGTGCCCACACCAGTTGCCGACATTAGTAGCACTAACTATACACTTGCCCACAGCAGTTGCCAACATTAGTAGCGCTAACTATACATGTGCCCACAGCAGTTGCCGACATTAGTAGCACTGACTATACACGTGCCCACACCAGTTGCCGACATTAATAGCGCTGACTATACACGTGCCCACAGCAGTTGCCGACATTAGTAGCGCTGACTATACATGTGCCCACAGCAGTTGCTGACATTAGTAGCGCTGACTATACACATGCCTACATCAGTTGCCGACATTAGTAGCGATGTCTACACACGTGCCCACACCAGTTGCTAACATTAGAAGCGCTAACTATACACGTGCCCACAGCAGTTGCCGACATTAGTAGCGCTGACTATACACGTGCCCACACCAGTTGCTGACATTAGTAGCGCTAACTATACACGTGCCCACAACAGTTGCCGACATTAGTAGCACTGACTATACACGTGCCCACATCAGTTGCCGACATTAGTCATGCTGCCTACACAAATGCTCACACCAGTTGCTGACATTGGTAATGCTGCCCACCTATACACGTGCCCACACCAGTTGCCGACATTAGTAGCGCTGACTATACACGTGCCCACAGCAGTTGCCGACATTAGTAGCGCTGACTATACATGTGCCCACAGCAGTTGCTGACATTAGTAGCGCTGACTATACACATGCCTACATCAGTTGCCGACATTAGTAGCGATGTCTACACACGTGCCCACACCAGTTGCTGACATTAGTAGCGCTAACTATACACGTGCCCACATCAGTTGCCGACATTAGTAATGCTGCCTACACAAATGCTCACACCAGTTGCCGACATTAGTAGCGCTGACTATACACGCGCCCACACCAGTTGCTGACATTAGTAGTGCTGACTATACACGTGCCCACAGCAGTTGCCGACATTAGTAGCACTGACTATACATGTGTCCACACCAGTTGCCGACATTAGTAGCGCTGACTATACACGTGCCCACAGCAGTTGCCGACATTAGTAGCGCTGACTATACACGTGCCCACACCAGTTGCTGACATTAGTAGTGCTGACTATACACGTGCCCACAGCAGTTGCCGACATTAGTAGCACTGACTATACATGTGTCCACACCAGTTGCCGACATTAGTATCGCTGACTATACACGTGCCCACAGCAGTTGCTGACATTAGTAGCGCTGACTATACACATACCTACATCAGTTGCCGACATTAGTAGCGATGTCTACACACATGCTCACACCAGTTGCCGACATTAGTAGCGCTGACTATACACGTGCCCACACCAGTTGCTGACATTAGTAGCGCTAACGGTACTTATGTAATATCTGGGCTCCCGTTTTTCTTATGAGACCGCATCCGCTCGCCACGCTTCGGGCACGGTCGCTCGCTGCGCTCGCCACACTATATAAAATCAACTCCATGCGTAATTGGATAGTAGGGGTGTCACGGACCCACCGGTCGCCTGCTCCGATACGTCAATCTGAGCAGCTCCGGCCGTGACTGGGGTTCACTTAGGACACTCGGGTCCTTTCCTTGAGGTACACTGCCACCAGCCAAAACCTGATTTTAGCGCTTGAAACTGCGCAAGGGGCGTCTTGGCTCGCACCTGACCGCACAATACAATATACAAATGGTAATACGCTGGAGCGTTCTCTTCTGAGGCTAATGAGTCTTAAGAACACAGAACCAGGACTGAGAATATGTATCATTTATTCCTAGAAATACTACAGAGCTTTAGAAAATAGTTACAAGATTTGACAATGATTTTAAAAGTACACACGAGTTTTAAATGCAATTTCAGAAATAAAATAAAAAGGGAAGAATGACAGAACCGTAGCTTACACTTAAGTACCAATCCTGACGTGGGGGGGTTCTCCACAAGAAATCTCTGGTCGCTTACAGCCTGTTTGCTAGACCCCCAGGTAGTGACACTGACTATAGGGAGAAGGGTCTTAGTTATACCTTGAAGACTCCCTCATCCCTCCCACCCTTGGGATTTTTAACCATTCCCTTGCTGAGCCTAGTGAAAGTCCCTAGATATAGGATCTTTCCCATAAAGAATTTGTCCCTGCTTTGAAGTAGATTTTATACATTCCTCAAGTGATAAGAGGTAATTTAGTGTGGAGGGCCAGAGCACCTTTTGGCCTGTTGGCTGGACACTATTGCTCTCCCCCCCAATCTGGTTTATGAGGGGTCTCAGATCTTATCTTACATCCTAACTCCAGAGGAGTCCACAGATGGCTACACTCCCTGGGTCACCAATAGTCCACACACATAATACATGACATGTTCTGATCTCCCACATAATAATCACAGTCGGCATGATTTTACCAAACATACCAGACATACATTGATTGCACAGATAACCATAACAGGAGGCATACGTTAATTTGATCGATCACCTGATCTGATCGTTACACCTCCCCCTTTTAAAATGGCGCACAGAGGCGGTGACCCACGTCACCGTCTCATCAGTGCGCTATTAACTACATCACCTGGACAGGTAGCAGTGGTCTCTGTGCTGAGACAGACTGCCACTGATTGTGCGGGATCTGTACTAACACTTCCCTATACTTGGCACCACCTGACCCATAGTCTGTGAGCTCACTGATATAGTGGGAGCTGTGTCCATCCCGGCTGGTATTGACACAGCCCACCACAGCTGTGCGTCGGACTCCTGGACACGGATTCTCCCCTGCAGCTGGCAGTTTGGCCTTACTCACTGAGATCAGTACCAGACCATCCCGCCACACCCCAAACGGCCATCCCCCTGGGACTCGTAACTCGGCACGTTTAACTATACCACAGGTGTGGGGCATTCTCCCAGCACTATATACAGACTTAAACATGTCTTCCCAGCACCTCTCCTGAGCTGACTGACCCCCCCTCCCCTTCACTGGGGGGAAGGTCCACTCACTCAACACCTCACACCTCATCCTTTTGTGAGGAGATTCGCCCTCTGTGTCTGTGTGTGTGAATTGTGAAGGGGGGCACGTTTCTGCAAGGGGGAATACCAGCAGGTCATTGTCCCCTGTCTTGGGAACATCCCAGCTCAGCTTTTCCGAGGTTAATGAAGCTGAGTTTACCTGTGCTTCGCGGGCCCTCCCACCCTTCTAGTTACACACAGCAGCTTCCCTACTAGCCACTGGCTCTATTCCTGAAACCACCCTCTCACTGTACCCAGGGGTATCTTTCCCACTTCCCAGGTATGGGGCAGCCTGTGCAGGGTTGATTCTCAGTTCTGCGTGGAAAGCCAAGCTTTCCATGGCAGTCCAGGACACCTTCCTGAGCCTGACCTTCCCTCCCAGACCCGCAGGTTCTGTGGCTGGGGTGGTGCCACTGAGGTTCTCAGGAGAGGCATCCGTTATCCAGTGACGCTGGAAAAATGCACTCTCTGGAGGATTCTCAGTGTCTGGAGGGAACCCCTGCTGTGTTCCTGTATCTGTGTTTGTATGGCTACAGTAAGGAGGGGGGTTTGGGGGGAAAGCTGCAGTAAGGGACACTCTCTCCCTATCTGACAGGTCTACAGTGCACACAGGACCCACCCGGTCACTTATTATACCTGGTACCACATTTCCCACAGTAGCGCAAGACATCACATTATCAACAGTAACATCAATATCATAACCTGGGGAGACATCCTGCAATACCTGCAAATTAGCCTGTGCATCTTCCACAACACATGGGGCCCATCCTGCTGGCTTACAATTGCACCGTGGCAAAAACGCTATATCTGGATCCCATTGTCTCTGAGCAGGAATGGGGTTATCTGAGCATGTTGTCACCAGTAACTTATTGGCAGGTACATGCTCTGCCTGCAACCAACTCAGATCTGTCCCATTTGTGCAGTTAGCGACCCCTGGCCCCATGTCACAACCAGACATCACTGGAGGAACAGGGTTAACGTCTAGCCCAGCAACATGAATGACATCACCAGCAGCACTCCTACCACTGATGAGTGAGGGTGTCTCATTCCCAACTAGATTAGGGCATTCATTTAACCCCACAAACTGGCAAGGATTACCCACTATACCTGTCTCTAACTCACCCTCCACCTCCACCGAAGGTACGGCACTATCACAGATCATCCCAGGGGCTTCACACAAAATAACAACATTGCAATGTTACATACTACCTGAGATGCATCATATGGTTCAGAAGGGTTAGCGACATTGACAGATATGTGTGGAGTTAATAAAAGTCCCACATCAGTAGCCCCACACATACTTGTGTGCATACCGTCAGAAAGTCCCATTCCTATTTCCGACATAGTCTCTTCCCTGCATACTTTCACTATGCAGTCAGCCGCTTCCGGCAACAAATCTGGAGCAACGGGTGGGAACATGCTGCTCACATCTTCCAGCAGTTTAAACTGGGCCTTGTGATGTGAGGTCTCTGGAACAGGTTCCACACCGATTGTAGCAGGCCCGGGTACCATGTCCATGAGGAGGCTGTGTCGTTGGTTCCATAGCTGGTGATAGAAGCTGTTCCAGGCGATTCCTTTCAGCCTCTGCCCAGCGGCACTGCTCTTTCCACCATGGAGTATCAAGCTTTTTACAATCATACGTGTGGTGTCCCTGACCCCTTGTAGACGAAATGTATATATTTAGGATGATAAACAGTCTAAGTCATCTGCATAGACCCTGCCAATGAACTATAATAGAGCAATGTGGTTTAGAACACTCTGCAGTATAAAGTGCCATGGACCGAGTGCACCGGAACTATGGGCTGTGTGGAAGTGCAGCTGCAAACAATAAAGTTTTATGGAGCGTGCAACACGGGGAGAGCCGGCAGCGCACGAGCGGAGGGGTTAATAAAGTGAGCCAACCGTTTCTGCGGTGGCGCAGTTTCTCCGGCGGACTCTGAAGGGAAGGAGTTGTGCTGTGTCCGGGCGAGACAGAGGGGGCTAGAAAACCCCGACTAACCTGAGCGGAGTCCGGGGAGTGACGTCGCCAGTGACCCGTGGCGGAGATCAGCGGGGAGCGGAGATCGTGTGGCCGCAGCTGGAGCCAGCCTCCGGGAATGACGTCGCAGGGATTCAGGGCTGTACGGCTGCAGGGCGGAGACCAAGGCGGAGTTGAAGGCGGTCGTCGGGGAGGATCCTAGTGACCGGCGGGGAATGGTGAGTGAATACACTACCCGCCTCCAGCCCAAATACCGCCCCGAATTACACAGGAGCCGCCCCCGTACTGTCTCCGGCGAAGCTACAGCAATAGTGGTTGGCTAAACCCGGTGTCTGTCACGCCAGGGGACGCCCCACTAATCAAATAGATAGTACCTAGTGAACAGAGGCTAAACCCGGCAGTAATCAAGCCAGGGGAATCCTCTATAGCCCTGAATCCACGGAGGTCAGACTACAGCAGTAAAGGGTAAAAGTAGCCCCATGGTAGCTCAAGCAGAATGACAGTGCAGCGTCACCTTAAAGACAGGCAGTACAGAAAAAGGTTGTTCAGCACCCCAGGGCAGCAATCTTACTTGTCCCCGTGAACCTTACTCAGGAAAGTGCAGTGGTATAAAGGAAGCGGGACGTATCCTATGAAGTACACTGACAGACAGCTGCTAACACTCATCTGAGAAAGATACTGGAGAGTAAGAGGGGAGTGAAATAGGTTGCACAAGGAACACTCAGGGACTTTGATATATCTTGCAGTCAGGTGTAGCAGACACCTCAGCAGGTGACCAATAGTCAGGGAACACTTACCTTCAGGGAGATCCGGAGTCACAACCAAGAACTTGATACTTCAGGACAGTGGCCATAAAAAGGGGAAACCTGTAAAGTAAATAAAGCGCTTTAGATTTTTATGTTAAATATAGAGTTATTGCGCAATAACATTCCCATTAGTACTTAATATATAGAAGGCTAGCTGAGTATGTTATAGCCAACTGCAGTTAGTGCTGGTAGAGTATTTAAGTGAGATAAAGTTACGTGTGTTTAAAGTAAATTGATATCTAAGTTACCGTCTATCGATGTTATTCAGGTATGTGAAGCATAGACGTCAGAAGGAGCCGTTTCATGTTCCGGTATAATAAAATTGTTCTTCGGTTATACTATTGTTCCATGAAATTTGGCTATTGAATAGCGCTCGGTTGTGTTAATAAATTTTGTTGCAT
Organism: Crinia signifera; assembly: GCF_055691185.1. Taxonomy (NCBI): domain Eukaryota; kingdom Metazoa; phylum Chordata; class Amphibia; order Anura; family Myobatrachidae; genus Crinia; species Crinia signifera. Next base: position 340,125,273 of record NC_139220.1, on the reverse strand, counting down.
TATTTGTGTAAAGAATCTTTGCTGTGATCTACACCGACTAGACCTAAATACTTACCTAAGACTATAGTAGATCACATACGCATATTGCTGCGCTATTTCAAAACAGTCCGTCAGGTCTCTCAGCAGCAACCAAGGAGTCGCATCGGGACCCCAGGTTAGAAACTCGCCGCGATACATGCCGAAAACATTGCGCTCATCATTTCGTGCATGGGTGAGCCGCTTGATCATCTCCCAGCGGGAATTGTTGGGGCAGGAGATACCTTGCAGCTGACATTCTGTAGTGAGTTCCTCTGGGCTCATAAGCCTAAACGGATAATCATCACCATATGGGTCAGAATACTCACTGGGCTCTTCTGGTGCTGTAGGGGATTTGTACTCTGCAGTCTCCCTGACTGCCACACATCCTACAGTCTCCCTGGTGCTAGCAGAGATGTCAGCTCTCTGAGCATCGGTGGTAGTGTCCAGGGCCAACTCATTACTCACAACCAAGCTGACACTCACTTGGCTTCCTCTGTCTGCTTCCAAGACAGGGAACTGTGCATGACGCGGTCCGATGAAACTCGCGTCAGCGGTGATTTGGGACCTCTGTCCCTTGTTAGGCTCCCCATGATTGATAACAGAGTCCACATCATGATCCAACACATTATTTACTTCCGCAGACAGTAAAAGTTCAGTACGAAGCCCATCTCCTGCTAACTCAGTAGCCACGGCAGATAAAGTCTCACGTAAAGGTTCGCCATCATGATGCCCTGTATCATCCTCCACTGGTTCACCCACAGCGATCAGCCCCCTGAGCCTCACCAGTTCCAACTGGTACTCACGCTCGGCCTGACGCTCTGCAGCCTCTTGTACGGCTTTGCACTCAGCAACCTCAGCCTCTCTGTCGACAATGGCTTTGCGCTCCGCAGCCTCTCTGTCGACAATGCCTTGGCAGAACTGCACCAGCTGCAAAGCGAATACGGGGTTCACATTCTTCAATTGCCTGCTAGCAGCTAGAAGGTCGCTCTGCAGTGTAGACTTGCTGGGTCCAGCAGAAGTGTTTGACCCTGGCGTGGAATCGTTTGTACTGTCCAGTGCTGACTGAGCCCCTGGGGTAGGATTGTCCATGGACTGGTTTCCTCCAGCAGCTAGAGTCCGATCGGCATCCACTAGTGCCTGAATCATACGTCTTCTACTCTGGCCAGACCAAGGGATATTCCTCTGAACACACACGACCGCCAGGTCATCTCTCCTCATCTGCTGGTAATCAGCCATCCGGAGTCTCACACTTCAAATAAAATGATAGGAAAGAAAAACAAGAGAAGGGAGGGAACAGAAATTGCATCCACTGTGTGACTTTTAAAACTATAGTAAAGCTCTGAGTTCTGATTCTGGTGATGTGGGTATTTCTCACAAAATTCTACCCACACTCACTTAAGTTCATAAAGAGAAAAATGAATTCTCCACCCCACCGCTTGCCGCCAAATGTCACGGACCCACCGGTCGCCTGCTCCGATACGTCAATCTGAGCAGCTCCGGCCGTGACGGGGGTTCACTTAGGACACTCGGGTCCTTTCCTTGAGGTACACTGCCACCAGCCAAAACCTGATTTTAGCGCTTGAAACTGCGCAAGGGGCGGCTTGGCACGCACCTGACCGCACAATACAATATACAAATGGTAACACGCTGGAGCGTTCTCTTCTGAGGCTAATGAGTCTTAAGAACACAGAACCAGGACTGAGAATATGTATTATTTATTCCTAGAAATACTACAGAGCTTTAGAAAATAGTTACAAGATTTTACAATGATTTTAAAAGTACACACGAGTTTTAAATGCAATTTCAGAAATAAAATAAAAAGGGAAAAATGACAGAACCGTAGCTTACACTTAAGTACCAATCCTGACGTGGGGGGGTTCTCCACAAGAAATCTCTCGTCGCTTACAGCCTGTTTGCTAGACCCCCAGGTAGTGACACTGACTATAGGGAGAAGGGTCTTAGTTATACCTTGCAGACTCCCTCATCCCTCCCACCCTTGGGATTTTTAACCATTCCCTTGCTGAGCCTAGTGAAGGTCCCTAGATATAGGATCTTTCCCATAAAGAATTTGTCCCTGCTTTGAAGTAGATTTTCTACATTCCTCAAGTGATAAGAGGTAATTTAGTGTGGAGGGCCAGAGCACCTTTTGGCCTGTTGGCTGGACACTATTGCTCTCCCCCTCAATCTGGTTTATGAGGGGTCTCAGATCTTATCTTACCTCCTAACTCCAGAGGAGTCCACAGATGGCTACACTCCCTGGGTCACCAATAGTCCACACACATAATACATGACATGTTCTGATCTCCGACATAATAATCACAGGCGGCATGAATTTACCAAACATACCAGACATACTGTACATTGATTGCACAGATAATCATAACAGGAGGCATACGTTAATTTGATCGATCACCTGATCTGATCGTTACAAGGGGTATGAAAAAATAGGGTGCATTTAACATGGGAGCCCAGATAATACATAAGTACCACGCTAACTATACACGTGCCCACAGCAGTTGCCGACATTAGTAGTGCTGACTTTACACATGCCCACAGCAGTTGCCGACATTAGTAATGCTGCCTACACACATGCTCACACCAGTTGCTGACATTGGTAATGCTGCCTGCCTATACACGTGCCCACACCAGTTGCCAACATTAGTAGCGCTGATTTTACACGTGCCCTCAGCAGTTGCCGACATTAGTAGCGCTGACTATACATGTGCACACACCAGTTGCCGACATTAGTAGCACTACCTATACACGTGCCCACAGCAGTTGCCGACATTAGTAGCGCTAACTATACACGTGCCCACAGCAGTTGCCGACATTAGTAGCACTGACTATACACATGCCCACACCAGTTGCCGACATTAATAGCGCTGACTATACACGTGCCCACAGCAGTTGCCGACATTAGTAGCACTGACTATACATGTGTCCACACCAGTTGCCGACATTAGTAGCGATGTCTACACACATGCTCACATCAGTTGCCGACATTAGTAGCGCTGACTATACACGTGCCCACACCAGTTGCTGACATTAGTAGCGCTAACTATACAAGTGCCCACACCAGTTGCCGACATTAGTAGCGCTAAGTATACACGTGCCCACACCAGTTGCCGACATTAGTAGCACTGACTATACACGTGCCCACATCAGTTGCCGACATTAGTAATGCTGCCTACACAAATGCTCACACCAGTTGCTGACATTGGTAATGCTGCCTACCTATACACGTGCCCACAGCAGTTGCCGACATTAGTAGCACTGACTATACATGTGTCCACACCAGTTGCCGACATTAGTAGCGCTGACTTTACACATGCCCACAGCAGTTGCCGACATTAGTAGTGCTGACTTTACACATGCCCACAGCAGTTGCCGACATTAGTAATGCTGCCTACACACATGCTCACACCAGTTGCTGACATTGGTAATGCTGCCTGCCTATACACGTGCCCACACCAGTTGCCAACATTAGTAGCGCTGACATTACACGTGCCCACAGCAGTTGCCGACATTAGTAGCGCTGACTATACACGTGCACACACCAGTTGCCGGCATTAGTAGCACTACCTATACACGTGCCCACAGCAGTTGCCGACATTAGTTGCGCTAACTATACACGTGCCCCCAGCAGTTGCCGACATTAGTAGCACTGACTATACACATGCCCACACCAGTTGCCGACATTAATAGCGCTGACTATACACGTGCCCACAGCAGTTGCCGACATTAGTAGCACTGACTATACATGTGTCCACACCAGTTGCCGACATTAGTAGCGCTAACTATACACGTGCCCACACCAGTTGCCGACATTAGTAGCGCTAAGTATACACGTGCCCACACCAGTTGCCGACATTAGTAGCGCTGACTTTACACGTGCCCACAGCAGTTGCCGACATTAGTAGCGCTGACTATACACGTGCCCACACCAGTTGCTGACATTAGTAGCGCTGACTTTACACGTGCCCACAGCAGTTGCCGACATTAGTAGCGCTGACTTTACACGTGCCCACAGCAGTTGCCGACATTAGTAGCGCTGACTATACACGTGCCCACACCAGTTGCTGACATTAGTAGCGCTGACTTTACACGTGCCCACAGCAGTTGCCGACATTAGTAGCGCTGACTATATACGTGCCCACAGCAGTTGCCGACATTAGTAGCACTGACTATACATGTGCCCACACCAGTTGCTGACATTAGTAATGCTGCCTACACAAATGCTCACACCAGTTGCCGACATTAGTAATGCTGCCTACACAAATGCTCACACCAGTTGCTGACATTGGTAATGCTGCCTACCTATACATGTGCCCACAGCAGTTGCCGACATTATTAGCGCTGACTTTACACGTGCCCACAGCAGTTGCTGACATTAGTAGCGCTAACTATACACGTGCCCACACCAGTTGCCGACATTAGTAGCGCTGACTATACACGTGCCCACAGCAGTTGCCGACATTAGTAGCGCTAAGTATACACGTGCCCACACCAGTTGCCGACATTAGTAGCACTGACTATACACGTGCCCACATCAGTTGCCGACATTAGTAATGCTGCCTACACAAATGCTCATACCAGTTGCTGACATTGGTAATGCTGCCTACCTATATACGTGCCCACAGCAGTTGCCGACATTAGTAGCACTGACTATACATGTGTCCACACCAGTTGCCGACATTAGTAGCGCTGACTTTACACATGCCCACAGCAGTTGCCGACATTAGTAATGCTGCCTACACACATGCCCACAGCAGTTGCCGACATTAGTAATGCTGCCTACACACATGCTCACACCAGTTGCCAAGATTAGTAGCGCTGACTTTACACGTGCCCACAGCAGTTGCCGACATTAGTAGCGCTGACTATACACGTGCACACACCAGTTGCCGACATTAGTAGCACTACCTATACACGTGCCCACAGCAGTTGCCGACATTAGTAGCGCTAACTATACACGTGCCCACAGCAGTTGCCAACATTAGTAGCACTGACTATACACATGCCCACACCAGTTGCCGACATTAATAGCGCTGACTATACACGTGCCCACAGCAGTTGCCGACATTAGTAGCACTGACTATACATATGTCCACACCAGTTGCCGACATTAGTAGCGATGTCTACACACATGCTCACACCAGTTGCCGACATTAGTAGCGCTGACTATACACGTGCCCACACCAGTTGCTGACATTAGTAGCGCTAACTATACACGTGCCCACACCAGTTGCCGACATTAGTAACGCTAAGTATACACGTGCCCACACCAGTTGCCGACATTAGTAGCGCTGACTTTACACGTGCCCACAGCAGTTGCCGACATTAGTAGCGCTGACTATACACGTGCCCACACCAGTTGCTGACATTAGTAGCGCTGACTTTACACGTGCCCACAGCAGTTGCCGACATTAGTAGCGCTGACTATACACGTGCCCACACCAGTTGCTGACATTAGTAGCGCTGACTTTACACGTGCCCACAGCAGTTGCCGACATTAGTAGCGCTGACTTTACACGTGCCCACAGCAGTTGCCGACATTAGTAGCGCTGACTATACACGTGCCCACACCAGTTGCTGACATTAGTAGCGCTGACTTTACACGTGCCCACAGCAGTTGCCGACATTAGTAGCGCTGACTTTACACGTGCCCACAGCAGTTGCCGACATTAGTAGCGCTGACTATACACGTGCCCACACCAGTTGCTGACATTAGTAGCGCTGACTTTACACGTGCCCACAGCAGTTGCCGACATTAGTAGCGCTGACTTTACACGTGCCCACAGCAGTTGCCGACATTAGTAGCGCTGACTATATACGTGCCCACAGCAGTTGCCGACATTAGTAGCACTGACTATACATGTGCCCACACCAGTTGCTGACATTAGTAATGCTGCCTACACAAATGCTCACACCAGTTGCCGACATTAGTAATGCTGCCTACACAAATGCTCACACCAGTTGCTGACATTGGTAATGCTGCCTACCTATACATGTGCCCACAGCAGTTGCCGACATTATTAGCGCTGACTTTACACGTGCCCACAGCAGTTGCTGACATTAGTAGCGCTAACTATACACGTGCCCACACCAGTTGCCGACATTATTATCGCTGACTATACACGTGCCCACAGCAGTTGCCGACATTAGTAGCGCTAAGTATACACGTGCCCACACTAGTTGCCGACATTAGTAGCACTGACTATACACGTGCCCACATCAGTTGCCGACATTAGTAATGCTGCCTACACAAATGCTCATACCAGTTGCTGACATTGGTAATGCTGCCTACCTATATACGTGCCCACAGCAGTTGCCGACATTAGTAGCACTGACTATACATGTGTCCACACCAGTTGCCGACATTAGTAGCGCTGACTTTACACATGCCCACAGCAGTTGCCGACATTAGTAATGCTGCCTACACACATGCCCACAGCAGTTGCCGACATTAGTAATGCTGCCTACACACATGCTCACACCAGTTGCCAAGATTAGTAGCGCTGACTTTACACGTGCCCACAGCAGTTGCCGACATTAGTAGCGCTGACTATACACGTGCACACACCAGTTGCCGACATTAGTAGCACTACCTATACACGTGCCCACAGCAGTTGCCGACATTAGTAGCGCTAACTATACACGTGCCCACAGCAGTTGCCAACATTAGTAGCACTGACTATACACATGCCCACACCAGTTGCCGACATTAATAGCGCTGACTATACACGTGCCCACAGCAGTTGCCGACATTAGTAGCACTGACTATACATGTGTCCACACCAGTTGCCGACATTAGTAGCGATGTCTACACACATGCTCACACCAGTTGCCGACATTAGTAGCGCTGACTATACACGTGCCCACACCAGTTGCTGACATTAGTAGCGCTAACTATACACGTGCCCACACCAGTTGCCGACATTAGTAACGCTAAGTATACACGTGCCCACACCAGTTGCCGACATTAGTAGCGCTGACTTTACACGTGCCCACAGCAGTTGCCGACATTAGTAGCGCTGACTATACACGTGCCCACACCAGTTGCTGACATTAGTAGCGCTGACTTTACACGTGCCCACAGCAGTTGCCGACATTAGTAGCGCTGACTATACACGTGCCCACACCAGTTGCTGACATTAGTAGCGCTGACTTTACACGTGCCCACAGCAGTTGCCGACATTAGTAGCGCTGACTATATATGTGCCCACAGCAGTTGCCGACATTAGTAGCACTGACTATACACGTGCCCACACCAGTTGCTGACATTAGTAATGCTGCCTACACAAATGCTCACACCAGTTGCCGACATTAGTAATGCTGCCTACCTATACATGTGCCCACAGCAGTTGCCGACATTATTAGCGCTGACTTTACACGTGCCCACAGCAGTTGCTGACATTAGTAGCGCTAACTATACACGTGCCCACACCAGTTGCCGACATTAGTAGCGCTGACTATACACGTGCCCACACCAGTTGCTTACATTAGTAGCGCTGACTATACACGTGCCCACAGCAGTTGCCGACATTAATAGCGCTAACTATACACGTGCCCACACCAGTTGCCGACATTAGTAGCGCTGACTTTACACATGCCCACAGCAGTTGCCGACATGTGAACCAGTGAGGTCTGGGTTATGCCTAATATGAACATCCACCAGACCAGCCTCTCTAACCATTCTAACTAAATAATTTGCATCATAGCCCAAGGCCCTACTGCTTCTGGCACCTCCTCTGTCTTTGGGTCTTACGACGGCATTAAAATCGCCACCAAAAAACGACCTGTTGGGCTGTGAATAAGAATGGTTTTATCACCTCAAAAAGACATCTCCTATCCCAAGCTTTTTGGGGACCATAGATATTAATAAGTCTCAGGTCATGTCCTTTAAAGGTGACATCCAAAACCATACATCTTCCAACCTCTATGATTCTGTGCACGGTTACAATGCCGGAAAAAAGTACCGCCACCCCAGTATACGGTTCGGCCGCAAGAGACCAGAATGAGGGCCCCCTTCTCCACTCGCTTTTAGCCTTATGCAAGGCATCTAGGGTCCTCAGTCTGGTCTCCTGGAGGAAAAAGATGTCTACCTCTGCTGTTCTAAAAAAATCAAAAGCCATGAACCGAGCTCGCTCAGAGTATATAGAGGCCACATTAATCGTGGCACATCTTATGGGGTGAGGATCCATGCAAAAAATCATAGGGCCATACCAAATTCTTTACTTATTTACACCAGACCCACCACCATCCTTACATTCACCACCACCCAACACATCCGGACCCTCAGTCATCCCTCCAGACAAACCTCCGACCCCTTCCCCAGGATCAGGGGGTTCTTTTGAAAAAACTGTAATACTGCTACCATCCTTTCCAGGGTTACCTTCTTCCCTCTCTATCCCTACCCTGGTTTCTCTCTGTTCTACTTCCTTCTCTCCCCTCACTTCTGTTTGTATTACAATTTGGACTACTTTCCCGGTGACTAGGGGCCTTCTCTCTATTCTCTCCCCTTCCTCCTCCCCTCTTCTACTTTTTTTCTCTGATTTTTTTTCCTTTCACTCCTTTGTTTGTTTTTTTCCTTTTCCCCTCCTCACTTTTCTAAGTATTAACTTCTCTCCTTCCTTGTAAATCTTACCCTCTTCCTCACTTTCCTCATCCTCTTCTGAAAAGGCCAAAAATCTGTTTGTTAAGTTTACCACTTCCTCTTCCCCTTTTCTTTTTGTTGCACTTTTCTTCTTTTTCACTACCTGAAACTGTTCTTCTGGCTCCTTTTCTTCTTCCCAAATTAACATGGACTTTCCTCCTTCAAACGTGGCTTTTTTAAATGTTCCTTTTGCTATTCCCCCTCCAGGCACTCTATCCGTATTCCTTATTGACATTGGGCACCTACTGTAGGGATGCACCTCAAGGCCACACACATTACATTTGACTGTGTACATGACCTTGAGGGGTGACCTGTCTCGTTGCAGAGGGAACACTTCATAGTACCACATTCGCTGCTCATGTGTCCCTCTTCTCCACAACGAAAGCAGGTCCTTGGCTGGCCCGGATAGAATACCTGGATTCGGTCCCTGCCAATGTATGCTGCTGAGGGGAGGTGCTTTGTCCTTCCCTCTATCTGATGTAGTTGAATTTGGATTGACCATGCACCTCCCCACACACCTAAAGTATGGCCAATTTTCTGTAAATCCCCTTGTATTTTACATTGCCTGCTCAGCCAGAACAGAATGTCATTTTCCGGGATTGTTTCATCCCTTACCAGGATTTTCACCTTTATATTCTCTGGCTTTGTTACTGAGGATATCTGGTATCCCCTGTATCTTTCTTCACATTTTTTTTATTTCCCACTCTTCCATTCATTTTTTTTGCATAGCAGAAACTTAAATCAAAAACCTGCGATCACGAGCACAACAATTTAACGTGAAAATCATATTAAGGAATCTTTCTTTAGGGGGAACTATATCAGCTCCAACCTATTTAAATTTTATCACATTCCTTTTCCTCTGAGTGACCCCGTGGCCCGTGACCTGACTCTGGGCGGTATTCAATGAGCCTGATTCGACATGTTTTTATGGCGAATTTGTGCTGTTTGGCGAATTTTTGTCTAAAACGGTGAATCACCCTATTCAATGACCAGATGGCGAATACATTTCAAGGTTTTTTTCGCCATGATTCACCGAGTAGCAATCGCTATCTTTTTTATGGAGAAGTGGAATGTGAACATTTGGTGTAAAAAAAAATCAGGAATTTTATTCTGAGGAGGGGCATGCTACTTTTATTCATGTGCTGTAAGCACATGAATATAGATTTAATTAAAAAAAAAATATATATATATATTTTTTTTTACACAGCAGCCAGCAGGGGGCGCCGGAGCCGAGCCGCTCATTACATATTCATATATTCACTGCACCCGATCGTTACGATCGGGGGTAGTTAATATACGGTCCCCTGCTGGCACCCCCGGGGGGCAGCCTGTGCTGCCTGGCACCCGGGCAGAGCCGGCCCTAGCCTAAATTACGCCCTAGGCAAGATTTTGACTGTTGCCCCCCTAGCACTGCCACTAGTTCCGTCTCCCCTTTCCCAGCACCATCAACCCTCATCATAGCAGTCATCATTTTGGTGTCCCTACCCGCAATATTTTAAATAGAACCAGCACACCCATTCGGTGCCTTTTTTGCTGAAAATTCGTCTTATTTGCATTGTTATGACCAGCACACACAAGGAGCTTCTGCTGATTAAAATGATATGCAGCATGCCTATATTCTGTGTGCGACTGTGGCTGTACCTGCATACGGAATGCTATGTTACAGTGATTTCCATGAATACACTATTTCATATGCAGATACAGCCTCACTCACACACAGAATATAGGCATGTTGCATATCATTTTAATCAGCAGAAGCTGCTGATGCCCCTAGGCATTCCAAATGCCCTAGGCAATTGCCTAGTTGGCCTATGCCTAAGGCCGGCCCTGCACCCGGGGAGCCCACCTCTCCCCCACAAACGTTCTGGGGCAGGCAGAGAGACTTCCATCTCTCTGCCTGCCACCGTCCTCAGGCTCCCTGCGGCGTTCGCCGCAGGAGCTCATATTCGCAGGTCAGGGGCAGCGAGCCCCTGTCTCGTTGAATACCGGAGCCGGCGAGGCTCCGGAACGCGGCGAATGTGCAGCGAATCCGAAAAAGGATTCGCTGCACCTCGCAGGTATTCACATTGAATACCGCCCTCTGCCTGACTTCCCCACTTTTATTCGACTGCTTCAACATATTGGCATAGGATAATGGGGCTGCTATCGGGGCTGAATTAGGCACACTGACTTCAGTGACCTCTTTCTCTTTCCCCTGGTCCATCTGCACTTTCTTTTTTTTCACAGTTTCTGCAATCAATTTAAAAGCAACTTTAGCTCTCTCCGGTTCCAGCATATCACCATATACAGTCTCCATAACTTGCTTTTCAGCAACATTTAAATTATCTTTCCTTAGACATTTCTGTCCTTGAGTCATTTCATTTACCACAGCTGTCTTTACATTTACCACTGTAGCAGATTTACCCAGTGGTATTTTACCCCTCTCCTCCAACACTTCCAAACGGATACCTGTGCTCAGTCCGGGTCTTTGCCCATCATCCTTCATTGCACCAATCTCTTGACAATCCATATTCTCCCCCCCACCAGTCTCTGCCAGCGGACCTGGAGTACTGTCAGTTACTGCCTGCACAGTTTCCTCCCGGCTGTCCACAGCCACTAGCAAGTTCTGGTCACCCCGGGGTATAATCTCAGCATTTCTCGTACTTCCTACACCCCGGGGATCCCTCTGCATTGGGGGGGGTCGAATCTTCCTCCATCCTCTCCGTCTGCACCGGCCTCTGCTGTCTTTCTCCCTCTGGATTGGATTGCCAGGCTTTCCTTTCCACAAACGGCATTCTGTCACTCTGACCTCACTCTCCATGAGGCTGTGTTTTTTCCACTCTGTGCTGGATCAGCCTGGAGCAGTGCACCTCCCCCATGGATGACGTCATCACTGCCTTCTGCTGCTGCAGGGGAAACCTGCATCACCTGGACTGCCATTAACCCTTCTCCTGCTGGTCAGGATTTCACTTTTTCCTTTTCTTCTTTCACTTTGATCGATATTTGATTTTTGATTTTGTAACAGGAGTTAGTATGTAACATTATTTGATCTCTCCATGTCTGACGCTCCCACATACGACAGGTATTTCTTTTCTTTTTTGCATGATATAACCTGCTGTGGATCCTTTTCGATTCACCAATTCTTCTAGGCTCATTTTAGCAAAAGCCTCTGCTTCACTTTCCACCTCACTGGCAGCTTCCTCTTCCGACACCAGGTCATCCTCCTCCTCTGATGTTAGCTCTCCTTCACTTTGTCCCCCTGCAGCCGCTACTTTGCCGCCACCGGCGTTTGCTTCCCCGTCGGGTTCATCCTTCATTTCCCCCCGCAGCTGGCTTGCTACTGGGGTACCTCCAGAATCATCCGGGGGGACATTCTCCATACCTTGCACATTATCCTCTGAGGTTCCCGCTGCTGATGTACTAACAGCAGGGATGTTTTTCCTCCTGGATGGGCACACAGCTCCACGTCTTCTGCCTTTCACCATGATATAGCAGGCCCTCCGGCAGGGCCGGTGCAAGGCACCGGAGCGCCCCAGGCGAGTCGGGGTGGGGGCGCCCCGGTGCCGGGCGGGGGGGGGTCTTGGTTGGTACCTGCGTAAAAAAAACTTCTGTCCCCGGCGTCCCTGCTGAGTGCTGGTGTAGGGGTGTCCGTGCCGCCGGGGGAGCCTGCGGCGCTGTTATCGTGTATACGCTTGTCGCGCCCGGCGGGGTCCCTACAGTGCATAAAAAATAACTAGCGCTATGCGCGCGGCGTTATTTTCTATGCTCTGTAGGGACCCCGCCGGGCGCGACAAGCGTATACACGATAACAGCGCCGCAGGCTCCCCCGGCGGCACGGACACCCCTACACCAGCACTCAGCAGGGACGCCGGGGACAGAAGTTTTTTTTACGCAGGTACCACAGTGCAGGGGGTGAGGGGCGAACTGCCGCCCTCCAGGTGCCGGCGCCCTAGGCAAATGCCTAGAGCTGCCTAGTGGTGGCGCCGGCCCTGCCCTCCGGCACCAGGACCTGCCTGCACTCTACCCCCACAGAGGTCCCCTGGCTTGGGGAGGCCTGAGGGGGGAGCTCTCGCTGTGCACTGGGATTCTACCTTCTCAGGAGCTTCTGAAACACACATCCACTCCCTTGAAAGTTACAGCGTCTTAAATAACATATTCCGTTACAGTGTCTTATATAGCGCAGCAGATTCCGTTACAGCGTCTTATATAGCGCAGCAGATTCCGTTACAGTGTCTTATATAGCGCAGCAGGTTCCGTTACAGCGTCTTATATAGCGCGGCAGATTCCATTAGTGTCTTATATAGCACAGCAGATTCCGTTACAGCGTCTTATATAGCGCAGCAGATTCCGTTACAGTGTCTTATATAGCGCAGCGGATTCCGTTACAGTGTCTTATATAGCGCGGCAGATTCCGTTACAGTGTCTTATATAGCGCAGCAGATTCCGTTACAGTGTCTTATATAGCGCAGCAGATTCCGTTACAGTGTCTTATATAGCGCAGCAGATTCCGTTACAGTGTCTTATATAGCGCAGCAGATTCCGTTACAGCGTCTTGTATAGCGCAGCAGATTCCGTTACAGCGTCTTATATAGCGCAGCAGATTCCGTTACAGTGTCTTATATAGCGCAGCAGATTCCGTTACAGCGTCTTATATAGCGCAGCAGATTCCGTTACAGTGTCTTATATAGCGCAGCAGGTTCCGTTACAGCGTCTTATATAGCGCGGCAGATTCCATTAGTGTCTTATATAGCACAGCAGATTCCGTTACAGCGTCTTATATAGCGCAGCAGATTCCGTTACAGTGTCTTATATAGCGCAGCAGATTCCGTTACAGTGTCTTATATAGCGCAGCAGATTCCGTTACAGCGTCTTGTATAGCGCAGCAGATTCCGTTACAGCGTCTTATATAGCGCAGCAGATTCCGTTACAGTGTCTTATATAGCGCAGCAGATTCCGTTACAGCATCTTATATAGCGCAGCAGATTCCGTTACAGCGTCTTATATAGCGCAGCAGATTCCATTACAGTGTCTTATATAGAGCAGCAGATTCCGTTACAGTGTCTTATATAGTGCATCAGATTCCGTTACAGCGTCTTGTATAGCGCAGCAGATTCCGTTACAGTGTCTTATATAGCGCAGCAGATTCCGTTACAGTGTCTTATATAGCGCAGCAGATTCCGTTACAGCATCTTATATAGCGCAGCAGATTCCGTTACAGCATCTTATATAGCGCAACAGATTCCGTTACAGCGTCTTATATAGCGCAGCAGATTCCGTTACAGTGTCTTATATAGCGCAGCAGATTCCGTTACAGTGTCCTATATAGTGCAGCAGATTCCGTTACAGTGTCTTATATAGTGCAGCAGATTCCGTTACAGCGTCTTATATAGCGCAGCAGATTCTGTTACAGTGTCTTATATAGCGCAGCAGATTCCGTTACAGCGTCTTATATAGCGCAGCAGATTCCGTTACAGCGTCTTATATAGCGCAGCAGATTCTGTTACAGTGTCTTATATAGCGCAGCAGATTCCGTTACAGTGTCTTATATAACGCAGCAGATTCCGTTACAGCGTCTTATATAGCGCAGCAGATTCTGTTACAGTGTCTTATATAGCGCAGCAGATTCCGTTACAGCGTCTTATATAGCGCAGCAGATTCCGTTACAGCGTCTTATATAGCGCAGCAGATTCTGTTACAGTGTCTTATATAGCGCAGCAGATTCCGTTACAGCGTCTTATATAGCGCAGCAGATTCTGTTACAGTGTCTTATATAGCGCAGCAGATTCTGTTACAGTGTCTTATATAGCGCAGCAGATTCCGTTACAGCGTCTTATATAGCGCAGCAGATTCCGTTACAGCGTCTTATATAGCGCAGCAGATTCTGTTACAGTGTCTTATATAGCGCAGCAGATTCCGTTACAGCGTCTTATATAGCGCAGCAGATTCTGTTACAGTGTCTTATATAGCGCAGCAGATTCTGTTACAGTGTCTTATATAGCGCAGCAGATTCCGTTACAGCGTCTTATATAGCGCAGCAGATTCTGTTACAGTGTCTTATATAGCGCAGCAGATTCTGTTAGTGTCTTATATAGCACAGCAGATTCCGTTACAGCGTCTTATATAGCGCAGCAGATTCTGTTACAGTGTCTTATATAGCGCAGCAGATTCTGTTACAGTGTCTTATATAGCGCAGCAGATTCCGTTACAGCGTCTTATATAGCGCAGCAGATTCTGTTACAGTGTCTTATATAGCGCAGCAGATTCTGTTACAGAGTCTTATATAGCGCAGCAGATTCCGTTACAGCGTCTTATATAGCGCAGCAGATTCCGTTACAGCGTCTTATATAGCGCAGCAGATTCTGTTACAGTGTCTTATATAGCGCAGCAGATTCTGTTACAGTGTCTTATATAGCGCAGCAGATTCCGTTACAGCGTCTTATATAGCGCAGCAGATTCTGTTACAGTGTCTTATATAGCGCAGCAGATTCCGTTACAGCGTCTTATATAGCGCAGCAGATTCCGTTACAGCGTGTTATATAGCGCAGCAGATTCCGTTACAGCGTCTTATATAGCGCAGCAGATTCCGTTACAGCGTCTTATATAGCGCAGCAGACGCAACATACAATAACGAGGTCATGGAGTTACCAGTAACCCTGGGTCATTCAGTATTCGGGATATCGCTGCGGTTTGAAAGAACCAGTACTGCTACTTACTGAGTTAACGTTTTTTGTTCAGTGCTGCGCTCTGCCCTTTTTATGGTTGTAATTTGAGAGGAATTATTACAGAAATAATGAATAGATTGTGGGTGTTATTTAAAATAAAATAAGCTTTACTGTTTGTAATACAAATGATCAGTGTTTGTGAACACTGTTGATGACCAATAAAAATGAATTAATTAATCAAAGGATTAAATCAGAAAACAAAAAACAATTCATTTTTATTGGTCATCAACAGTGTTCACAAACACTGATCATTTGTCTTACAAACAGTAAAGCTTATTTTATTTTAAATAACACCCAAAAATCTATTCATCATTTCATCAATAATTCTTCTCAAATTACAACCATAAAAAGGGCAGAGCGCAGCACTGAACAAAAAACATATTCTACATTTAAACCTAGCGGAGTAGTCATCCGTAAGTGCGGCAGCTAGCCCTGAGATTCAGTGCGCAGGTACAACCCCCCAATAAATACTATATACTTACTGAGTTAGACCAGATACGCCACAGGCCGGCTAAATACAATCGTTTACACTTGAACGCAGTAATACCACCGAATACGAATGACCACCACACCGTATTACACTAAGCATGCCTTTGGAAAATTAGCAGAATATCGCCATATAACTAGATCTAAGTACCCGGGTACACTCTTTATCACTAAGGCCGGCCAGTCCTCCAGTCCTGGACAGGGCCCGTACCAGACTCAAAATTGACAAATGATTTTCCTCTTTGGAATTAATGGGGTTGTGCTGTTCTCCTATGGCCACCAGGTGGCACTAGTGTTCCATTAACTGGGCTTTAAAGGTGAAATAGTAAACTATCACGGTACTTATGTAGTATCTGGATCGGTAGCATCGCATCGCATGCGACCAAATCGTATGTGATGCGATGGTCCCGATTTTAACATAGGATTCAATGTTAAAATGGGGTCATTTTCCTTTCCCCACTATCCAAGTGGGCATGGAGCTGGATATAAACCTGTGACGAGTGTAGCGAGCCACCGAGCCCGAAGCGTGGCGAGCGGACACAGAATACTTTTTAAGAAATTTGCTTCGCTTGCCACGCTTCGGGCTCGAATGCGATATCGGATGCGATTTTGCAGAAAATCGCGTTGAATCGCATCTGATTGTATGCCTTAAGGTTTAGGCATACAATCAGAAAATCGGCAGCCCAGATACTACATAAGCACCACTATCACAAGTCCTGATAGAGTGTCCCAGCTTATCCAGGGGTTTATACCAAGTCTGGGAGGCTGCTATGAGGAATGGGTAAGGACGGTGAAGGGGAGGTCTTGGCTAAAGCTTGGGTGATCTTTACACCGGCTGGGGTCAGTAAGTCTTCGCCAGTCGCTGTATACCCTCCGGGGACTGCTAGTGTGGGCGCCTGGGCGTTGCCGCACTCAGCTACACAGGGCAACTGGCTGTCGTCATACACTGCAGGATACTATTGGGCCTTGACTCATACGAACCTGCCTTGCAGTAGGGGTGTAAGTGGGTCCCTGGCTATATAAAGGTGCTGGGCAGGCAACTAAAATGGTTGGACTAGATGGGGCACAGCGTGCAGTAGTGTACCTGTAGCTGCTGCAGGTGCTGCTTCCGACCAGTATCTACCTCCTGGCTTCCTTACTGTCCATGCTCTACTGCTTGCTGGGCTGTGTGGCAGATGGGCTCTCTCTCCTCAGTGCTCCCAGGCATGGCCATAACTTAGAGGGGAGGGGCGGGCTGTTCTGCTGCCCGCGGTGTCCCTGCTCTCTGGCGTGGCTGCCACAAACTGCCGGCGGGGCGCTGCACACGTGCAGCTCCTGTGTCTCCTCCTACGCACCAAAGATCGGCGGGGGTCACTGCCGCAGGCTGCCTCTTCTGCGTCGCGCCCGGGACGTCACTCTCCTCGTCCCCGCTGCGCCGTCTCCACTGCCCCGGCCTCCGCTTCTCCTGCTGGGCCCGATCACTGCGGCTGACTTCACTTCTGCCACGCCGCCCGTCTCCTCTTCTCCGCCACACACTGCTCCAGCTCCTTCCCGCATGTCAGTCTCTGCCCTCCTTTCCTTCTGGTCCCCCCCTTTCGCTTGTCCCAGTCTATCATCAGGCCACGCTGGCCTGTCACTCACTGGCCATCCCTGCCTCTCACAGGGTTAACCCCTTCCACGCTGGGGCACCTGGCACAATCTAATTGCACAGTTAGTTAGGGGTATTACAGTTGTGTGGGGGTCCTGAATATGATAGGCTTGCCTGAAGAGGAGAGTTTTCAGGGAACGCTGAAAGTCTGGAGGCTAGCGGAGAGTCTTATTGTGCGTGGAAGGGCATTCCATAGGATGCGAGCAGCCCGATGAAAGTCCTGTAATAGTGAATGGGAGCTAGTGATCCGTGCAGAAGACAGACACAGATCTTGTGCAGAGCGGAGTGGTCGAGATGGGAGATATTTTGTGATAAGTGCAGAGATATAAGCTGGTGCAGTATGGTTAATAGCTTTATATGCGAGTAGAAGTGTTTTATATTGAATACGGTAATATACAGACAACCAATGGAGGGACTGGCAGAGCGGATCAGCAGACGATGAGCGTCTTGCAAGGAAGATCAGCCTAGCAGCAGCATTTAGAATGGATTGTAGTGGTGAGAGTCTGTTCTTGGGAAGACCAGTTAGGAGACTATTGCAATAATCAATGCGGGATATAATGAGTGCATGGATAAGAGATTTGGTAGTGTCTTGTGTGAGATAGGGTCGTATTTTGGATATGTTCTTTAGATGCATGTAACATGATTTGGAGGCAGATGGGATGTGAGGAATGAAGGACGGTTCAGAGTCGAAGATGACCCCTAGGCAACGAGCTTGTGGGGTAGGGTAGATTGTCGAGTTGTCAACAGTGATGGAGATGTCATTACACTTCTGTCCCCTCCACTAGAACCACAACCCCTATAGCTCTTTAATAAGAAGAGAACCCTTATGGGACATCTACTGGGACAGGTCCACACATCCCCAGCTCTTCCAGATCCTCCAGTGGTCAGAGCATCTCATGTCTTGGTGGCTTCAGGGTCCTGACTGACCCTAACCTTGCGGTGCACATGTGGGATCGGCACAGAGATCACGTTTGTACATTCATGTGAAGGACCCTGACCCTAAATCCAGCCCTTCGCACCCTCACAGTGATATTACAGGTCCGGACAGTCCCAGCTCCTGTTTACAAACTTGGAAGATGTTTTCTAAGCTCTGAACATCCGTGCAAATATCTGTGTAACTGCTGAGGACATCAGGAATGGGCTCAGGGCAGGAAACCTACCGTATCTCTTGCTGATTCTACTTATTCTAGGGTCAGATGGAGGAAATGGGGGGGCTGAAAGTTACTCCTCCGTATAAGAGACATTCTGTAGGACATTGGGAATATTCAGCACAAACGCCTTTTATCTGGTAATACGTGTTTGGGGCTTTTTGCTGGGGGGGGGGGGGTGGTCTCCCGCTTTATACTGACAGATGCAATAGTCAGAGCTGCAGGTGCATTGTATATAGACTGTATTCTCCGACAACCTGGTAACTATACGGAATCTCAGTATTGGGGTGCAGTTATATGGGGGGCGGGGGGGATATTAGATGATTATATGCAATATGTGTCCCTATAATGGCGTAGATAGTATAATGGTGTATCATGTGAGTGGGCGATTTTTGTTATTATACTATGTGTGTATATTATATTGAGCAATGTGTATGGTGGTTTCCCGATGTTGGGATAACAATGGCTGTATTGTGATAGGAAACGGTCTTATTGGTGGTGGTTTCATAGCGTGCAGTTGTGTGACCTCCACCAATGACTGTGATATTTACTAATGTTTCTCAGTAGCGTGTTACCCGGTATATGTAGAATGTGATGTGTGCAGGACTATGATGTCAGATCATGCTGTAGTCATACACAGAGGGGTTCCCATATGATATTATCACACATGTTATACTGTACAATAGTAGTAGTACTGGGCACATGTTGTAGGCAGGTGGGGGGACGCTGCACAGTAAGAAGCTCTCAGGAGTAGAAGTGGTAATAGTTCATTTTTATCAATTAAGAAAATGCAAAGTGACTGAACAGAAGAGAAATGTAATCACTTCTGCATTGGGTGTGATCAGCAACAGAGAGGGAGAGAAAGAGGGGGACGGAGTGATATGGAGAGAGATATGGAGAGAGAGAGGGGGGCAGAGTGATATGGGGAGAGAGATGGAGAGAGAGGAGAGAGATGGAGAGAGAGGGGAACGGAGTGATATGGAGAGAGAGGGAGAGAGATGGAGAGAGAGGGGGACGGAGTGATATGGAGAGAGATATGGAGAGAGATATGGGGAGAGATGGAGAGAGATGGAGAGAGAGGGGGACGGAGTGATAACACATGTTATACTGTACAATAGTAGTAGTACTGGGCACATGTTGTAGGCAGGTGGGGGGAC
Source organism: Crinia signifera (assembly GCF_055691185.1). Lineage (NCBI taxonomy): Eukaryota > Metazoa > Chordata > Amphibia > Anura > Myobatrachidae > Crinia > Crinia signifera. The sequence continues at coordinate 340,105,480 of NC_139220.1, read as the reverse complement.
GCTGCACAGTAAGAAGCTCTCAGGAATAGCAGTGGTACTAGTTCATTTTTATCAATTAAGAAAATGCAAAATGACTGAACAAAAGAGAAATGTAATCACTTCTGTATTGGGTGTGATCAGCAACAGAGAGGGAGAGAAAGAGGGGACGGAGTGATATGGAGAGAGAGGGGTACGGAGTGATATGGAGAGAGATATGGAGAGAGAGAGGGGGGCAGAGTGATATGGGGAGAGATGGAGAGAGAGGGGGACAAAGTGATATGGAGAGAGATATGGAGAGAGAGGGAGAGAGAGAGGGGGGCAGAGTGATATGGGGAGAGATGGAGAGAGAAAGGGATGGAGTGATATGGGGAGAGATATGGAGAGAGAGGGGGACGGAGTGATATGGAAAGAGAGGGGGAAGGGGTGATATGGAGAGATATATGGAGAGAGAGGGAGAGAGGGGGACGGAGTGATATGGAGAGAGAGGAAGAGAGGGGGACGGGGTGATATGGAGAGAGATATGGAGAGAGAGGGGGATGGAGTGAAATGGAGAAAGATATGGAGAGAAATATGGAGAGAGATGGAGAAAGAGGGGGACGGAGTGATATGGAGAGAGATGGATTGAGAGGGGGATGGAGTGATATGGAGAGAGATACAGTATGGGGAGAGATGGAGAGAGAGGGGGATGGAGTGATATGGGGAGAGATGGAGAGAGAGGGGGATGGAGTGATATGGAGAGAGATATGGAAAGAGATGAAGAGAGAGGGGGATGGAGTTATATGGAGAGAGATGGATTGAGAGGGGGATTGAGTGATATGGAGGGAGAGATGGAGAGAGAGGGGGACGGAGTGATATGGAGAGATACGGAGAGAGATGGATTGAGAGGGGGATGGAGTGATATGGAGAGAGATATGGGGAGATATGGAGAGAGAGAGGGAGAAAGGGGAACAGAATGATATGGAGAGAGATATGGAGAGAGATGGAGAAAGAGGGGGACGGAGTTATATGGAGAGAGATACAGTATGGGGAGAGATGGAGAGAGAGGGGGATGGAGTGATATGGGGAGAGATGGAAAGAGAGGGGGATGGAGTGATATGGAGAGAGATATGGAAAGAGATGAAGAGAGAGGGGGATGGAGTTATATGGAGAGAGATGGATTGAGAGGGGATGGAGTGATATGGAGAGAGAGATATGGAGAGAGAGAGGGAGAAAGGGGAACAGAATGATATGGAGAGAGATATAGAGAGAGATGGAGAAAGAGGGGGCACAGAATGATATGGAGAGAGATATGGAGAGAGATGGAGAAAGAGGGGGACGGAGTTATATGGAGAGAGATGGATTGAGAGGGGGATGGAGTGATATGGAGAGAGATATGGGGAGAGATGGAGAGAGATGGAGAGATAGGAGGACGGATGTGATATGGAGAGATATGGAGAGAGATGGAGAGAGAGAGGAGGACGGAGTGATATGTAGAGAGATGGAGAGAGAGGGAGAGAGATGAAGAGAGAGGGGGACGGAGTGATATGGAGAGAGATATGGAGAGAGATGGATTGAGAGGTGGACGGAGTGATATGGAGAGAGATATGGGGAGAGATGGAGAGAGAGGGGGACGGAGTGATATGGAGAGATATGGAGAGATGAGAGGAGGAGAGAGAGGGAGAGAGTGGAGAGAGAGAGAGAGATGGGAGATGGAGGGGGACGGAGTGATATGGAGAGAGATATGGAGAGAGATGGATTGAGAGGGGGACGGAGTGATATGGAGAGATATGGAGAGAGATATGGAGAGATGGAGAGAGAGGGGGACGGAGTGATATGGAGAGATATGGAGAGAGATGGATTGAGAGGGGGGATGGAGTGATATGGAGAGAGATATGGGGGGAGATGGAGAGAGAGGGAGAGAGATGGAAAAAGAGGGGGACGGAGTAATATGGAGAGAGATATGGGGAGAGATGTAGAGAGAGGGAGAGAGATGGAGAGAGAGGGTGACGGAGTGATATGGAGAGAGATATGGGAGAGATGTAGAGAGAGGGGGACGGAGTGATATGGAGAGAGATATGGAGAGAGATGGATTGAGAGGGGGACGGAGTGATATGGAGAGAGATATGGGGAGAGATGGAGAGAGGGAGAGAGATGGATTGAGAGGGGGATGGAGTGATATGGAGAGAGATATGGAGAGAGAGAGGAGAAAGGGGAACAGAATGATATGGAGAGAGATATGGAGAGAGATGGAGAAAGAGGGGGACGGAGTTATATGGAGAGAGATACAGTATGGGGAGAGATGGAGAGAGAGGGGGATGGAGTGATATGGGGAGAGATAGAGAGATATGGAAAGAGATGAAGAGAGAGGGGGATGGAGTTATATGGAGAGAGATGGATTGGAGGGGGATGGAGTGATATGGAGGGAGAGATGGAGAGAGAGGGGGACGGAGTGATAAGGAGAGATACGGAGAGAGATGGATTGAGAGGGGGATGGAGTGATATGGAGAGAGATATGGAGAGAGAGAGGGAGAAAGGGGAACAGAATGATATGGAGAGAGATATAGAGAGAGAGTGGAGAAAGAGGGGCACAGAATGATATGGAGAGAGATATGGAGAGAGATGGAGAAGAGGGGGACGGAGTTATATGGAGAGAGATGGATTGAGAGGGGGATGGAGTGATATGAGAGAGATATGGGGAGAGATGGAGAGAGATGGAGAGATAGGAGGACGGAGTGATATGGAGAGATATGGAGAGAGATGGAGAGAGAGGAGGACGGAGTGATATGTAGAGAGATGGAGAGAGAGGGAGAGAGATGAAGAGAGAGGGGGGACGGAGTGATATGGAGAGAGATATGGAGAGAGATGGATTGAGAGGTGGACGAGTGATATGGAGAGGATAGGGGAGAGATGGAGAGAGAGGGGGACGGAGTGATATGGAGAGATATGGAGAGAGATTGGAGAGAGAGGGAGAGAATGGGAGAGAGGGAGAGCAGAGAGAGAGAGGGGACGGAGTGATATGGGAGAGATATGGAGAGAGATGGATTGGAGGGGGACGGAGTGATATGGAGAGAGATATGGAGAGAGATGGATTGAGAGGGGGACGGAGTGATATGGAGAGATATGGAGAGAGATATGGGGGAGAGATGGAGAGAGAGGGGGACGGAGTGATATGGAGAGATATGGAGAGAGATGGATTGAGAGGGGGATGGAGTGATATGGAGAGAGATATGGGGAGAGATGGAGAGAGAGGGAGAGAGATGGAAAAAGAGGGGGACGGAGTAATATGGAGAGAGATATGGGAGAGATGTAGAGAGAGGGAGGAGAGATGGAGAGAGAGGGTGACGGAGTGATATGGAGAGAGATATGGGGAGAGATGTAGAGAGAGGGGGACGGAGTGATATGGAGAGAGGTGGAGAGAGATGGATTGAGAGGGGGACGGAGTGATATGGAGAGAGATATGGGGAGAGATGGAGAGAGAGGAGAGAGATGGATTGAGAGGGGGATGGAGTGATATGGAGAGAGATATGGAGAGAGAGAGGGAGAAAGGGGAACAGAATGATATGGAGAGAGATATGGAGAGAGATGGAGAAAGAGGGGGACGGAGTTATATGGAGAGAGATACAGTATGGGGGAGAGATGGAGAGAGAGGGGGGATGGAGTGATATGGGGAGGAATAGAGAGATATGGAAAGAGATGAAGAGAGAGGGGGATGGAGTTATATGGAGAGAGATGGATTGAGAGGGGGATGGAGTGATATGGAGGGAGAGATGGAGAGAGAGGGGGACGGAGTGATAAGGAGAGATACGGAGAGAGATGGATTGAGAGGGGGATGGAGTGATATGGAGAGAGATATGGAGAGAGAGAGAGGGAGAAAGGGGACAGATGATATGGAGAGAGATATAGAGAGAGATGGAGAAAGAGGGGGATGGAGTTATATGGAGAGAGATGGATTGAGAGGGGGATGGAGTGATATGGAGAGAGATACTGTATGGGGAGAGATGGAGAGAGATGGAGAGAGAGGAGGACGGAGTGACTATGGAGAGATATGGAGAGATGGAGAGAGAGGAGGACAGGAGTGATATGGAGAGAGATATGGAGAGAGATGGAGAGAGATGGAGAGAGAGGGAGAG